>NC_092143.1:65072574-65373074 GCF_043159975.1 Macaca nemestrina | reverse complement strand
GAAACTTTAGCATGCTATCGTCCCTTCCTCCTCCTGCCCTCCCTAAAGCCTCATTGAAGGCACTGATCTTTTGATTATTGGAGCTTCTTCAACAGAGCCAAGGATGAGGCTTTAAGTGTCAGCCACAACGATATCCGGTGTTACTTTGCTATTTGCATGGCTGGCTTGCTTGCTTTACTTCATACAAATGCTTACACATTCCAGACACATGGACGTGTAAGTAAATACATATATTCACAGAAGGATACACCTCATACATGCCTTGGCACCCCTGTGTCTATACTCCTTATGGATAGCATCGTTTCCAGGAAGCTTTGCTAACACTGCTCCATCCGCTTCAGTAGGGGTAAATGTCCCTTTATAGCCCTCTCCAGGTTCTTATGCATACATCTGTCACAGCACTTTTCACTGTGTGGCGTAATTGTGTGTTTTTGTTTGTTGTATCATTTGACTACGAATTCTTTGAAGACAAAAATTGTATTGTTTATTGCTGTTTCTCCTGTGATTAGTACAATGCATAGCACATGGTAGGAATTCAGTATATATCTGTTCAATGGATGAACGGATCCATTATCCATATTCTACTCCCTTGCTGAGATTTGGGTGCTCAAACTTGTTTCCATTCATCCATTTAACACACATATACTGAATTCCTATCGAATGAAATGTATAAAATGCATTTTAATGTATTTTTGCCAGTCTCTTGACTTCCCTTAATTTATTAATCTTTGCAAGTTGCTTTTAAGCTTTCAAGAGTTATACGTGCTCCTGGTAGCCATTTCAAACGATTCAGAAGTACATACAGAGGGGAAAAAATGAATCTGTTTTCATCATTCCTCATCAATCCCACCCGCTTCCTCCAGAGGAAAGCACTGTTAAAGCCTTTCCTCACATTTATAAATGCATATTTAAATATACCAACAAAAAGATTTTTTTAAAAAAATAGGGTTATATTTTAGGATTTGTTCTGTCTTGCCATTTCTACTTAATATATAACATATCTTATTATTTTGTATATATAGGCTCAGAATATTTATTCATCAGGTATTCATCTACATATTTATTTATTATTAAAATGTTCAATGCGCTTGTTTTAACAGGTTGAACAGTGCCGAGGGTATAAAATGAAGAGTGAAACTGCCTTTGTCCATTACCACCCTTTGCTTATTCCATATCACAGAAGTAAACACTTTGTAACTGTGCTGAGTTTTAGTACTTTTGGTGGTTATCCCAGCAACTATGAATTGTTTCTTGATTTCTCAACATTAGAAAGTATCTATTAACTCCTTGATAAGTTGAAGAATTTAGTGGTTTATGTTTAGTTATTTTAGTGGTTACATTAATAACCTTATATAAAATGCTAAAATTCCATCTTGCCCCATCAACTTTACCCAGAAAATACGGGTACCCTGCTGTGCGCTTTGCAGATGTTAGAACACCTACACTCTCCTTCCACTTCTTCAAACTTCTCTCATCTTCACCATCCGTCACTGTCAAGGTTTATGATATTTACATCTGGGCTTTAGTAGTTTCCATTTATTCTGTCCAGTGTCTCTGCTTTTGGCTTCTAGAAATTTTTTGAAATTTCTTATCTGCTAATGATACCTCCCTTGTTAATGTTGTTATCAATCAATTCTTTTCAGGGTATCTTTGTTATCATCTTGATGAGGCTTGTGGAGGTAGTAGAGACAAACACAGGTGCTTATTGTGACATCTTGAACAGGGCTCTCCTTTTCTTTTCAATGTGACTATTTCTTTTAGATAAATTCATGAGCATTTCTTAATTTTTTTTTTTTTTTTTTTTTTTTTTTGAGACAAGGTTTTGCTCTGTCATCCAGGCTGAGATGCAGTGGTTCAATCATAGCTCACTGTAGCCTTGAACTCCTGAGCTCAAGGATCCTCCCTCCTCAGCCTGTTGAATAACTAGGACTATGGGAGTGCAACACCATGCCTGGCTAATTATTTTTAGGTTTTTTTTTTTTTTTTTTTGTAGAGATGATGTTTCACTATGTCATCCAAACTGGTCTTGAACACCAAACCTCAAGTGATTCCAATGTCTGAGCCTCCCAAAATGCTGGAATTACAAGCGTGAATCAGCATGCTTGGCTGAGCATTTCTTAATTCTGATCACCCATAAATTCAATAGTGTCTGTGATCTGAATTGTGTTGGAAAGAGTTTAGGGATTTGGTAAGAAGTCAATGAAGATGATTATTTCTGGGCTATCACTATAACTCACTGTAGTATTTTTCTGTTTGCCCCATCTCCACCTTGCTTTTCTTTTCTTTTTCTTTTTCTTTTTTCTTTTTTTTAGACAGAGTCTTGCTCTGTTGCCCTGGATGGAGTGCAGTGGTCCAATTCTGATCTTGGCTCACTGCAACCTTAGCTTTCTGGGTTCAAGCGATCCTCCTGCCTCAGCCTCCTGAGTAGCTGGGACCACAGGTGTGCGCCACCACACCCAGCTAATTCCACCTTTATTCTTAGTAAGCAGTAATATCGGTGTTCTTCTATAAATATTTTTGCTCTTCTATAAATCACTTTTACAAACTTTGGTAGTATATTGTTGTTTACAAAAGAACTGAACTGCCTTTAATGAAAACATATTTATACTAAAATTAAAACTCTATCAAGGATTCGAAATTGCTTGTATCACAAACTATTGTTAGTATTTGCTCCTATTTATATTCCCAAGTGGAGAGTAAGCTGCTTGAAGAATTATAAAGAACTTCCAAGGTTGCATCTTACTGGTTTTTTGTTGTTGTTGTTGTTTAATAAAATTGTTCCTAGCAAAGTACATGCCATGTAGTTGGTGTTCCATTAGTTTTGCTGAACTCAACTAAACCAACCTTGGCCGTACCTGTGGATCCTCCATTGCAGACTCCAGGCTCTAAGCCATGGGAATAGTATGGTTTTACACATTTCTTCCCTAGGTGACTGTATGAAGGAGCCCTTGACATGCCTGAGAAACTCCCTTTTAATCGTAATTATATATGACTTCTCTTCCCCGCCTGTATGCCAATATTAAATGCACCAGGGAAACTGATTTCCACTACAGTGGATGCCTTACCCCTTCCAGTTGATCAAATTACACATCCACACTTCCGTGGAGGTTATCCAGTGTAATTCTTAGTACTGGGGAGCATGAACAGGGTACCAATTACTTAAGAAGTGCTCATTAGGAATTAGAAAGCAAACATAATTACCACATGCCAATTGCATAGGAAATAGGAAGGCTTCTCAACAAAGCCAGGCTTATTTTATGCATCCCATATAGTTCCTACAGAATGTGTTTTTACCTGTTTTTTCAGTCCACCAAATACTGGATGCATATACAAGATGAAGACTTAATAAGTAGGAAATGTGTAGACTGCAAACTCCTTATTTGTCTCACTCCACTATACTTCCAGCACCTAGCTGGGCATGCAGTCAGTGCTCTAAGCATGTTTATTGGATCTTTTTAATACCTCCAGTAGAAAATAAGTTAATTTTATACAGTGTGAACTTTTTCTCACCCTCTCACACACATACAAAGCATCCAAAGTTTTGAATGTTCAGTTAGTGTCCAATTAGTGTTGGACACACTTGGCAATCAAAACATATTTGGTGATTGGTTAATTGCTCTATTTTATGCCTGACCTTAGGAACTAATTAAATTAAACAACAGTTTTGCAGATAACTACAGAGAAAACAAAAGTTGTAGATTTTTTCAATAATTGTCATCTGGTGAGTTCCACCTGATTTAGATAAAGTTAGGGTTTTCTGTACTGCTTCCCCTAAGAGGTTTAATTTCCTTCTTATAATTTAGCTGTGGTCTCTTAAAGTGTAAGTGTAACATAGAAATAGTTTGGGGAAAAAGTCAGATTTTCCATAACTTACATGCAAAACCCAGAAGTTATTTCCCATCATCAAATTTTCATATTTTTATTTCTTGTTAGCATGCAGAAATATTTAATAATGATGAAATAGCTCATAAATGGCCAAGCTACAGCCTGAGAACAATAAGTGGCACTTAAAAAAGGCTTGTTTTTGACTCCAGCTGGAAGGGGAAAACTGAAGCCATTTCTTCAGCTGGGCACCCTCTCTTGGTGCTTAGGTCTCCCACACGTTGGAAGGAGCCCTGTTTATCCTTTGAGTCACAAAGGAAGTATAGGATGATGAAACCGTGAGCTACCCTCATTTTTGCCTCATCTCTATCTACTTAGCTGTGTGGAGAAGTTGGCCAACAGTAGCCTAGTCCTTGTGGATTCTCTCAGAAGCAGGTAAGTTCCAGTTTTAGTAAGGCTTTCCATGTTTCTGAGAGTTCAGGCTCAGCCTGCCCAAAGCCAAGTGGGTGACTTAGAGAGGTGATTCATTGAGTCAACAAACATCTGTGGAGTACCCACCCTATGCCAAGCCCCATTCCAGGCTCTTGGTCTAGGCAGTGAGTAAGGCAAAGTTCCTGCTTGCTTCTGGCCGGGAAGACAAACAAGAATCACGCTAATGCATAATATGATGTCAGGTGTCCTGAGTGCAGTGATAACAAGGACAGGAGGGTCAGGGGATACTGAGTAATAGGCGGAAGGTGCTGTGCAGTGGGTGCGGTTTGCATCTAGTAAGGGATCTTAGGCTACCCAGTGTGATACAGGAGCTCAGTGTGGTTCCCTGGTGAACCTATCACCTTTATCATTCAGTCAGATCTAAATTCTGATGAGGACAGGGCACACTGTTTACCAACATAGCTGGGCAAGCAGTGGCTGAGAACACACTCTCAGCCTGCCTTAGTGTGGAGCCCAAGGATGTGATTGATTATTACTATTGTTATCACCTCTGTCGGCCTTGGCCATGAAGTTTGCATTGTTTCTAAATCTGATTCTAAAAGAAGCCACAGAAACTCACATACCAGAGGACACTGGGGAGGCAATGTGGCAAAATGGCTTAGAGCCTGGGTCAGCGTACCATGGCCTGCAGCTAAGCCAGCCCGCTATCTATTTTTATAGGGCCCAGGGGCTAAGGATGTATTGTATTTTACATTTTTTAATGGGCAGCCAAAACTACATAAATAAACATATCAATCAATAGAATACTTTGTGACATGAAAATTTTATAAAATTCAAATTTTAGTGTTCATACATAAGGTTTTACTGGAACACAGCAATGCTTATTTTGAACATGTTGTCTTGGCTGCGTTTGCGCTGAAATAGCAGAATTAATAGTGGTGATAAGATTGTATGGTCCACACAGCTTCAACTATTTACGATTTGGTCCCATAAGACAGTCTGTTGGCTCTGGCTAAGAGTATGGCTTGTGTTCAGCAAGGAACTGGGTATAACATTTTGGTATGTGCTGGAAAAAGAATACTATACAGATATGAAAAAGAATTAGATTTCCATATGGGTGATGTCTATGATATGTTGAGTAAAACAAAAACAATTTGAGTGTAATACATTTGACTTCTCTAAATATTCCACTAGGGTATCAGTTCCATAAGTGCAGCCCTGTGTCTGTTTCATACATGTTTTTGTTTTTAGAGATGGGGTCTCACTCTGTTTCCCAGGCTATAGTAGTGGTTAATCATGGCTTGCTGTAGCCTCAACCTTCTAGGCTCCAGCAATCCTCCCATCTCACCCTCCATAGTATTACTGGGAAGCTGGGACTATAGACACACAACATCATGCCTGGCTAATTTTTAAACATTTTGGATAGATGAGATGGCACTATGTCGCCAGGCTGATCTCAAACTTCTGGACTCAAGAGATCCTCCCGCCTCAGCCTCCCAAAGTGCTAGGATTATAGGCATGAGCCACCATGCCTGGCCTTTGTTCACTGTTAAAGCCCCAGTACCTAGAACCTTGTGTCCCCTGGTATACTCTCAATAAATATTTGCTGAGCTGGGCACAGTGGTACATACCTGTAGTCCCAGCTACTGGGGAAGCTGAGGCAGGATGATTTCTTGGGTGCAGGAGTTCAAGGCCAGCAAGACCTCATCTCTAGATAAATAAATACATACATATTTGTTGAATGAATGAATGACTATAACACAACACCTAGGGAGCTATATAAAATATATATGAAATTTGGTTTCATAAAAATTTAAAAGATAAAAATATATTTTTTTTACATGGCTGAAACCATCATAAATAAAGGTAGCCAACTCATGATAAACTTCAAGAAATCACCAAGGGCCTATTCCTTAATGAACTCCTACAGATCATTAAGATCAACAACCCAACAGAAAAGTATGCAAATAGGGCTGGGCATGCTGCCTCATGCCTGTAATCCCAGCACTTTGGAAGGCTGAGGTAGTTAGACTGCGTGAGCTCATGAGTTCAAGACCAGCCTGGGTAACATGGTGAAACCCTGTCTCTACCAAAAAAAAAAAAATTAATAGGGCATGTTGGTGCGTGCCTGTGGTCTCAGCTTCTTGGGAGGCTGAGGTGGGAGGATCACTTGAGCCTGGGAGGTGGAGGTTACAGGTGAGCCAAGACCGTGCCATTGCACTCCAACCTGGGTGACAGAGTGAGACCCCGTCTAAAAAAAAAAAAAAAACAAGTCAGCAAATAATAACAGGCAATTTATAGAAAGTAGCTGCAAATGGCTCCTTAAACCTATTTAAACATGGCCAAGTTCACTCATAAGAAAAAAGCAAATTAAACTACATGAGTTACTGTTTTTCTACCTCTCAGCTAACGAGAACACATTGTACTAGTGGAATTGTAAATTGGCAGAACTTTCTAGGGAGTACAGTTTGGCAATATGTAACCAAAATTTAAAGTGCATATATCCTTTTCTCTAATGATTCTAATTTCAGAAAGTTATCCTATAAAAATATTCACATTCGAAATGACACAATTGCATGGTTATTTATTGAGACATTGCTTATGATCCCAAGATATGGAAAATAATTTAAATTGTCCATCAACAGGTGAAATAAATTAATGTGCAGCCTGCAAGATACCATGCACCTCTAGAAAAGAAAGAGGCGACTTTTCATGTATAGATATGGAAGGATCTCCAACATATGTGAAGTATGAAAAAGTAGAATGAGCATGTATAGAATAATACCATTTTTAAAAAAAAAAAGATTTATATGGAGTTCTTTGCATAGACTATCTTTAGAAAAAATACAGAAGAAATTGGTAGTAGTGGTTGCCTTTGAGAAGTGTAACTTTTTCAAATATAATTAATATTGAAATATGAACATGAATTCAATTTAGAGAAAAAATGAGTATACATAGAAAAATCCGAATGAATATAAACAAACAACATTACAGGGAATTTTCAATTTTAAGTTATATATTTCTGTAATGTTTAATAGTAGATGGTAATTTTTTAAAAATATGATGGAGATAAAAGAGAGCAAAAGTAGGTTGGGTGCAGTGGCTCACACCTGTAACCCCAGCACTTTGGGAGGTCGATGCAGGTGGATCACCTGAGGTCAGGAGTTCAAGACCAGCAACATGGTGAAACCCTGTCTCTACTAAAAATACACAAATTAGCTGGATGTGGTGGCAGGCGCCTGTAATCCCAGCTACTCAGGAGGCTGAGGCAGGAGAATCACTTGAACCCAGGAGGCGAAGGTTGCAATGAGCTGAGATCACACAATTGCACTCCAACCTGGGTGACAGTGCAAGACTCCATCTAAAAAAAAAAAAGGAGCAAAAGTTTGCATGAGCTTTCAGTCAGAGATAGGGGTAATAGGACTTACTGTGACAGCTACTACAACTACCAAATCATCTAACAAATGTAATCTGGCTTCATGTGTGACATTATTCTATGCAAATGGTACTCTCTGATGTACTCTGTTTCACCTTATAGGAATTCAAAAGCACTTGGCCATACATAAGTTCCATTAAAGAGGATAAAAGTTTATTTCATCTGATGCTGCTATCATCTAAATCTTTAGCACAACAAAAATACAATGAGGTCCTAATGAGTTATTTCAGCTATCATTTTGATTACATATATTAACAGGTGTTTTAGGAAATTTAAAAATATCCTTTCTGTTTAAGAAAAGTTGTCCAACTTCTTTCTCCATCTATCAAAATACGAAAGTGGCTCCTCAGGACGCTGGAGGAAGACCTTGACATTCTCAGTAATGGTAGCTATTTTCTTAAGCACAGGACAGCCACCCAGCTTCCCTGTAAAGGAGTGCCAGGCATTTCTTGATTTTGAGTTGGGTCTGTTATTTTGCATCCTCATGTTAACATCAGTCCACAGATCAAGACATAAATCCTATAGAGTGGCCGTCTTTGTATTTTCTAGAATCCAGCTGGGTTTGGTGCCAGACCAGAAGGTTTTGTGTATTCGAAGTCATTTCTCGTAGGAAAGACCAGGGTTCTGAGGCAATATTGGGATTGGAGTGAGGGCTTTGAGGGCTCATCAAGTGTGCTGGCAATACCCGGAACAGATATTTCTTGGCGTGGATCCACCTATGTTACCCAATACAGTAGCCACTGGCCATGAAATGTGGCAAGGCAAATTGAGATGTGCTGCAAGTATAAAATACAGACTGGATTTTGAAGATTAGGGGCATAAAAGGTAAAATATCTCACTAACAATGTTTTATATTGACTACACATTGAAAATAATTTTGTGATGTACTGGGTTAAACAAAATATATTAATAAAATTAATTTTATCTGTTTCTTTTAACCTTTTTTATGTGATCACTAGAAAATTTAAAACTACATATGTAATTTGCATTACATGTTTGTTAGTGCTAAGTTAGGGGGTTTCCTATTCATTAGCTCTTTCAGTCATTCACTTGACAACTATTTATGAGGAGATTACTATGCGTCAGGCATTGAGCTGGGTCCAGGAGGCATCATGACAAATGAGACACAGCCCCAGCCTTTAAGGAGCTTTCATTTTAGTGCAAGAGGAAGATGAGAAGTACTGAGACAGGTATTCACAGGGTGTTTTGTGAGTACCTAGGAGAGGGGAGCCCACTGCACTGGCTGTGTAGGGTGTGATGATGGAGGCTGAGGCAAGAAAGGGTTCCTGGAGTAGGTGAAGTATAAACTGAGTGCTGAAAATTGGCAGGAACTAACCAGATCAGGAGAAAAAGGGATACGAGAGAAAGGTGTTGCAGGCGTGGAGAACGGCATGAGAACGGCATGTATAAGACTGGGAGGCAGAGAGCGCAGCTCCCCGTAGGAGGAGCATGTAGTCCTGCTGGAGTGTGGGGGTGAACTGAGGGACTGTGGAGGTGGCAGGTAGGTCTAGATTGCAAGGAGCCCCTCTTCTAGGTGTTTCCTGCTTCTGACTTCGGGTGATGCCTCATGAGCATTCCAGGCCACTCTTGCCCTGGTCTGATGCTGCCCCCCGATACCAGGCTGGAGGTTGCTTTGGGGAGCCAAAGAGAAAAGTGAACTTGGCTGGACCCCTAACTGCCCCACTTGTGTAGCCAGGACCTCCATCTGTTGGGAAGGTACATTTCTTGAACATTTCAGCCACCAGCATACTTTTGGCAACTAATGCCTTTTAACAAACAAGTTTTCAATTATGGTAAGATCATTATCTATCCATATTGGTAATATACTTAAGGCCTAAAGTTACCATCCAAATGGAATTTTCTACCTGTACAAAGAATTCTGTGTTTGACTAAGGCATTGCAATAAATTCTAGAGTCAGAAGTTTTTGTTCAACTATTTAATGAGTGACTTTAAACAAGGTAATTAACATGCAGGGGCCTCTGTTCATTTTTTAATAAGAGTTTTCAACTCAGTGATCTCTAGTTTTCTTTTAGTTTTAACTTTCACAGAGTCTGGTAAATGGTGTGCACACTAATAAATAATTATCTAACTAGGAAAAGGCCAGATACAATACCAAGAAGGCAAAAATGGGATTTCATTCAGTTTAATGGTCCAAGTCAGAGAACCAATTATATATTTTGCAATTATTATTCAAAGTATCATATTTTATTGAATTACGCTGTGTGACGCATCTAATTAAAAAAAAACAAAATTGGCAAATGAAAACAATAAGCACCCTTTGGACAGATTTTCCGTGGTAGTAATTTTTAAATCTCCCAAATATGATTAACTATAGTCGAAACTTTAAAAGTACAGGTATGCTTGGGCAACATAGTGAGACCTTGTCTCTATTAAAACAAAACAAAACAAAACAAAGCAGATTAGCTGGGTATGGAGGTGCATTCCTAAAGTCCTAGCCACTTGGCAGGCTTGAACCCAGGAGTTCAAGGCTACAGTGAGCTAGGATTGGGCCTCTGCACTCCAGCCTGGGCCACAGAGGAAGACCCTTTTTCTTAAAAACAAAACAAAACAAGCAGTCTCTTCAATTCAATTGTTTTATTGTATTTCGCTTTATAGCAATTCAAAGATACTGCATCTTTTACAAATTAAAGGTTTGTGGCAACACTGCATCTAGCAAATCAATCAGCACCATTTTCCCAACAGCATGTGCTGACTTTGTATCTTCGTGTCGTGTTTTGGTAATTCTCATAATTCTTCAAACTCTTTATTATTATTAGATCTGTAATGGTGATCTGTGATCAATGACTTGATATTCCTACTGCAATTGTTTTGAGGTGCCATGAACTGCACCCATATAAGACAGTGAACTTAATCAGTAAGCGTTGCATGTGTTCTGCCTGCTCCACCAACCAGCTGTTCCTCAGTCTCCCTCCCTCTCCTCAGGCCTCCTATTCCCTGAAACACAACAATATTGAAATTAGGCCAACTGATAACCCTACAATGGTCTCTAAGTGTTCAAGTAAAAGGAAGAGTCACATGTCTAAATAAAAAACTAGAAATGATGAAGCTTAGTGAGGAAGGCATGTTGATGGCCGAACCAGGTGGAAAGCCTTTTGCACAAGTTATCTAAATTGTGAATGCAAAGGAAAAGATTTTGAAGAAAATGAAAAGTGCGACTCCAGTGAACACACAAATAACAAGAAAGCAGAACAGTCTTATTGCTGATATGGAGAAAGTTTGAGTGGTCTGGATGGAAGATCAAACCAGTCACAACATTTCCTTAAGCCAAAGCCTAATCCAAAGCAGGGCCCTAACTCTCTTCAATTCTATGAAGGCTGAGAGGGGTGAGGTAGCTGTAGAAGAAAAGTTTGAAGCTAGCACAGGTTGTTGGTTCATGAGGTTTGAGGAAAGAAACCATCTCCATAACATAACAGTGCAAGGTAAAGGAGCAAGTGCTGATGGAGAAGCTGCAGCAAGTTATCCAGAAGATCTAGCTAAGATCTATTTCTTCAATAAAGGTGGTTACACTAAACAGATTTTCAATGTAGATAAAACAGCTTTCTATTAGAAGCAGATACCATCCAGGACTTTGATAGCTAGAGAGAAGTCACTGCCTGGCTTCAAGGGACAGGCTGACTCTCTTGTTAGGGGCTAAGGCAGCTGGTGATTTTAAGTGGAAGTCAGTGCTCATTTATAACTCTGAAAATTGTAGGACCCTTAGGAATTATGTTGAATCTACTCTGCCTGTGCTCTGTCAATGAAAAACGAAGCCTGGATAAAAGCACATCTACTTACAGCATGGTTTACTGAATATCTTAAGCTCCCTGTTGAGATATACTACTCAGAAAAAAAGATTCCTTTCAAAATATTACTGCTCGTTGACAATGCACCTAGTCACCCAGGAGCACCGATGGAGATATACAAAGGAGAGATTAATGTCGTTTTCATGTCTGCTAACATAACATCCATTCTGTAGCCCATGGATCAAGTAGTAATTTTGACTTTGGAGTCTTATGATTTAAGAAATCTATTTCATAATGCGATAGCAGCCATAGATTATGTGATTCCTCTGATGGACCTGGGCAAAGCAAACTGAAAATATTCTAGAAAAGATTCACCATTTAGATGCCATTAAGAACATTTATGATTCATGAGAGGAGGTAAAAATTATCAACATTAATAGGAGTTTGGAGGAAGGTGATTCTGACCCTCATAAATGACTTTCAGGGGCTCAAGACATCGAGACATCAGTAGAGGAAGCAATTGCAGATGTAGTGGAAATAGCAAGAGAACTAGAATTAGAAGTGGAGCCTGAAGACGTGACTGAATTGCTGCAAGCTCATGAGAAAACTTTAAGAGATGTGGAGTTGTTTCTTATAAATGAGCAAATAAAGTGGTTTCTTGAGATGAAATCTACTCCTAGGGAAGATGCTGTGATCCTTGCTGAAACAATAACAAAAGTTTTAGAATATGACATAAACTTAGTGATAAAGCAGCAGCAGGGTATGAGAGAACTGACACCAATTTTGAAAGAAGTCCTACTGTGGGTAAAATGCCATCAAACAGCCTTGCATACTACAGAGAAACCTTTCACAAAAGGAAGAGTCAATCAATGTGGCAAAATTCATATCTGTCTTAATTTAAGAAATTGTGGCCGGGTGTGGTGGTGTGCACCTGTAATCCCAGTACTTTGGGAAGCCAAGGCCGGCTTGAACCCATGAGCTCCAGGTTACAGTGGGCTATAATGGTGCCAGTCTGGGCAACAGTGTAAGACTTTGTAGAAAGAAAAGAAAAGAGAGAGAGAGAGAGAGAGAGAGACAGAGAGACAGAGAGAGACAGAGACAGAGACAGAGAGAGAAGGGGAGGGAAAAAGAGGGGAGTGGAGGGGAGGAGAGGGGAGGGGAGGGGAGAAAGAAAGGGAGAGAGAGGGAGAATGAGAGAAAGAGGGAGAGGGAGAGAAAGAGAAAGAAGGAAGAAAGGGCAGAAGGGAGGGAGGGAGAAAGGAAGGAAGGAAGGAAGGAAGGAAGCAAGGAAGGAAGGAAGCAAGGAAGGAAGGAAGCAAGGAAGGAAAGAAAAAGAAAAGAAAGAAAAGAGAAAGAGAAATTGCCACAGTCACTCCAACCTTCAGCAACCACCACCCTGATCAGTCAGCAACCATCAACACTGAGGCAAGACCCTCCACAGCAAAATATTATGACTCGCTAAAGGTTCAGATGAACATTAGCATTTTTTAGCAATGAAGTATTTTTAATTAAGGAATGTACTTTTTTTTAGACATCATGCTATTGCACACTTAATAAACTACTGTATATTGTAAGCATAACTTTTAATTCACTGGGAAACCAAAGCATTCATGTGACTTGCTTTATTGTAATGGTCTGGAACTGAGCCCTCAATATCTTCAAGGGTATCTCTGGACTATATTGCAATAAAAGGGTATTATAAAAATATGAAATAAGCTAACAAAACTAGCACAGTTCTGACACAATAAATTTTCCAGTAGCTTTGGAGCATTTTCTAGCAGCCATCACAGAGGATTTGTGTGGCATGTTCTAGATTCTACTGTGGAATATAGAGCACTGTACTGGGAAATACTGAAACAGCATAGTAGAAAGCAGCAGTTCTCAAACTTTTTGGTCTTAGGATGCCTTTACTTTGGTAGAAGTTATTGAAGATCCCCTAAAAGCTGTCATGGGTTATATCTGTCAATATTTATCCTCTAAGAAATTGAAACTGAGAAAACATAATATTTATTTTAAAATTCATTTAAAAATAAACAGTTACATGTCATGATACACAATATACTGTAACGGAAATGCCTATATTTTTTAAAACAAAAGATTTAGTGAAAAGTATGGCATTGTTTTACATTTCTGCAAATCTCTTTAATGTCCATCTTAAGGGGCGACAGCTAGATTCTCATACCACTTCTGCATTCAACCTGTTGTCATATCACATGTCATGTGACCTCTGGAAAACTCCACTCTACAACTATGGGAGAATGAGAGTCAAAGAGACAAATAATGCCTTAGTATCATTGTGAAAACAGTTTTGACTCACAGACTCCCTGGGTAGTTTTTTTAGGAACCCCGGGGGACCCTGTACCACACTGTGAGAACTTCTGGAATACAGATCAGCTGAAAATAATTTGTACTCTGTGGAAAACAGAGTTTGAATGCAGGAATTTATCAATAAGTATGAAATAGTGACAATTCTGCAGAGTAATAAAGAGTTGGGCACAGCTTTGAAGGGTGACAATTGCCTAGGGAGCAGTTGACATTAGAAACAAGGTAGCTGATATGTGCAACACCCGTTATCAGGGGCCCAGAAAGCATTTTGTTGGAGGCTGGGCTGTCAAAGAAGCACAGTATAGAGAAGGAAGCACTGATTTGGGAGGGACTTCAGGCCATTTGGAGTTTGCATGAGATAGGAGACAGTTTGCAGAGCTGAGAGAGGTTCTGGAAGGTTCCTGATACCCCACTGGAGACATTATCCAATCCATTGCTTTTCACACTTTCTACAAGGAGCAGAACCCCTTTTTCACAAGAATCCAACACAAAGCCGTAATATATACAGTACAGAGCAGTGTGTTGCTTTGGATGAAGTAGGGAAGAGGTCCATGTGGCCTGGCTTACTGAAGCATGAACTCAGATCCCTAGGCTCCCAGGAAGAGTGGAGGAAAACCACGGATCTAACTGCAAACAATCAGCAGAGCAGTGATAAATACTCTCTAAGGATCCCTCTCCTAGGCCTATGTGTCGGGGAATGGAGGATATGAAGGGAGATACCTGCATGAGGCGACCTCATAATTAAAGGCTCTGTCTAGACCTGTGGCTGTGGGATAAGACCTGAGGGAGGACAGGATGGTAACATGAATGTGAGGGCAACAGAGAGACAAGACTCAGGCCTGTGGCTCAGATTTTCAGTCTTGGACCTTGGATTGGCCATTGGCCACAGGAGGACATTTAAAAAGCATGAAGAATGAATAACAACATTAACTGAGCATTTATCATATGCAAGCCATTCAGTAAAGCACTTTCCACAAATGGTCTTGTTTCATCCTCATGAAACCTCTATGGGATTTTATGACTTTCCACATTTTATGGAAACAGATTTCAAGAAATTAAGTAACTGGAGCAAAGGGGCATAGGTCTCAGTGGTGGAGCCAGGCTTTCTGAAATTCTCAATGTAAAGCTAGTTATATAAAGTCTTTCTGACTTTAAATAAACTTGAAAAGCATTATCAAAGACATCACAAGAATGCTTTCAAAGTATTTTGGCTACTGCGGTAGTTACTATCAATGGCCTAGCCGCTGGCCATTCTCCTTTCTTTCTTGCTAACAGAACCCCATTTATATTCAGATATCTGGTGGCTGTGTGTACCAAGGAAGGTTAGATCCCTCCCTACCCACAGTGGGTCAACCTTGACTGGTATAAGCACAGCATGGTGATTCCATCCCCTACCAGAAATGAGCACACAAGGCAATTCTGGTCAGTGAGAGAGAAAGGCAAGTTTACTGGGAGACTATTATTATATGTGACTGCTGGTAAACGGATGCATGGGAAGAAACAGCATCTTCTCTGACTTCATGAAGTCATAACTACATGTGATACCCGGATTATTGGCAGCCACCTTGTGAGCACGAGGGGAGTCGATCTGAGAAGGCAGAACTGAAAGGAGGCAATGCTTCTGTTGTTAGGTTGCCAAATTAGTGAATCCTGGAACAGCCCTATCTCTGTACTTCATAAGTGAATGCATTATTTTATTTTATTTTATTTTATTTTTGAGACAGAGTCTCACTTGTCACCCAGGCTGGAGTGCAGTGGTCTCAGCTCACTGCAACCTCTGCCTCCTGGGTTCAAGCAGTTCTGCCTCAGCTTCCTGAGTAGCTGGGGTTACAGGCATGTGGCAACACACCAGGCTCATTTTTTTTTTTTTCATTTTTAGTAGAGATGGGGTTTCACCGTGTTGGCGAAGCTGGTCTCGAACTCCTGATCTCAAATGATCTGTCTGCCTTGGCTACCCAAAATGCTGGGATTACAGGCATGAGCCACTGTGCCTGGCTGTGAATGCATTTTTCTTATTTATTAGAAATGTATTAGACCATTTCTGAGTCTCTTATTATTAGTGGCCCAAAGCATCCTAAGCTAATTGTGACTTATATTGCTCTATCTATTTAGAAAGGTAGCTGATCAAGCAATACCTTAAAACATATGGTTGTTTTCTTTTAGCAAGGCTTCTCTTAAAAAATATAAACTTAGCCAGGCCTTTTCCCCTTGTCTGGTACAGTTTAACCTGCTGAAAAATGAATAGCTATTTGCAGAACAATGTTAAAAGGTTACATGATGCACCTGCAAATATTCAATTATTTAGGCTATTGTTTACGTTCCATTATGGGTGAAAACTGCCTACATGCATTTTTGGTTTTTCTAACTCCAGAAATCTGAATGTATTATACACATGAAGTATAACATTTTATCTTGTGTTCACAAGATTCCGGCTAGGTCCCACATTGTAGCTCTTACAGGGACTAATTTTAAGTAAAAACTAAATTTTTTTCTAAAGGTTTCCATGTCTAATAGTCCTGATGGTAAACCCCAAATCATGGCTGCTTTGTTTGACACCCAAGGAATGCTTATTACTAATATGCACTAAGGGGAATATGAAGATCAGTGGTTCTGATTAGATAATGTATATGAAAATCACTGATTTTTTTTTTTTTCAATTGAGTCAGGGTCTTGCTCTGTTGCTCAGGCTGGAGTGCAGTGGTGCAATTATAGCTTGAGTTCCTGCCCTCAAGCCTTTCTCCTGCCTCAGCCTCCCACACAGCTGAAACTACAAGTGCATACCACTACACCAGCTAATTATTATGATTTTTTTCCCTAGAGACAGGGTCTCACCTTGTTGTCCAGGCTGATCTCAAACTCCTGGCTCCAAGCAGTCCTCCTGCCTTGGCCTACCAAAATGTTGGGATTACAGGCATGTGCCACCATGCAGGGCCTGAAAATACTTTAAATAACGAAATTATTTTCAATCTTCTTTACCCATCTTTTAAGGATACTTTCATCCTTTCAGGAAGGGTTGCTGAAGATACAAGGTAAAGCATGTTGCTCTGCTCAAGGCCTCCCAACTAATACTAATAATAACAATAACAATAACAACAACAATAATAATAATAATAAAAGGCCCTGAGCTGGGATTGAACCACAAGTCCATCTTACTACAGAGCCACATCCCAAATTCTGTTCAAGGTGCGGGGATTTCCCCAAGGCCTTCACCATGGCCACCTTCCTGCAGAAATTGCAATACGTAGTAAACTGCTCAAAAAGTGTGCAAAAGGAGAGGGTGGAAGCAACAGACCTCCATACTCTACATACCTAGAGGAAGCTGTGCAAATTCTCTAGTTACCCTTAAGTCCTGCCTAAGGCAATCAAATAAAAATCTGGGGACACTAAATTATCTAATTCAAACCACCAAACTTTATATTCCTCTTAGCGTGTATAATAAATAAATTAGCACTCCTGGCGCGTCAAACAAACCAGCCATGATTTGGAGTTTACCATCAGGACTGTTAGACATGGAAACATTTTTTACAAATCAGTTTTTGTGTAAAATTAGTCCCTGTAAGAGATACAATGTGGGGCCTAGCCGGAATCTATTGAACACATGATACAATACTATTTTTAACATTAGAGCATAAATCACGCACTGTAGCTACTGTGGAAGTAACTATACCTACTAGTTACTTTGTTAATCTAGTAACAACTTCTGACACCTGGGCATATTCATGAAAGTCTTTACCATGTGTAATAATGGCTCATACAGAGCTTCATCACTACTGATTATGAGAATTAAGGTCTCAGTCCCCATCTCTTAAGAGTAGAGTTGTCTAATTCTTAAAACCCATCCTTGAAAAAAATCCCTTTAATACAAAAAGTTAGAAACAGTTTTTTTCTTTACCAGAAAAATAATTTAAGTAATCTTTCAAATTATTTAGTTCTTCTGCAGTGAAGTATAAGAAGATGACAGTGAAATGGCAACATATGCTTTGCTGAGAAAATCAGGAAAAAGAGGAAAAACTCAAAATTCTGCAGTCGCCTTGGGATTGTTCATTTATAACAGTTCCACGACTCCGATCACCAAGCTGTGGGCTCTGTGCCCATCACTCCATGTCCGCCAATCTCTAGTTCTCCCCCCAGCATCTGTTCAGGGGTTTCTGTCTTGCATGCATACTCACCTCTATTCAGCCCAGCCTAGTAAACCATCACTGTCGATGCTGATGGCCCATCCAACAGGAGCCCCATATGTTCTTGCCCTTCTCTACTCCAAAGATCTTGACTTCTATCCAGTTCAGCAACCCAACCCCATGATCACATCCTTTATTTTGTCTTCAGTGGGAAGTGCTCCAGCTCTGAAAGCTTAAGCATTATAATCCCCTTTGCTTGGTAGCCTCCCATTTTCTACCTTTCTTATGTCCCTGGAAGCAGCTAATCTAATGGGGAAATGGGGGCAAGCTTTAGAAGCAGAGATCTGGGTTTAAATATTGGCTCTGCCACTTGCTGGCTGTGTGACCTCAGGTAAATTATGTTTCTGAGCCTTATATTCTTTGTCTGTGACAGAGGATTTTGCAGGATGGTAAGGTGAGCTGCATATGACTGAAAGCACCTGGCAACACAGTTGATGCTCAGTGAAGCTAATTTCTCTCCTTCCCTCCCTCTTCCTCACATCTATTAACTTTATTGTTCAATCTCAAAGAGAACACTGGTCTCTCCAGTCTCTTGTACCCCTCTGGGCTTCAAGGTCAGTCATTTCATTTCTCTGATGTTACACCACATGGCTCAGGTTAACACCAAGCCTGGAACAATGCACCACTTCCATGCTTCACTCTTGCTCTTGGACTGCCCGGAGCATTTAGCTTGGCCATGGAGGCCCTGTACATTTCTGTTTCTGAAGCTTCTCATAAGGAAGGAGGAGGAGGAAGACAAGGAGGAGGAAGAGGAAGACAAGGAGGAGGAGTAGGACGAGGAAGAAGAGAAGGGAGGGAGAAGCACTCAAAACAGGATTATAAAAATAGTGGAATATTTTGTTTAGAGGAAATACTCCAACCCCATCCTTGATGCCTTCACTTATGTGGAAGAAGAAATCACATTAGCATAACAAGTGGCATCATTTACCATCTTGGTGAGCTTGAAGGAGCTGGGCTTGGACAGCTCCTCTTCTGCCCTCCAGGCATTTCTCTGTGCTCTTCTGCTCCATAGTCTAGAAGGGTTGCTCCTTCCTCCTCCTGCTAGGGAAGGCCTAGGTCAAGAGCTGCCAGTGACTGGAGTGGAAGTTAGCCTAAATCAGTAGAGTATTAGGAAGACCACTTGTCTGTAAATGTATGCTGCATTCTGTAATATAAGCTTATTTAGTAATAACGGTAAACTTTGGGCATTTGTGCACATACTTATTTCTTAATTGATGTCTAGAAGTCAGGTGGAGGAGAGAAGGATTTTTATTGGGTCTCCTTAAAATCCTAAAGTTTATATTTAACAAATTAAGTCTTTTAAAGTTAAGAATATAGTGCACCTAGAATTATGCTGTTCCTATGACAGAGAAGTTAAGACAAAAATCACAGAAGACCCTAGGTGAGGGGATCCGGGTAACTGAAGCACAAATGCATTGCAATCAGAGAGTATCTGCTCCTTTCAAGCCTGTTACTGGATCTGCAGGCCCCCATGATGGCTAACTTTATGTCAACTCAGCTAGGCTGCGGTGCCCAAATGTCTGGTCAACCAACAGTCTAGACGCTGCTGAGAAGGTATTTTGGAATGAGATTAACATTTAAATCAGTGAAGCAGATGACCCTCCATCATGTGAGTGGACCTCATCCAGTCAGTGAAGGCCTTTAGAGAAAAGATTGAGGCCCCCAGGAAGCAGTAGTTCTATCTCCAGGCTGTTTTTGGACTCTGGGCTGCAACATCAACTCTTGCTGGAACTTCCAGCCCACCCGCCAGACCTGCAGATTTGGGACTTAGCAGCCCTCACAATCATGTGAGCCAATCCCTTAGAATAAATCTCTCTCTCTCCATTGTCCTCTCCCCCATCTCCTCCCCTCTCCCTCTTCCACTTTTCCTCTCCCCGCTCTTCTGCTCTTTATCTCTCTCCTCTCTTCATCTAATTGGTTCTGTATCTCTGGAGAACCCTGACTCATACACACCCTTATCCTCAATGCATAACTCTATTTAGACATTAAGTTGAAAGTCTAAATTTAGGGCTTTGATGAATGATGTCAGGCCTGGCACAAGAGGCTTTCTCATTACCTCCTACCCCATTCTTGTGATAGGTCCTGAGCATCATTATACATTTCTTATTTCCAATTTACCTCAGCCCTCGGTTTCCTTAGGATTCCTTCATTCTTCTCTGATATGGCAGAAGCCACAAGTGTATCTCTAATAACCTGTCTCCATTCTTCAGTAGAAACAGAATCCCAATTTTTAGGTGAACATTTGGCTCTCTAAATAAAGATCACATTTTCTAGTTTCCCTTGCAGTTAGGCTTTGGCATGTGACTATGTTCTGGTCAATGGATGCTAGAGGGAGGGGCCTGCATAGCTCGTGGGCAATGTCTTTCCTTCCTCCTTCTTGCTGGCAGGATGGAGGGGCTGGACTGCCACAAAGTGACTTTGGGATAAGAAGCCACACACAGAGGGGCAATCACAGAGAAGTGCCTAGGTGCCCCGCACTGTGCCACCACCACCTACCTGAGGCTCATCACTGCTGGACTTCTTGGGCTTCCATTTACTTTTAAGTAGACCCTCTTAAAGTTCTAAGTTTTGTATTGAAGAAGGCAAAGCTTTAACATTAGAAATGTTTGGCTGAGTACATTGGCTCATGTCTGTAATCCCAGCACTTTGGAAGTCCAAGGTAGGAGGACTGCTTGAGACCATGAGTTCAAGACCAGTCTGGGCAACATAGCAAGACCCTATCTCTACAAAAAATAATTTTAAAAAGTTAGCCAGGTGTGGTAGTGTGCACCTGTAGTCCCAGCTACTCAGGAGGCTGAGGAGGTGGGAGGATCACTTGAGCCCAAGAGTTGAAGGCTTTAGTGAACCATGATTACACTACTGCACTCTAGCTGGGTGACAGTGTGAGACTTTGTCTCAAAAGAAAAATTACAAATAACTAAAAATAAAGTAATGTAATCCTAATTGTAATGGACTGAATGTTTGTATCTGCCACAGATTCATGTGTTGAAGCCCTAAGTCGCCTGTGATAATATTTGGAGATGGGGTCTTTGGAAGGTAACTAGGGTTAGGTAAGGTCATGAGGGTGAGACCTTCAAGATGGGATTAGTGCCCTTATAGGAAGATATACCAGAAAGCTCTCTCTCTCTCTTCTTTCTTCTTTTTGTGTGCACAAAGAAGAGGTCATTTGAACACATAGTAAAAAAAGGTGACCATCTACAAGACAGAAAGAGAGCTCTCACCAGAAAGTGAACCCTGTAGGACCTTACTCTTGGACTTTTCAGCCTCTAGAACTGTGAGAAAATAAATTTCCGTTGTTTAAGTCACCCAGTCTGTGATATTTTGTTATGGCAGCCCGAGGGGACTTAATTCTAATTAAACACTAATTCTGACTCATGTGTACCTGGCAAGGGATTTCTGGTGAGGGAGTTTAGTGGTTAAACAACTGATGCTTTGAATTCCAATAGATTTGCATTTGGACTCTACATTACCAACAAGAGTTGGGTAATCTTGACTAAGCTGGTTTACCACCTTAAGTATCAGGTTCTTCTTCTGAAAAATGGAGATAATATTCAATTTACAAGGTTTTTGTGAGGATTAAATCAATGTGCCGAGCACATAGTAATAGTTTACTAAATGACAGGTAGCCATTGCTACTGTTGTTAAGAATGTTACTACAATCTATAATGTTTGTTTTAAACATTCTTCTCTCTTCAAGGCTCGAGTTCCATCTCTGTTAATCTAAGACATGTTAGTTGGAATTGCTGATGAAAGAGTTCTTAAAATCACAAATGACTCTTTGATTTCCTCTTTCTCATCCACTTTCCTTCTTGAAAAATTTGGTTGTAACACCACTAGAGCAGAGCCAAGTTGTCATCTGGGCCTGCTTTGGGGAAGCTGCAGTGACCCTGAGAAGGCACTGGAGTCTCAGTGGGTAAAGAGAATATATGTATAGGAGGGCTGCTTGTTGTAGGAATAGGAGTCCCATGGGTGAGGAGGACCTCCATGTGGGAGGGGAAGACTGGCTCAGGTCACTGGAGCCCAGGCAAGTTGAGGAGAGTACCCCCAAAGAGGGGATACTGAGATGAAAGTTAGAGCCTGGGGTGAAAGCACAAGGGCACCCCATAAAGGAGTGGCCTGGTGTGGGCTGCTGGGGCCTGAGCAAGGTGATGATGACGTGCACATGGGAGGAAGGAACCAACTTGAGGTGTGGAGACTGAGAGGAGGGCATTGGGCAGGGAGGGGCAGCAGTGGCAATATTGATTACATACAGAGGACTGATCAGATAATATCCTGTATCATATAGGGTGGGAGACAACTACCCTGTGATGAGGGACTGGAATTGGAGGTATTGGTATGACCTGAAGTTTTGCAAGATAAGCAGATATAAAAACAAATGGGTATTTTTTGGAAACAAAAGGTGCTAATGACTATGTGTATGTACATATATACTTCCTAACTCTTTCCACTGAGAGAATCTGGGAGCAACAACACACCAGTAGCAAATGAACATACCTAGTACTGAGGTCTTGGTTGGTTTTTGTTTTGTTTTGTTTTGTTTGGAATGTTGCTCTGTCACCCAGGCTGGAGTGCAATGGCACCGTCTTGGCTCACTGCAACCTCCACCTCCCTGGTTCAAGCAATTCTCCTGCCTCAGCCTCCCAAGTAGCTGGGATTACAGGGGCCCGCTGCCACATCCAACTAATTTTTATATTTTTAGTAGAGACAGGGTTTCATCATGTTAGCCAGGCTGGTCTCGAACTCCTGACCTCGAGAGATCTGCCTACCTTGGCCTCCCAAAGTGCTGAGATTACAGGCGTGAGCCACCGCACCTGGCCCTTGGCTTCTAGATACTATTGCTCAGTGCCAGAAACCAGGACTTCTTGGAGAAATGATGGGTTCCAAGGCTGATTCTAAGACACTGTATTCATTGACAGTCACTCCCCATTCTGCCTTCCCCTCAACTCCTAGCAACCACTAATCAATCAGCTTGCTGTCTCTATGAATCCTGTACCTATTCTGGACATTTCATGTAGATGGAATCATAGAATATATGACCTTTGTGTTTGGCTTCTTGAAATTAGCATGTTTACAAGGTTCATCCATATTGTTGCATGTATCAGAACTTCATTTGTTTTCATGGCTGAATAATATTCTATGTAGGGATGTACTCCCTTCTGTTATCCAGTCATTAGCTGATGGACACTTACATTGTTTTCACTGTTAAGACTATTATAAATGATGCTAGAATGAACATTCATGTATAAGCTTTTGTATGGATATATATTTTCAATTCTCTCTTTTTACACACACACACACACACACACATACACATCTGTTTTTGATTTTCTAGGAGTACAAATGCGGGGTCTTATGGTAGTACTATGTTTAACTTTTTTGAGGAACTTCAAAATTGTTTCCAAAGCAGCTTCACAAGTTTACATTCCCATCAGCAGTGTTTGAGAATTCCTATTTCTCCACATCCTCACCAACACTTGTTATTGTCTGTGTTTTAAATTATATAGCTATCCTAAGTGGGTGTGAGTATCTCATTGTAGTTTTGATTTGCATTTCCCAAATGACTAATAAGATTGAGCATCTTTATATGTGCTGATTGCCCATTCATATATATTCTTTGGAGAAATCTCTCTTTAAATTATTTGCCCAGTTTAAATAGGTTTATTTGTTTTTATTGTTGAGTTGTGAGGGTTCTTTATATATTCTGGATGCAAATCTCTTATCAGATTATGACTTGTAAATATTTTTTCCTATTCTGTGGGCTGTCTTTTCACTTTCTTCATGATATCTTTTGTAGCAAGAACGTTTTTAATTTTGATAAAGTCCAAATTGTCTATTTTTTCTTTTGTTACTTGTGTTTTGGTATCACATCTAAGATACTATTGACAAAAACAAGATCACAAAGATTTAGTTCAATATTTTCTTCTAAGAGTTTTACTATCTTAGCTCTTAGAATTAGTTATGAGTTTTTTTTGTATGTGATAATTTTATAAATGGTATAACGTATGATGGCTTTTATTTCATTTTTGTCACATTCTTCTGCATGTAGATATCCAGTTGTTCCAGCAAAAGTTGTTGAAGACTATTCCTTCTCCATTAAATTGTTTGGTGCTCTTTTAGAAATTCAATTGACCATAAATGTAAAGGCATACTTCTGGACTCTCAGTTCTATTCTATTAATCTATACAACTATCCTTATGTCAGCATCATATCTATATATCTATCTTTATGATTACTGGAACCTTTATTAAGTTCTGAAATTGAGGGAAGTGTGAGTATTCCAACTTTGTTCTTCCTTTTCAAGATTGTATGCAACAAACACAGCCATGATTCTGCATTGAATCTGCAGATCAACTTGGGGAGCACTGCCATCTTAACAATACTATGTCTTCCAATCCATAAACATAGTATGCCTTTCTAGTTCTTTAGGTCTTCAATTTTCTTCAACATAATTTGTAGTTTTCAGTTTACAAATGTTGCATTTCCTTTGTTAACTTTATTCTTAGATTTTTTGCTGCAATTATAAATGGAAATGTTTACTTAATTTTATTATTGTATTGTTCATTATTAGTGTATACAACTGATTTTTAGTATTGATCTTGTATCATGCAACCTTGCAGAACTCGCTTGTTTAGATCATTTTTGGTGGATTTCTTAGTACTTTATATAATAAAAATTTATGTCACCTGAGGATAGTTTTACTTCTTCCTTTCTCATATTTATGCCTTTATTTCCATTTCTTGCCTAATTGCCTTTACCAGAACCTCCAACTACACTTCTATGATGAATGGAAGTGATGAGAACAGATATTCTTCTTTTGTTACTGACTTTAGGAGAAAGTGTCTAGTCTTTCACAATTAAGTATGATGTTAGTTGTGGGGTTTTCATAAATGTCTTTTCACTGGGTTGAGGAAGTTATTTTGTGTTTTTGTCATGAAAGGGTGTTGAATTTTGCCAACTGATTTTTCTGTGTCAATTGAAATGTTTGTGATTTTTGTCCTTTATTCTATTAGTATGATATATGACATGATTGATTTTCAGGTTAAACCAACCTTGCCTTCTTGGGATACATCTCATTTGATCATGGTTTCATATTTTTCTGGGTTCCATTTGTATTCTGTCGAAAATTTTTACATCTATATTTATAAGAAATGTGGGTATAGTTTTCCTGTCTTGTGATGGATTTATCTGATTTTTTTATCAGGGTAATACTGACTTCATAGAATAAGCTTGGAATTGTTCTCTCCTCTTTCATTTTTTTGAAAATATTTAATTATTTATGCTTAGGCGCAACAAGCAAATGGTATAAAATACCAAAGATTCAAAAGTGTTTTTAGTATCAGATTAAGTCATCCAGGCCCCTCTTCCAGAGTCTCATCACACAATTCCTCTCTCCAGAGGTAAAGGTCTTTATCTGTTTCTTCCACAGGCATCAGGAACTTATCAGCTACATGATAGATCTCATAAATTCCCCTTAGAGACCTGTTCCTCCTCCTGGGTTAATAACATCATGATCCACATAAACTTAAGTTCTCCTTACACAGCTGTATCAGTTCAGCATAGGCTCACCTGTGAATAACAAAGATCCTAAAGAACAAAGGGCCTAAATGTGAGAGAATAATAGTTTATTTCTCTTTCATTTGATACTACAAAGCAACAGTAACCAAAACAGCATGGTAGTGGTACAAAAACAGGCACATAGACCAATGGAACAGAATGGAGAGCTGAGAAATAAGGTCACACATCTACAACCATCTGATCTTCGACAAGGCTGACAAAAACTTGCAATGGGGAAAAGACTCCTATTCCATAAATGGTGCTGGCATAACTGGCTAGTCATGTGCAGAAGATTGAAGCTGACCCCCTTCCATATAGCATATACAAAAACCAACTCAAGATAGATTAAAGACTTAAATGTAGGCTAAGCCCGGTGGCTCACACCTGTAATCCCAGCATTTTGGGAGGCTGAGGCAGGTGGATTGCTAGAGTCCAGGAGTTTGAGATCAGCCTGGGCAACATGGTGAAACCTTGTCTCTACTAGAAATATAAAAAACTTGCCAGTCGTGGTGGTGCATGCCTCTAGTCCCAGTTACTTGGGAGGCTGAGGTGGGAGAATCACCTGAGCCCAAGAGGTCGAGGCTGCAGTGAACCAAGATTGCCACACTGCAACTCCAGCCTGAGCAACTGGAGTGAGACCCTGTTTTTTTGAAAAAAAAAGAGAGAGAGAGCCTTAAATGTAGGCCAGGCACTGTGACTTGCGCCTGTAATTCCAGCACTTTGGGAGGCCGAGGTGGGTGGATCGCCTGAGGCCAGGAGTTCAAGACCAGTCTGGCCAACATGATGAAACCCCGTCTCAACTAAAAATACAAAAATTAGCCAGGTGTGGTGGCACACGCCTCTAATCCCAGCTATTTGGCAGGCTGAGGCAGGAGGATCGCTTGAACCCGGAAGGCAGAGGGTGCAGTGAGCTGAGATTGCGCCACTGCACTCCAGCCTGAATGACAGAGTGAGACTGCATCTCAAAAAAAGAAAATAAATAAATAAATACACATATATAAAACTATAAAAACTATAAAAACCCTAGGAGAAAACCTGGGCAATACCATCCGGTACATTGGAACAGGTAAAGATTTCATGACAAAGACATCAAAAGTAATCACAATAAAAGCAAAAATTGACAAATGGGATCTAATTAAACTTAAGAGCTTCTGCACACACCAAAAAAAAAAAAAAAAAAAAAAAAAGCTATCAATAGAGTAAACAGACAACCTACAGATTGGGAGAAAATGTTTGCAAACTATGCATCTGATAAAGGTCTAATATCCAGCATCTATAAGGAACTTAAACAAATTTACAAGAAACAAACAAAACACCCCATTAGAAAGTGGGCAAAGGACATGAACAGACACTTTTCAAAAGAAGACATACATGTGGCCAACAAACATTTGAAAAAAAGCTCCATATCACTGATCATTAGAGAAATGCAAATCAAAACTACAATGAAATACCTTCTCACACAGTCAGAATGGCCATTATTAAAAAGTCAAAAAAATAACATGCTGGCAAGGTTGTGGAGAAAAGGAAACACTTATACACTGTTGGTGAGAGTTTAAATTAGTTCAACCATTGTGGAAAGCAGTATGGCAACTTCTCATAGAGCTAAAAGCAGAACTACCATTTGACCCAGCAATCCCATTACTGGGTATATACCCAGAGGAATATAAATCATTTTACGATAAAGACACATGCACACAAATGTTGACTGCAGGACTATTCACAATAGCAAGGACATAGAATCAACCTAAAAGCCTATCAGTGACAGATAGGATAAAGAAAATGTGGTACATGTACACCATGGAATACTATGCAGCCATAAAAAATGAGGTAATGTCTTGCAGGAACATGAATGGAGCTGGAGTCTATTATCTTTAGCAAACTAATACAGGAACAGAAAACCAAATACTGCATGTTCTCATTTACAAGTGGGAGATAAATGATGAGAACTCGTGAATACAAAGAAAGGAACAACAGACACTGGAGTCTACTTGAGGGTGAAGGGTGGGAGGAGGGACAGGAGCAGGAAAGATAACTCTTGGATACTGGGTTTAATACCTGGGTGATGAAATATCCTGTACAATACATCCCTGTGAAACGAGTTTACCTGTATACCAAACCTTCACATATATCCCTGAACCTAAGATAAAAGTTTAAAAAAATTAAAGAAATTCAGGACGTAGGCCTGCAGTCCAGGGCTGACTTGATGACTTTATTACCTCTTTAGGAACTCAGGTTCCTTCTAGCTCACTACTCTGCCATCCTCACAGTATAGCCTTTATTCTCCTGTCCCCAAAATGGATTATTGTGTTCCAGGTAATAGGGTAGAAGAAGGAAAAAGAAATAGACAAAGGGCATGCCTCAGCTGTCTTTTAGTGAAGGTCCAGGAAATCACCACATGACACATCTGTTTCTGTTCCATTGATCAGGATGTACTCACATAGTCTCACTTAGCTGCAAGGGAAGCTGGGAGATGTGGTCTTTATTTTAAGTCAACATGGGCTCACTAAAATTGAGGGTCTTATTATGAAAAAAGAAGAGAGACAACAAATTAGTTACAGACACACATTTGATCTGTCAATTTTGCCCCAACATTTCCCCAAATGTATCACCATTTTTCCTTTGCCATTCCTCCCTTATACAAGTCCTCATAGCTTCTCACCTGAATTACTACGGTACTGTAGCTTCTTAACTGTGTGTGTGTTTTTTTTAATTCCAATCTCTTCCCTTCAGAAAAATTTTCATTATATCTTTTCTGAAATAAGTATGTAATCCCATCAAAGCTTCAATGGCTTTCCAATTGCCTCCAGAAAAAATTTCCCACTCCTACCTGTGGTTTCCAAGTTTCATTCTTGACCTGGCCCTAGACCACTGTTATAGCTGTAGCTTCTGTTTGTCTCTCTCTCTCTCTACTTGAACTTTTTGCTCAAGCCATACCTAAATCCTGTCCTCTCCACTCCCCCTAAATACACTATACACACACACACACACACACACACACATATATATACACAAACTTTTTTTTAACATCTTAGTAACTGTAGTAGATCGATTACAAAAATTGTTTACCCTTCTTTTTGCAATGTGACTTTTGTGAACCCAAAAGTATCTGAGACAGGTCTCAATCAATTTAGAAAGTTTATTTTGCCAAGGTTAAGGACACGCCTGTGACACAGCCTTAAGAGGTCCTGACAACATGTGCCCAAGGTGGTTGGGGCGTGGCTTGCTTTGTACATTTTAGGGAGACATCAGTCAGTACATGTAAGACTTACATTGGTTAAATCTGGAAGGGTGGGACAGCTCAAAGCAGGGGATTTCAGGTCATAGGTAGATTTAAAAATGTTCTGATTGGCAATTGGTTGAAATAGTTATTATCAATAGAAGGAAATGTCTGGGTTAAGGTAAGGGGTTGGGGAGACCAAGGTTTTATCATGCAGATGAAGCCTGCAGGTAGCAGGCTTCAGAGAGATTAGTTTGTAAACGTTTCTTAAGGTCTGTGTTGATGTTAATGCCAGTTGGCTTTTCCCGAATTTCAAAAGGGAGGAGGGTATGATTAGGTTAACTTTGGAATGCCCTTGGCTAAGAGGAGGGGTTCATTCAGACAGTTGGGGGGCCTTTGAATTTTATTTTTGGTTTACACTTTGTAGCTCCTTCCATCAAGAGATGGGTCCAGTACCCCAGTCTTTGAATCTGGGCTGGCCTCGTGACTTGCTGGGGCAATGGAATATGTGTGAAATAACTACATGCCAGTTCTGAGTGAGAGCCTAAAGAGGCCTGTGTGCTTCAGCGATCTCTTGAACCTGTCTCTGTCATTAGAATAAGCCTGGGCTATCCTGCTAGACGATGAGAGGCCAAGTGCAGTGCTGCACATCATCCCAGTCAAGTCCAGTTCTAACCATCCAGCCCTTGGCTGACCTGCTGGCCGACCTCAGCTCTGTGCCAGCCCATTCAAGATCAGCTGAGTCAGGCTCAGATCAGTACAATGGCTTAGCTGACACATAGACTCGTGTAACATAAAGAGTGGTTGCTGCTTTAAGCCACTAAGCTATGGGAGACAGTGTTCACTATGGAATTAGATCAAGGACACAGTGCTTTTGCATGTGCTATTCCTTCACCTTAAAATGCCTGTTTTTTTTTTTTGTCAGCTTAGTAAACTCCTAAACTCATCTATTTCTCAAGACCCAGATCAAATATAATCTTAGCTGGAAAAGTTTTTTGTCCCTATCTGGGCAGATCTAGCCCCTTTCTTTCTTTTTTATTTTTTTAAGAGATAGGGTCTTGCTCTGTTGCCCAGGCTGGAGTGCAGTGGCACAATCATAGCTCACTCTCACTTCTGACTCCAGGGCTCAAGCAATCCTCTGGCTTCAGCCTCCTCAGCAGCTGATACCATAGGTGCAAGCCACTAAGCCAGGCTAATTTAAAATAATTTTTTTAGAGATGGGATCTTGCTGTGTTGCCAAGGCTGGTGACTTTGGTCTCAAGTGATACTCCTGCCTCAGCCTCAGAGTAATTGGGATTACAGGCATGAGCAACGTGCCTGGCTAGACACTTTCTTTGACAAACCTCACACCTCTATTATAGCATGTAACATATAGATACTTGTTCACACAGCCATTTCTCCTTTTGGCTGAGCTAGCTGAGGGCAAGGACAACCTATCCTATGATGTGCACCAAAAATATCTGTTGCACGAATGAAAAAATAAATTCTAGGATGTTAAGTACATGTAATTCTTTCTCTTTTATTCTCTTTCTTCCAAACAATAAATATAGTGTCTTATAATGCTTAGGTCCTTCCTTCTATAATATGTCCCCACTCACCCGAATTTCAGTCACTGATCACATATTGGAGGATGTATTTACACCTCTTTTTCCTTGTCACGTGTGGCTTTTAAGCCTATGCAGTGTCATATTTTCATTGATTGGTAATTTCCCATATTGAACAGTCATGTTACTCCTTGAAGTTTTTGAATTCTTTTATTTTTTAAAATTCATTTACTTTTTTTTTTTTTATTATACTTTAAGTTCTAGGGTACATGTGCACGACGTGCAGGTTTGTTACATACGTATACATGTGACATGTTGGTGTGCTGCACCCATTAACTCGTCATTTACATTAGGTATATCTCCTAATGCTATCCCTCCTCCCATCCCCCATCCCCACAATAGGACCTGGTGTGTGATGTTCCCCTTCCTGTGTCCAAGTGATCTCATTGTTCAATTCCCACCTATGAGTGAGAACATGTGGTATTTGGTTTTCTGCTCTTGCGATAGTTTGCTGAGAATGATGGTTTCCAGTGGCATCCATGTCCCTACAAAGGACGTGAACTCATCCTTTTTTATGGCTGTATAGTATTCCATGGTGTATATGTGCTACATTTTCTTAATCCAGTCTGTCACTGATGGACATTTGGGTTGATTCCAAGTCATTGCTATTGTGAATAGTGCTGCAATAAACATACATGTGCATGTGTCCTTATAGCAGCATGACTTATAATCCTTTGGGTATATCCCCAGTAATGGGATGGCTGGGTCAAATGGTATTTCTAGTTCTAGATCCTTGAGGAATCGCCACACTGTTTTCCACAATGGTTGAACTAGTTTACAGTCCCACCAACAGTGTAAAAGTGTTCCTATTTCTCCACATCCTCTCCAGCACCTGTTGTTTCCTGATTTTTTAGTGATTGCCATTCTAACTGGTGTGAGAGATGGTATCTCATTGTGGTTTTGATTTGCATTCCTCTGATGGTGAGTGATGATGAGCATTTTTTCATGTGTCTGTTGGCTGTATGAATGTCTTCTTTTGAGAAGTGTCTGTTCATATCCTTTGCCCACTTTTTGATGGGGTTAATTCATTTACTTTTTGAGACAGGGTCTTACTCTGTCATCCAGGCTGGAGTGCAGTGGTGTGATCTTGGTTCACCGCAGCCTCGAACTCCCAGACTCAAGTGATCCTCCCACCTTAGCCTCCCAAGTAGCTGGGACTGCAGGTGTGCACCACCATACCTGACTAATTTTTAAAAATTTGTTTGTAGAGTTGGGGTCTCACTATGTTTCCCAGGCTGATTTCAAACTCCTGACCTCAAGCAATCTTCCCACCTCAGCCTCCCAAAGTGCTGGGATTACAGGTGTGAGCCACTGCACCTGTCTCAAATTCTTAGTTTCTCAATTGTTTGATTTAGTTTTCAATTACATTCACCACTACTCTTGTAAATAAATTTTAAAAGTTTACCTATTTGCTTTTTAAATTTTAAATTTTTAAAATATCCTTTGAATGCATTGCTTATTTTTAATGATACTATTGTCCGCTTCCTTAAAGGTGATTAAAAGACGCTCTGTTTGATCTCTTGTCTTGCCTGCTTCACTAATTTTCTATTTCCAAGTGAGAGTGGAGATGGCTGAGAAAATTGTTCTAACCACAGGCTAATTGGCAACGAGGTAGAATCTTGTGACCTGTGGTTTTTCAGTTCTTTAGTTCACCCGATTCACCTAGAGCTTCATTTGTTATGTGCCAGTTGGACATGGCTCAAGCATGTTCTTAGTGCAAAATGATAAGTTTGTGACAGAAAGGAGCTGAAGAAAGGTACCAAAGCCATCCTTCTGCTCACTGTAGCATTCCTAGAAAGAGCCTGGGAGAGCACAGCAGTCCATATGGGGCAGGGTCGGTGGGCTGCTCCCACCCTCTGCACTGTCACCCCCCAGCCCGCTGCCCCCTCATTATTCTTTGTTGTATTTTATGTGTCAGTCCCCAAATGTCTGAATGTATAATTAATCACCTCCTAAGTCTTACTGTGCACAGTGATGCTTCACCCACTTTATATTGAACACACTATATTTGATTATTTTGAAGAAGGAAATCCATTGACAAGAAGTGAGCTGTGTCTTTTTTGCAAGTTCTGATTTCATCAGAAAGCTCTTCTAGAACAAGCCAATTACTTCTGGTGTCAAACTTAGCAATCATTTGCAAAATAATACAACAACAATCACATTTAATGCCTTTCATCAGACCAGAGTGTAAACACTAATTAGTTATAGTTCATTGTATTCTGGTGGGGCTCAGTAAATTGTGATGCTTGTTTTATAGATATTGAAACAAAGACAAGAGATTAGTGGCACTTGCCCAAGGCTGCAGAGGATGATGTCAAAATTGGGGCTATAACTCTTGTGTCCTGTCCACTAGACCTCTCTGGATTTATAGGATAAAATGTTAAAGTAGTACCAACACCTAATATAATGCAATGAACAAGTCCTGCCATGTCAGCCATTGCACTTTATATGATACATTTAAATGAAAATCCCTTAGCATTAAATATTTAAGAAGAAAAATTTTTAATGAAAAGAGTAAACATCTCAAGTGCCTGGCATTAACGCATCATGGCGTAATTCTCCCTAATGGGCTGTGATTTTAAAATGAATTCAGCTCCTGCCTCACTGCCACGCTGGGCAAATTAGGCCAACTTGGATGAAGCAAAAGATTTCTTGCTTAAGCACCAAGTTCAGCCCTCAGGAGGTTAATGGGGCCATATTACCGGGTGATGGACCACCACATCTAAAAGTGGTGTCTCAATAACAGCTCAAAGGACAGAGAAGACTTGCTGTAAAGTTCTTTGCTGTTTAAAATCCTGGATACAATTTACTTTTTTAATAACTGATTTTCCCCTCATTAAGACTGTTTCTCAGAATGGTGTGGAAACTCTGCCTCTGAACTCTTAAAGGGGTAGTTCAGATTGACTCCAATGCTAAGATTGTTAATGTGTCTGCCCATGTAACCACCAACAGGATTTTCTGTTTTCTCAGTGACTGAAACTACAGCTTTCAAATTCCAGAAAGAGCCTAAAATACAACTTTTACAAGGATAAAGTCAATTGTATTTCATCTGGGATAGTTGATTTAAATTCCACAGGCTCCAGTGACAAACTTCTAGAACGCTTGTGCCAAAAGTGATCTAAATTTCTGCCATAAAACACATAAAGTGTGTCAACTTACTGATTTTGGTTTGTGATCTGCAAAATGGGGGTATTTGCACTATACATACCCATTTCATGAATATCTTAACTGAAATACTGAACATTTAGCAAGTCATTAAAAAATGCTTCGTTCAAAAATTTATTTAGAGAAGCCAAGAGAATAAGGCATTATCTCATGATGTTATGAGAATAAATCTAAGATGTGGGCACATCTGTGGTGTCTGTCCCTATCTATCTTATAAGTCCACTTTGAGTTATTTTTTTTTCTTTTTTTCCTCATCAGCAGATTCCAGTTGAGTTACTTTCTGTATATAGTGTGAGGTATAGCTCAAAGTTTAAATTTTTCCTTATGAAACAATTTTAAGTTCCATTTGTTGAAAAGACTATCTTTGGACAGGCATGGTGGCTCATGCCTGTAATCCCAATACTTTGGGAGGCCAAGGCAGGTAGATTGTTTGAGCCCAGGAGTTCAAGGCCAGCCTGGGTAACCATGTGAGACCCCATCTCTACAAAAATAAAAATAAAAAAATTAGCTGGGTGTGATGGCACATGCCTGTAGTCCTAGCTACTTGGGAGGGTGATGCAGGAGGATTGCTTGAGCCTAGAAATTTAAGGTTACAGTGAGCTATGACAGCGCCAATGCACTCTAGCTTGGGAAACAGAGTGAGGCTCTAAGAAAGAAAGAGAGAGAGAGAGAGAGGAAAGAAGGGAGGGAGGGAAGGAAGGAAGGAAGGAGGGAGGGAGGGAGGGAAGGAGGGAGGGACAGAGGGAAGGAAGAAAGGAATGAAGAGAAAGAAAGAAAGAAAAAGAAGGAAAGAAAGAAAAAGAAAGAAAGAAAGAAAGAAAGAAAGAAAGAAAGAAAGAAAGAAAGAAAGAAAGAAAGAAAGAAAGAAAGAAAGAAAGAGTCTATCTTTTCACTACTCAATGGCCTTTGTCAACAAGCAGCTGCATGCACCTGTGGGTCTGCTTCTGGATTCTGACAAGATATCACTGTTATCCTTATTTTTATTCTTCTGTACTTAATATGTCTTTTTTCTCTGGCTCTTCTAAGATTTTCTTTGTATAACTGAGTATGAGCAATTTGATTAGGACATGTCTTGGTGTTCCTTGTTCATGCTTCTTGTCTTTGGGGTTTGTTAATCTTGGATCTGTGGGTTTATGGTTTTTGTCAAGTTTGGAAAGTTTTTGGTCACTATTTCTTCAAATATTATATTTCTCTCTGGATCTCTCTCTCTCTCCTTCTTTGGGAGCTCCAATTACAGGTATATTCAGCTGCTTGAAGTTGTCCCACATCTCACTGGTGCTTTTTTCATTTTTAAAAAACTAATTTTTCTCTTTCATTTTGGATAGTGTCTGTTGCTATGTCTTCAACATCATTAATCTTTTCACCTGCAATGTCTAATCTTTATCTATTTTTTTCACCTCAAACACTGAATTTTCATCTCTAGGAGCTTGATCTGCCTGACTTAACTTTTCGGACCTATGGAATACAGTTATAATTACTGGATTTTGTTTGTTTGAGATGGAGTCTCTCTCTGTCTCCCAGGCTGGAGTGCACTGGCATGATCTTGGCTCACCACAACCTCCACCTCCCGGGTTCAAGCGATTCTCCTGTCTCAACCTCCTAAGTAGCTGGAATTACAGGTGTCCACAACCACACTCAGCTAATTTTTATATTTTTAGTAGAGACGGGGTTTCACCATGTTGGCCAGGCTGGTCTCAAACTGCTGACCTAAGGTGATCTGCCTGCCTTGGCCTCCCAAAGTGTTGGGATTACAAGGGTGAGGCACCACGCCCGGCCATAATAACTGTTTTAGTGCCCTATGTGCTAATTTAACATCTGTGTTAGTTCTGGATTGGTTTTCATTGATTGACTATTCTCATTATAAGTCATATTTTTCTGCTCTTTTGCATGCCTGGTAATCTTTAATTGGATGCCAGACATTGTAAATTTTACTTTGTTGGGTGATGAAGACTTATGTGTTGCTATAAATATTTTTGAGCTTTGTTCTGGGATGAGTTAAGTTACTTAGAAACAGTTCGATCTCTTGGGGTTTTGATTTTAAGATTTGTTAGGTGGCTCTGGAGTAGAGCTTAGCTAATTACCCACCAATACTGAGGCAAGACTTTCCTTAGTCATCTACCCAATGCCCTGTAAATTATGAGTTTTTCCAATCTGGCTGGTAGGAACAGGCACTATCCTGGCCCTGTGTGGTACTGGGCACGGTTTCCTCTAATTCTGTTGAATAATCTTTCCCCGGTCTTGGATAGCTTCCTCACATGCATGTGCTGATCAAATTCTGTTAAATAATGCAGGGGACCCAATGCAGACCCCAGGGCTTCTCTCTGTGCAGCTGTTTCCTCTCTGATACTCTGACTCGCAAACTCTGGCAGCCTTGGTGTCCCTGGAATCTTGCTTTATCTCTTCAACTCAGAGAGTCCACCAGATTCTCTCTGGGGTCCCTATCTATTTTAGGTTGAAATGATCCCATTCCCAAAAATATGTTGAAATCCTAACCTCCAGTACCTCAGAATGTAACTGATTTGGAAATAGGGTCTTTATTGAGGTAATCGAGCTAAAATGAACTTTTTAGAATGGGTCCTAATCCAATAGGACCAGTGTCTTTGTAAGAAGAGGAAACTTGGACAGAGACGTGTACAGATGGAAGACCACGGGAGAACACAGGGAGAAGATGGTCATCTACAAGCCATGGAACGCCAGGGCACCCAGAAGCTAGGAAAGAGGCCTGGAACAGACTCTCCCTCACAGCCTTTGGAAGGAACCAATGCTGCTGACATTTTGATTTCAGACTTCTGGCCTGCAGAACTGTGGTCGATCAATTTCTGTCATTTAAGCCACCCAATTTGTGGTACTTTCTTACAGCAGCTCTGGCAAACTTAACACATCTTCCTTGCGCTGTAGCCTGGAAACTCTTCGGGCAGTGAGCAGGAGCAAGCATAGGGCTCAGCACATCTGTTTTCCACCTCTCATTTTTTCGTTGCTTGATATCCACTGTCTTAAAAACCAGTGTCAGTTTGGTCTCTGTTGTTTCAGGTGGAAGGGTAAATGTGGTCCCTGTTGTTGTTGTTGTTGTTGTTTTTTTTTTTTTGTTTGTTTGTTTTTGAGACGGAGTCTCGCTCTGCCGCCCAGGCTGGAGTGCAGTGGCCGGATCTCAGCTCACTGCAAGCTCCGCCTCCCGGGTTCACGCCATTCTCCTGCCTCAGCCTCCCGAGTAGCTGGGATTACAGGCGCCCGCCACCTCGCCCGGCTAGTTTTTTGTATTTTTTAGTAGAGACGGGGTTTCACCGTGTCAGCCAGGATGGTCTCGATCTCCTGACCTTGTGATCCGCCCGTCTCGGCCTCCCAAAGTGCTGGGATTACAGGCTTGAGCCACCGCGCCCGGCCTGGTCCCTGTTGTTATTGCTTCTTGGCTGGAAGCAGAAGTCCTCGCACATTTGATTTTTAACTGTACAGTGTCCAGTGTCACTGTTTCATATTCTGGGGACTACGCTTCGGTTTGCCAATGGGATTATAAACTTTGAGACCAGAGACCTTTGCACCAACCACAATGCCTGAACTAGTCCTCTGTGCACGACTGGAGTGTATCTGAGCTAAAGAGTGTATTTTTGGTTTTTCGGACTCAGCACGCTGAGGATTGACTTGTGATGAAAAATCAATGGATGTGAAATTTCTTATTCCACTTGATATTTTTAGTGTGTGAAAAATAGCCTGAAACTGAAATATTTTAGTTCCTACCTTGTTTTCAAAGAAGTGACACTCTGACGATTTCCTTTTTAAATTAACAGTCATGTACCTGTAGCACAGAGCTGTGGGAAAAATTCTTGGGCCCAAACCACCCAGCCTGTGAAGTAAAATGAACAGCTTGTCACTGCTCATCTGGATTTTCTATCTGTCATTTTTGTCTGTCTCTCAGTTCTTTTCAAGGAAGGAGGTAACACAATTTGGTACCCAGGCTTTCCTTGACATGAGTGTGAAAGCGAAAGGAGAGAATCGCATTTTTTTGTTTCATTCTGGAGATTCAAATTAACTCCATTTTTTATTGTACTGCTAAAGTGTCCACAGAGAGCTAAAACATACAGAAGAAACTCCGGTCCAAAATTTCCCAAGTACAAGCTTTTTAAATTGTAAAGCTGTAGACTCATGGCTTTAGTATATCATTTACAAGGCAAGCATTTTTGTCCTACTTTGAACAGAGGGAAGAGGCTCTTTCATTTGACCAAACTGCCAGCAGAATGTGCTGAAAACATAATTTCATACATTTATTCATCAATCATCAAGCATGCCCCTACCTCGGGGTCTTTGCACATATTGTTCCCTCTGCCTGGATTGTTCTTCTCCCAGATATTTACATGGCTCACACCCTCATCTCATTCAGGCCTACACTCAAGGGTCATTTTCGGAGCAAGGCCTTCCCTGCCCATCCTATTTAACAGAGTGTTGCAGCCCCACCACCCCTTCCTTATGTGACATTCTTTTCACTTGACCTCCTTTATTTTCTTCATATCACTTATCACTTACCACCTGACAGTCAGTCAGAAAAATATCTGTGTGTATCTACACATATACATTGATCTAACATACATGTGTTGATTTATTTATCATCTATCCTCTTCTCCTACTCTAGTGTCTACTCCATGGAAACAGAAACTGTTCTTGCTATATTCTAGCACTTAGATCAGTGGCCGGCACACAGTATGCCTTCAGTTAGTATTTGTTGAATAAATGAACACATATTTGCTGATTTCCTCTCTGTGCAAAGGCACTGGAGGGAGGAGCTATGATGTGAATCACCTCAGCCCTGAATTCCAAGAAGTTCACCTTCTAGTAGAAAGACAAATAGAAAAAATCCATGAGTCTGCTCCAAAGCAGAAGAATGGGTTGAATAATGTATTTTGAAAGCACAACTAAAAAAGGGGTGGGGAGAGGCAGGGGAGTTTTTGAGATGAGCCTCGTGCAGATGTGGGATGGGCAGAGGAGAGGGATGAACCGCTCAGCCTCACAACACAGAGTGAGCAGATATTTGGAACCCCAGGAGTTGACAGAATGCTTTGGACACAGATGGAAACCTATGTGGGTTTGTGAAGATGTAGCATGCAAGAAAGGAGACATGGGGCCTGATCTTGGAAGGCTTTGGAATGCTTGGAATTTGGAATCTATCTTAAAGGAGTTAAGTGGGTAGTAGTTTTAAACCACCTCTAGCTAATCAATCTTCTCTCCGGGAAACATAGTTGTTTATCAGCATCTCATTGAATGTGAACTCGTTAATGTGGTGACCTACACTCATCTTGTTCCCTTAAACGTATGTGCAGAGATACCTTTTCTCTAAGTAATTATGTACCATGAAACTGTGGCACAACTGTAAGAATACTGAGTAGCTTTCACTAACGATTTGCTCGTTGATTCATTTGCTTTTTAAATTTTTCAAATAAAAATTTGCCTTCATTTTTGTTTCTGTATAAAAATGAACCCAGCACTTTCTTGAGAAAGGCTCTTGATCTGATTACATGGACCAAATGAATTCCATGCAATCAGTAGAAGGACAGAACATGAAGTGAAACAAATCATAACATCCTCCCCAGCTGGGCAGGGAAACGTTATGGGGTTATGAAAACCTGATAGACTACAAAGCTTTGTAAATAACTGCCCCCCAACCCTTCCCACCCCATCCAACTCATCCCAGTCCTGAGGCTCAGCAGACTGAATGACTGGTTCTGTGGCTCCCAGCTGCTGAACCCAGTGGCTGAACCAAACCTGTGAGTCAGGTGAGAACTTTTTCTACTCCTCTCATTTATGGGGCAAGGGTGGGTTATGTCAAGGCTACTGGAAAAAAAACAACCTCAATGTGGATAAATCTGTTGGATTTACTCAGGGTTTTAGGGGAGGAGTCCGTGGATAGAGAAGGGGATGGGAGACTTAAATAATGTTAGAAACAAGTAGTACTGAGAATTGTGATGTTCAAATGAAGATCTCTTATGAGAATAGTGCAAAATCAACTTGGGTTTTAAAGCTGGAACAGGAGATATCAAAGAAATATCTGTTTTGGGTGGTCCCCTCCAGCCACAGTATCCTGTCCCCTTACAGTACTGGTCCCCTGAGAAATTTGAGATACAGCATTCTACCCCGTTCTGATTAGAACGTGAGCACTTATCTACCTATTTTCAAATGGGCATATTTTTGTTGGTTGGAGACAAAAGGGAATTCCAAGGAAAGGACGTGGACTGTAAAGAAACATTACAGCACTAGCTATAGGAATTGGGATCACTAGTGGTTTTTTTGTTTTTGTTTTTGTTTTTTTGGTTTTTTTTTTGAGACAGAGTTTTGCTCTTGTTGCCCAGGCTGGAGTGCAATGACACCGTCTCAGCTCACTGCAACCTCCGCCTCCTGGGTTCAAGCGATTCTCCTGCCTCAGCCTCTCAAGTAGCTGGGATTACAGGCATCCGCCACCAAGCCCGGCTAATTTTTGTATTTTTAGTAGAGATGGGGTTTCACCATGTTGGTCAGGCTGGTCTTGAACTCCTCATCTCAGGTGATCTGCCTGCTCACCCTCCCAAAGTGCTGGGATTACAGGCGTGAGCCACTGTGCCCAGCCCACTTGTGCTTTTAATTGTCATGGGAGACAATAAGTTTTTTAAGTGTTTCTTTTTTTTTCTTCTCTTTTTATTGTTGGAACTCAGGTGCTGAGTTGGAACTAACCATCCTCCACAGTACATGGCTCATCATCACGGATCTGTGACTGATTGATTGATAGATTGATCAAGTGCTTTAATCTCCATCCTCTCCCCGATATTTCCCAACCACAGGTGGCCTTCCTCATGGTTTTTAAGATTTACTCCCTTGTTTTATATGTTCTTACCAGATGCAGATTGTTGTTTTATATGCCTCTTTCTTTTTTACTCTGTACAACTCCCTCAGGGTCCATCTATGATACACATTTACAGCTAATCCGTTACCTTTATATATAAACACATATATGTATACACACACACACACACACACACACACACACACATATATATGTAAAGAGACCGAGTCTCACTCTGTCACCCAGACTGGAGTGCAGTGGCACAATCATAGGTTACTGTAACCTCCAACTCCTGGGCTCCAGTGATCCTTGCCCTTCAGCCTCTTGAGTGGCTGGGACTACAGACATGTGCCACTATGCCTGGCTAATTAAAAAAAAAAAAATTTGTAGAGACCAGGTCTGGTTACCCAGGCTGGTCTCAAACTCCTGGGCTCAAGCGATCCTCCTGCCTTGGCCTCCAGAGTGCTGGGATTACAAGCATGAGCCATGGCATCCAGCCTAATCCATTACTTGTAATGCAATCTACACTTGTTTTGCTAATCCACTCTCCCAGTGATGGACAGAGATCTTGCTTTTTGGGAGGCTATTTCAAAGAGAACAGGATGCTGAATCTAGATCAATAGTTTTACATATAAATTCAATTTTTTTGTATTTCAGTAATGTGGAAAACAAGCAAACCTTGCCATTATTGTTATTATTGACCAAATAAACACAGAACTTTGCCCAGACTGTTAAGTGTACACTGCCTGACCTTGATTTGGTGGAGTAAGGAAAAGAAAGGGGTAGGAATTGCTGGGTATGTCTTGCTCTGCTCACTTAACACCTATGAACCTATGAGTAGTGGACTCACGCATTTTAAACAAATTGGCCATTCCAAGATAACCTTTCCAGGTCATTTCTCCAGGCTAAGTCCATTCAAAAACACTGCTCAAAAAACAGAGTATGTCTTGAGTACTGTTACATTCAGGGTCAAGGAACAGGCATTACAGTAATCCACAGAGCTAGTTATGTCAGCCAAGAGGAATGTATGCCGTCAACTGCCGTACAAAGATGTGTATCACAGCTGACGCTTCCCAACATATCTCTCTCTCTCATGCTGTCTTTGAGGAGGAAAGGCTCTTAATAGACAGGATACCTAACAATTTAGTTTTTGAAATATGATACGGGAAAATCAGGATAAACAAGAGTCTTTCAGTCTGTTGGGTACTATTATTGAGCTGAAAATATGAGAAGCTAGAGGGAATAATGTTTTATAAATGATGAGAGGTATTTTAAGTAGCCAACAATATTGTTTTAATGCATGTAATTTTTCAAATTATGCCACAGCCTCCTATGTGGTAGAGAATGGTTTGGGCATGTACAATGCGGTGTCCAGATCTCCCATATGTTGGTTATAATTGAACCAAAAGTTGGATAGAGGAATAAAAGAGTGTGGGTAGAAGAGAGAACTTAGTTAAATGTATTTGTTTTTATCCCCAAAACCACAGCTGTGAGCTTGGCATTAAGCAATGAGAGGAGGAAGGAAGGAAGGAAGGAAGGAAGGAAGGAAGGAAGGAAGGAAGGAAGGAAGGAAGGAAGGAAGGAAGGAAGGAAGGAAGGAAGGAAGGAAGGAAGGAAGGAAGGAAGGAAGGGAGGGCAGGCAAGGTAAGGGAAGGAGAGGGAAACAAAAAGAAGGAAAAAAAAAGGAAGACAGAAAGTCTCTGTGAACTTTGAAGCTATAACCTTCTCATCACAGTACAAATAATCAGTTTTTCTTTGTTGACTGGTTCTGCCTATGCCCAGTTATGAAGGCAGTGTTAATGAGGAAAAAATGCTGAACTTGGGTAAATAAGAAGACCTAGGTTAAAAAAAAAAAAAAAAAGAAAAAGAAAAGAAAGACTCTGGCACTCAAAGCCATGTGACCTTAAGCAAGTCTTTTTATCTTTCTAAATCTTATTTTTCTCATCTGCAAAATAGGCAAGACAATTATCTTACAAGTGGTTATGCAGACTCAGTGGGAATGTCCTTAGAAATTGTCAAGTGTTGTTCACGTGTGAGGGTTCAAAAGACAATTTACCTCCAAGAAGTTAATTGAATGGAGTAGGAGATGAATCAGCATATTTAGTTTTGTCGGTACTCCTGTAGGATAAATTATGGTTTCAGAGAACCCTGCCAAGTGAACTAGAGCCTTTGCTTCAGGAACTAGGTGCATTCCACCTACCACCTACCTACTCTGTCTTCAGAGAACCACAAATCAAGGACTCAAGAAAACACATTCTCAGAATAAACGATGCCTCTCTCTTCATCTTTCTCAGACACCCAGATCCTGTGATAAGGATAAAGGTGAACGAGGAAGGACCTTAAGGCAAGACTGTTTCAAGATTGACTCCGTGGGCCAATTTAATTTACAATTCTGTACACGACTTGATGTGCTGCAAATCCAATTAGTTTCAACCATTTTCCAAATCAGGGTTGTTATTATTTAGAATTAAAGTAGCTGCATTTCTACAGATACTTGGAAAATTCAACTATTTTCCAACTATTTTCAACTATTTTCCAAATCAGGGTGGTTATTATCTAGAATTAAAGTAGCTGCGTTTCTACCGACACTTGGAAAACTATGCATAGATGAACTGCATTTATGGTTGGATGCTTCCTTTCGCAAATTGCAGAAATCGTCTGTCCCAGTGTTTCTCTAAGAATAAGTAGTTGGCCTTTTACAGTCCTCCAGGGAAAGCCAGTGTCTATTTCCCTTTGTCTATAGAGGGAGGCTCTGCCTTCCTTGGAGTCTTCTGCCTTCTCTGGAGTCTTGGATAACTGTTGTCTGTTTGGCAGAATTAGCAATGATTGGTACTATCCTAAGTGTCTAATTTTGAGTACTAGAAAAGAAAGTTTAACTTAGCTATATGTTGTGTATAGATGCCTTTGTTGCTTGCAAATTTTGGCCTTCTCATTTAAATCACTTTCCACTGTGCTTCCTGTGACTTTCAGCCAAAATCATCCTAACTTATCTTGCATTCTTTCCTCAATAGTATATTGTGTGCACTTACCTAGTCATACAATATTCTTCACAAGGAAACCCTGCACAATGGTAGTTGTTATTTGCTTGTGTCTCTCCTCACAGGTCTCTGAACTCCTCAAGGGCAGAGATGAAGGATTTTTGTTTGTTTTATGGTATTTCTTCCGTCTCATAATCAGACCTTAACACAATGTCTGGCACAATGTAGACACTAAGATTCTGTGGAATACGGGGACTGATGACTGAATTGCTTATTGTGGCTAAAAGGCCCTGGTAGAAGGTGACAAGTATTTATTGAGCATGACAGATTGTCCTCACTGTTCTCCAGGGAGCTGTCCTTACGAAATTCACATGGGAGTTTGCATTTGCTGAAGGTAAATCTTAAAAAAAAAAAAAAAAAAAAAAAGCTGTAACAAGTTAGTCTGACACTTTTATGACAGTGATCAAAATTGCAATTTTTTTTTTTTTTTTTTTTTTTTTTTTGAGACAGGGTCTTGTTCTGTTGCCCAGGCTGGAGTGTAGTGGTGCGATCATGGCTCACTGCATCCTCCACCTCCCAGGCTCAAGCTATCCTCCCACCTCAGCTTCCTGAGTAGCTGGGACTAAGGCATGCAGCACCACGCCCGCCTAATTTTTGTATTTTTTGTAGAGAAAGGGTTTCACCATGTTGTCCAGGCTGGTCTCAAACTCCTGGGCTCAAGCGATCTGCCCTCCCCGGCCTCCCAAAGTGTTGGGGTTACAGGTGTGAGGCACTGAGCCTGGCCTAAAATTGCAAATTTGATAGCAATTTTAAAATAAAAGATAAGGTGGTGGTGTAGCTTTATTCATGCATAGCAGTCATCCTCAAACACTTGAAAAGAATTCTTTACAAAGCTATGCTGAAGAATTTATTTCTTTGGGGGGATTTGGGGTATATGTTTCTTTATCTTTTTTTTTCTTTTTAAATATAGGGGTGCTACTTACTCATTTGGATGAATGTTGTTGGGTACCCTGATTATTGCTCCCCTAACCTCCTGTGCTTCCCATGTCACAAAATACTCACTCCAGCGTCCACATACGCTGTCCATAGACTACCTGATCGTGCGTGTTTCCTGCTAGACGGGAAGCCATCATCCCTGAGCTCAGCACTTCCTAGTTGTTCCATAAATACCTGGTGAATGAATGATTAAAATTTGGGGCGGCGGAATTCATGTTTGCACAAAAATCTTAGCCGTCCAAGAGCTAAGTCTGCAATCTGAACTATACGTGGAAAAAAGAGACAAGCAGGGGCCACATCGGGGGAGAGGAGGGAGGGGAAGGCAGAGGAAAGAAGCAGCCCATCTTGGCCCCACTCCGAGCCATCCTAAGGAAATGCAGTAATAGGAAACTTGCACAAGGGGGCAGAGCAGAGCCGAGGTGAACGCCAACCTGTTGGCTCTCTTGGTCTTTGCTAATGGCATTTTTTAAATAATATGGGTTAATACGGAGTTGGTTTGAAAATACAATTTCTCTTATTAAAAGGCACTGGAAGGCCCAAACCCTTCTTTCACAGTGTCATCATGCATTCCAGAAAACACATTTTTTGTTTTGTTAAATAGGAACAAAATATGCATTTGATGGTCCTCACGTGCTTTCTGTGGCCTCTTTGCAGGAGAGTTAAATTGGTTCCAGAAAAGAGCCAAGAAGTTCATGGATTTCTGACAATTTACCCCCAAGGCTTGACCTCCACTTCTGCACTGAGTATGGGCTAATGAAAGGGCACTGAACTGGAATTTTAAAACGATGGATTCTAGTCCAGGTTTTCTCTCTAACTAGCTGTGTGGTTTTAAGTGATTTAACATCTCTAGGACATATTTTTCTTATTTGCAAAACAGAGGGACTTATTAAGGGCATTTCTCAATTCAATACAACTATGGCTTGCAAGCTGTCTAAGTTCTCTACCAAAGATCACAGAAGTAAGAAAAAAAAAAAAAAAAAGAGGGTGAGGAGGGCTAAGAAGAACCAAGTTGTAAGAACTCAGGAGGGGAGCAGAAGAGGAGGTGCAAAGACTTGGGTTGGTAAAGAGTTACCTTATTTTGAGAAAACACTGGACTAAGTTTTCTTCAAGCTCTACATTCTGAGGTTCTGCTGCTTCTTACTTTTTATCTCCATTTGGATATCTCCCATAGACTCAACTTGCTCCACATCAAAGTCATTTCTTCTCCCCATAAACCATCTCTTTCCCAGTATCCATGCCTGCTGCTGGGTAGCACACTGAATATCACCTACACCCAACCCTGGAGTCCTTGCCAGCCAGTGTCTCTGTTTCTTACCATAGAGCTAAACTCTGGTGAGGGGGACAGTGAAAGGGTTAACAAATACATATGCCAACATAAACACTGATGAATTCCATAAAGACAGGAAGGATTCTTAATAAAAAATAATGTGCATACACATGTGAGATAAAGAAAAGAGCCTAGTTTGGGTGGCGGAGGTCTCTGGGAAGATGACATTTAAGTTGAGAGCTGAAGCAGGAGCCTACCAGATGGGTAGGGGTGGAGAGGGGGTGGCGGAAGTGTGTACAGAGGCTCTGGGGCTGCAGAGGGTGCGTCAGAGGAGACCAAGTGTTGAGAAGACCAGCGTGACGTGGGGGTAGTGAACAAGTCAGAAAGGGGCAAGACACAGGTGAAGAGGCATACAGCATTCTTCAGGCCAACCAGGGAATGGTTTTATTCTAGGAAAATGGCCAGTCATCTTTTATTAAGTCCTCCTATTCATCATCTTTATGCAATCAGCCATCAAATCTGGTTAATATGTGTTGAACATCTTTTCTGTCTCTTATATTTTTTCATTTTTAATGTCTGGTCTGGGCCTTCACCTCATGCATTGAGAATTTCTTCATTGCCTCTCCTGGCTCCAGATCTCTTCCCTCTCCCTGACTATCCCTCCTCCCTGCTCCCCACCCTTAACATTTCTTCTTACTAAGTCTGCAAACTGTTGCCAACTGATATTCCTCAACGCTTCTTTCATTCTATTATGCCATCACTCAGAATCTTCCATGGCTTCCTATTGTCTATCAGATAATGATTAAATTCCTCTTTCCTTAAAAGGTAGCCCCATTTTGGCTGATATGGTTTGGCTGTGTCCCCAAGCAAATCTCATCTTGAATTGTAGTACCCATGATCCACATGTGTCATGGGAGGAACTCAGTAGGAGGTAATTGAATCATGGGGGCAGTTACCCCCATGCTGTTCCCATGAGAGTGACTTCTCATGACATCTGATGGTTATATAAGGGAGTTTTCACCCTTTGCTTGACACTTCTCCTTTCTGCCACCATATGAAGAAGGACATGTTTGTTTCCCTTTCTACCATAATTGTAAGTTTCCTGAGGCCTCCCCAGCCCTGCAGAACTGTGAGTCAATTAAACCTCTTTCATTTATAAATTACCCAGTCCTAAACAATTCTTTATAGCAGCATGAGAACAGATGAGTAAATTGGTACCAGTAGAGTTGGGTGCTGCTATAAGGATACCTGAAAATATGGAAGTGACTTTGAAACTGGGTAACAGGCAGAGGTTGGGACAGTTTGGAGGGCTCAGAAGATGACGACAGGAAAATGTGGGAAATTTTGGAGCTTCTTAGAGACTTGGTGGGCTCCGAAGACAGGAGGATGTGGGGAAAATCTGGAACTTCCTAGAGACTTGCTGAATGGCTTTGATCAAAATGCTGATAGTGATATGGACGATGAAGTCCAGGGTGAGGTATTCTCAAATGGAGATGAGGAATTTGTTGGGAACTGAAATAAAGATGATGCTTGCTATGCTTTAGCAAAGAGACTGGCAGTATTTTGCCTCTGCCCTAGAGATTTGTGGAACTTTGAACTTGAGAGAGATGATTTAGGGTATCTGGTGGAAGAAATTTCTGAGAGTCAAAGCATTTGAGAGAAAGCAGAGCATAAAAGTTTAGAAAATTTGCAGCCTAATGATGCAATAGAAAAGAAAACCCCATTTTCTGGGGAGAAATTCAAGCCAGCTGCAGAAATTTGCATAAGTAATGAGGAGCCAAATGTTAATCACCAAGACAATGGGGAAAATGTCCCCAGGGCATGTAGGAGACCTTCACAGCAGCCATTCCCATCACAGGCCCAGAGGTCTAAGAGGGAAAAATGGTTTTGTGGGCAAGGTCCAGGGACCCCCTGCTCTGTGTAGCCTTAGGACATGGTGACCTGCATCCCAGCTGCTTCAGCTCCAGCCATGGCTAAAAGGAGCCAAGGCACAGCTCAGGCTTCAGAGGGTGCAAGTCCCAAGCCTTGGCAGCTTCCATGTGGCATTGAGCCTGTGGGTACACAGAAGTCAAGAACTGAGGTCTGGGAACCTCCACCTAGATTTCAGAGGACCTATGGAAATGCTTGGATGTCCAGGCAGAAGTTTGCTGCCAGGGCGGAGCCCTCATGGAGACTTTCCACTAGGGCAGTGTGGAAGGGAGACGTGGGGTTGAGCCCCCACAAGGAGTGCCCACTGGAGCACTGGCTAGTGGAACAGTGAGAAGAGGGCCACCATCCTTCAGACCCCAGAATGGTAGATCTACTGACAGCTTGCACCGTGCACCTGGAAAAGCCACAGACATTCAGTGCTAGCCCATGAAAGCAGCTGGAAGGGGGGATGTAACCTGCAAAGTCACAGGGGGAGAGCTTCCCATGGCCATGGGAGTCCACCTCTTGCATCAGCATGACCTGGATATGAGACATGGAATCAAAGCAGATCATTTTGGAAATTTAAGGTTTGGTGACTGCCCTGTTGAATTTTGGACTTGTGTGGGACCTGTAGTTCTTTGTTTTGGCCAATTTCTCCCATTTGGAACAGGGTTTGCCCAATGCCTGTACCCCCATTGTATCTGAGAGGAAACTAACTTACTTTTGATTTTGCAGGTTCATAGGTGGAAGGGACTTGCCTTGTCTCAGATGAGACCTTGGACTTAGGCTTTGGGTTAATGCTGGAATGAATTAAGACTTTGGAGGACTGTTGGAAAGTCATGATTGTGTTTTGAAATGTAAGGACATGAGATCTGGCAGGGGCAGAGGAGGAATGTTATGGTTTGGCTGTGTCCCCATGCAAATCTCATCTTGAATTGTAGTTTCCATAATCCCCACGTGTCATGGGAGGGACCCAGTGGGAGATAAATGAATCATGGGAGTGGTTACCTCCATGCTGTTCTCATGATAGTTAGTTCTCATGAGATCTGATGGTTTTATAAGGTGCTTTTCACCTTTTACTCTGCACTTCTCCTTCCTGCCACCATGTGGAGAAGGATGTGTTTGCTTCCCCTTCCACCATGATTGTAAGTTTTCTGAGTCTTCCCCAGCCCTGCAGAACTGTGAGTCAATTAAACTTCTTTCCTTTATAAATTACTCAGTCTTTGGCAGTTCTTTATAGCAGTGTAAGAATTGAGTAATACATTGGCTATTCTGTTGTAATGTCCTATAACATTGTTCCTTTATACTACAATAAGAAGCCCCATTCATAAATAAGATCCCAGGCATCTTCATGCACTTAAGTTTTAGTGATGTAGTGCCTTTTGCCTCTCTAGTCCCCCTTCCTAACAGAATCCAGCATTTCCTTCTGGTTTTCATATCTCTTCCACATAGTCCACCCTGGCCAGACCATATATTCCCCTTCCTTGGCTACAGTTGTTGCTTTGGAGAGAGCATGCCAAGTGGCCCAAATCAGATCAATCAGAGTGCATTTGGGACTTCTGAATCCTAGAACAAAGATGCTGTCTCCTGGATGATGTACATATGGATGTGAAGCCTGGAACTGCTCTGGTCATTTTGCCATCATGAGGTTTAGGCTGTAGCTAACTCTGTGAAAGCACAGTGAAGACATGGAAAGAAACTGGATCCTTCCTTAATGGGACACTAAACTTTACAGTTTCACGAGCCAAAAAAACCCTTTTATTGTTGGAGCCAACTCGATTAGGAATTTCTGTTGCTTGCAATCAAGAGCATCCAAACAGCTTAAGCCTATGCCAGGCACTGTTCCAGAAAAGTCCTTATTCTCACGAAGCTAACCTCCTAACACAGGGCTTGAAAGAAGCAGACCAAAAATCAAGAAACAAATAAATAAGATAACTTTATTGGTAAGTTCAATGAAGAAAACAAAACAAAATGATAGACACAGCTTGGGCAGAGTGATGGCTACTTAAGATTTGGGATTTAGAGAAGGCTTCCCTGAATAGGTGATTTTTTTCTTTTTTCTTTCTTTCTTTTTTTTTTGTTTGAGGCAAGGCCTTGCTCCATCACCCAGGGTGTAGTGCAGTGGTGCAATTATGGCTCACCACAGCCTCCACTTCCTGGCTCAATTAATCCTCCTACCTCAGCTTCTGAGGGGCTGGGACCACAGGCATGGGCCACCATGCCTGGCTACTTTTTTTTTTTTTTTTTTTAAGATAGGGATTCTGTATGTTGCCTAGGCTGGTTTTGAATTCCTGGCCTCAAATGATCCTCCCTCTTTGGCCTTCCAAAGTGCTGGGAATATAGACATGAGCCACTGTGCCTAGCAGGAAGTAATATTTAATAAGAAACAAGACCTATCCATGGGCAGATGAGGGGGAAGAAGATTTTAGGCAAAGGGAACAGCCAGTGCAAAGGCCATGCAGTGGGAAATTGCCTGGTGGATTACAAGAACAGAAAGGAGCCACTACGGCTGAACAAAGGGTATGAAATAGCAAATAATGGTATGAAATAAAAGGTATGGAATAATGATGCTTGTTCCTCTTTCTTAATTACATTCCCCTCTTTCTAAACATCTTTTGAAGACTTCAAGGCCTAACTTACGCCCCAGCTCCTTCTTGAACTCTCCCTGACTGAGCTAAGAATCACTTCTCTTTTGTGCTAAAGAGTTCCTGGGCTCTCCCGTACTTAGCACCTGGAAACTGGAAATTGGAAAGTAGCTCCCATGTACTGTCTTCTACGGCTTTTGATGTTTTTCTTATGATTTTATTGACTCTCCTCAATTTGATTCTAGTCTTTGAGACAATTTTCTGGGGTTTTTTTTGTTTTGTTTTGTTTTTGGTGCGCCTATCACAAAAGCTTAATGCCAGTAAGCCTAACTGTTGTGAAAATACACCAAGCTTCTCGATTTACTGTCTCACTACCAGGGTGCATTTGAATATTGTCATGCATTGTGGGGTCAAAAATATCAAACATCAGCATTGTCATATGGCTCAACACACACTAAAACATCATTTTATATGACACTATAGTTCAACTGTGCAGCTAATTGTCCCAATGCATTGGTCATGGTTCCAGAAAAATTCTCTTTTTGGAACCTGGGTCCTCTAAGGAAATGCTCGGTTGTAATGAAGCTATGTATCTTTGGCCACCAGACTGTCCCTTAAATTAGTTGTGGGCAGCAAATAATCAAAACAGCAAGAATAAACAAGACTATGCAATTTAGCATTTGTTTTCATTTAGGCTTAGATGCTGCATTTGAATTTTATGATGTGATTAGTTTTTAGCGATATAATTTGAGGAAAGCAATGAGATGTTACTACATGTGTGACCTCAGTCAAGAAATTCCTGGCCACTCTTAATAGAAGCCATGACTGTACCTGGTTATCCATAAAGGAAGAATCCACCTGGTTCTTGCTGTAGGAACTTGGTATTGGAATTGCTTTTCCATGCCTGACTGGAAGAAGACAAGCCAGTGCCCCCAGGGATCTGCAGGCTGCCGCGAGGTTGCCTTGGCCTCCACCCCACTTCCCACCACGTGATGTGCCAGGAGTGGTGAAAATTATAACCTTCCCTGGGCTAGAGGCCCTCCTTTCCCTCCAAAATGGTAACGTGGTCATATAATTTACATTTGTTTTATGAGTCTGTGTTCTCTATGTAAGATACATGTTTCAGAGTCAATCATTTATTTTTCATCCAGACTAAAACATTTATATAAGCCTTTGGACCTCAGTCTTCTCACTGTAAACAGGACCTGGACTAAATACTTCTAAGGTCATTTTTGGTAACAGGCCATGTGGTTGACCAATGACATTTTCATTGGTAAGATATTAATGCATCTATAACACACACACACACACACACACACACACATACACAGAGAGAGAGAGAGAGAGACCTTTTTTCATAGAACTGATTTTTATCATAATTTCCATGTAATATTTCCATGCAAGTTTCTTTTAAAGAATGGAAATAAATCTACTTATGGGCAATTCACATTTTGTGAACAACTTCATCACAGCTTAACCAAATTTCTTCAAACATGCCAAAGGCACTAAGAAGGACAACTTGAAAGTTCTAAAGGAAGCCGTTTTCATTTAGGAAAAAAAAAAAAAAAAAAAAAAACAAACAGTAAAAAAAAGTGTCTGAGTGATTTCTTAAGTGGTGAAATCCCCCTTTTTTGCCCTTTTTCTTATGTTTTAAAAATAGCCTAAATGAAACCTTACTCAACCTTCTACAAGAAAATATACCTTTAGGCTGAGAGACAGTATTAGAAATTTCATCCTAAAGAATTATTTTTGGGAAAGGGGTATGGGGTGGAGTTATAAGAGCCTGAAGATAGAGGCTTCTAATTAAATTGACCTCTCAACCAGAACTGCAGAGTCTACGCTATAATCATCACAATTCGGTTTAAATCTGGGACAGAATGATAATTTTGTGAGTTCAGAGGTTTTTAAACTATGGCTCATAACTGCTGGAGAGTTTCCGATTACTCTTCTAGGTTCTGCAAGGCATGTGTATTTGCTGGGGGACCAGGGGACTTCTAGTAAATGAATAAATAGGAGAGATTTTCACAGTCTCAGGAAGTTTAAGTGGGTCTCAAGATGGTCAGGAAGTGCTGGAGTTGTCTTTCTGGCTTTGCAGATGGCAACAAATCTACAACAAATTATGAGGGAGGAAGTGTGGAAGGGTTTTCTTACTTATGGCGATGGATTTGCCTTTATTCATCTGTACCCTCCATCCCAGTTGGTGTGCAGTGCAGGCTTGAGGAGGAAAAGCTGGTGATGGGAGCTGTAAAAGGAGAAAAGGGTAAAATTGGGCCAGCCCATGACCTTGGCCTCTGCCCTGCAAGTTAACCAACTGAGCTAACCAGCCATAAGCGAAACAGATCATTCACTCCTTAATTTGTTCAATAATATTGATTGAATGCAATAAGTAAGTAAGGTGCCAGGTGCAGGAGATACCAAGGCAGAAGAGGTAGGCAGAGTCAAAAGTTTACATTCTTGAGGGAGCAGAGGGAGCAGACATTCATGGATAAACATGCAGGTAAACGTTAATTACAATTGTAATAAGAGCTGTGATAGAAATGTCGAGGTTTACTGAGAGCACAGAGCACAGCAGCTGAGCCTAGATTGACCCTTTTTTCGTTTTTTTTTTTTTGAGACAGAATCTTGCTCTGTTGCCCAGGCTGGAGTGCAGTGGTGTGCTCTCAGCTCACTGCAACCTCCACCTCCTGGGTTCAAGCGATTCTCCCACCTCAGCCTCCCGAGTAGCTGGGATTACAGGCGTGCGCCACCATGCCCAGCTACTTTTTGTATTTTTAGTAGAGATGGGGTTTCACCATGTTGGCCAGGACGGTTACTAACTCCTGGAGCTTGGCCCTTTCAAGGAACAAAAAAGGAAGCTCATCTGTCCAGAGCAGTGGTTCCTAAGGTGTAGCCCACAGAACCCTGGGGTCCCTTGAGACCCACATGAGAGATCAGCAAGGTCAAAACTGTGTTCATAATAACACTAATGCGTTATTTGCTTTTTCACTGTGATGACATTTATCTGAATGGAGCAAAAGCAATGACGGGTAAAACTGCGGTGCCTTCCTGATAATACAGGCAACAGCAACCACATTACGTGAGTGATCACTGTATTTTCCACTGTTGCACACCCCCAGTTTTTTTTAAAAAATCCAGTTTCACTTAAAAGTGCTCTTGATAGAGCAGTAAAAATTGTTAATTTTATTAAGTCTTGACCCTTGAGTATATGTCGTTTTTTGTTTTTTAAGAGATAAAGTCTCACTGTCATCCAGGCTGGAGTACATTGGCACAATCATGGCTTACTGCAGCCTCAAACTCCTGGGCTCAAAAGATCCTCCTACCACAGGCTTCTGAATAGATAGGACCTATGGGCATGCCACCATGCCCAAATAATTTTTTAAAATATTTTGTAGAAACAGGGTCTTGCTATGTTGCCCAGGCTGGTCTCAAATTCCTGGACTCCTAGGAATTTGAGAGGCCAAGGCGATCCTCCCACCATGGTCTCCCAAAATGTTGGGATTGTAGGCATGAGCCACTGTGCCCAGCCCACACGTCTCCTTAGTGTTCTGTGTTGCTGACTGGAAAGTATGCATAAAGCATTTTTGCTGCATACTGTGCTATGAAGATGATCTCAAGGAAAAGTACTCGTGTGGTTGAGTTGTGAGCTGCACTAGCCACTTTGTCATGGAATGCCATTTTTATCTGAAAGAGCAAGTGGCAGACAAACTATAATTATGGAGACTTGGGTAATTGGCAGATGTTTCCTTGAATGAAGGATACTTATCACCTCAAGGAAGACAACTGGTAGTCTTTGCTGCTTTGAGACCTTCACTTGAAGCTCTTAAGTGAAAGTTTTAGAATTTTGGAAAACTTCTTTCTGCAACTGCGACCTTGATATCCTCCCAACACTTATATATGCTTTTCTGATAAGATTGGTGGTGATACTATTCTAGTTACCTGTCAGACAATATAATCTCTAATTTTGCCACTGAAACTTACCAAAATCTCCTTTGTGAAAAACTGTATTTCATTTATAAATAAAGATACTGGAATTCTAAATAGAACCAAATCAAGCACCTTATCAATAAACCAGGTAGGGCTTATTCCAGGAATGCAAAAGTATTTTCATAGCTGGAAATGAACATATCATTACGTTCATGTATCACTTAACCATGGAGATATGTTCTGAGAAGTGCATTATTAGGCAAATTTTGTCCTTGTTCAAACATCACTGGATATATTTAGACAGACCTCCCTTTTATAGCCAGCTACACACCTAGGCTATATGGTATAGCCTTTTGCCCCTAGGCCACAAGGTATAGCCTATTGCCCCTAGGCCACAAACCTGTACAGCATGTTACTGCACTGAATACTGTAGGCAGTAGTAACACAATAGTAAGTATGTATCTAAACACAGAAAAGGTACAGTAAAAATAAGGCATTATAATCTAATGGGACCACTACTGTATATGTGGTCTGTCATTGACTGAAGCATCATTATACAATGCATGATTGACTGTACTTCAACAATGAAAGAAAATTAATATAAACATCAATAAAAGCTTATGAGGAATTAGAAGTCAACATAGCAGCTATTCCTAATAAAATTTTAATGAAAATATGACTATAAGGAAATCACTTAAATAGAATAAAAATATTTCCAAAAAACCCTCCATTAAATGCACTACAACTTTAAAACCATTTCATTTAAAATCAACATATAGGCTGGGAGCAATGGCTCACACCTGTAATCCCTGCACTTTGGGAGGCCGAAGTGGGCAGATCACTTGAGGTCAGGAGTTCGAGACCAGCCTGGCCAACACAGTGAAACCCCCTCTCTACTAAAAATACAAAAAATTAGCTGGGCATGGTGGTAGGTGCCTGTAATCCCAGCTACTCGGGAGGATGAGGCAGGAGAATTGCTTGAACCTAGGAGGCAGAGGTTGCAGCGAGCCAAGATCACACCACTGCACTCCAGCCTGGGTGATAGAGTGAGACTCCGTCTTAAAAAAAAATATTAAAATTAAAAAATAAAATAAATCAACATATAGACAGGAAAGCTTGCTTTAACCATTACAATTTGACTTTGTCATGGAAGATTTAGTGAATGCAGTAAAAGGGTAGTAAATAACTGAAATAAACAATTGGAAAGAAGAAATAAATATTTTTGCTGATATGAAAATGTAAGAGATACTGAGTTTCTAAAAAAATTAGAATTAGTAAGAGAATACAAGAGTATGAGGATATAGGATAATGACATATATATTAGCTTTTATCTATTCTAATAAGCATATAGAAATAGAGAAGAGAAAAGTATCCTCTTCAAAAAATAGTGAACAAAAATAGCTAGGGATATAATTAATAATATAGCTACATCTATATGAATAAAATTCAATCTTAGTAAAGGTCTCAAAACAACGTCTGAACAAATGAAAAGATATACCAAGTTCTTGGATATGAAAATGGAATATGGCATAAAATTATCAATTATTCCAAAGAAATACAGAAATTTTATGTAATTACAATTAGAATCGCAACAGTCTTGAGAGGGGGTGAGGAGGGGAAGAGACTGGATAAAATGATTTAAAATTTCATAAGGAATACATTTATTCACTTGAGAATAAATGCTTAGGAATAGCAGGAACATAATAAAAAAGAACAGTGCAAGAGGAATTGCCTTACCAGACATCAGAGGATATTATAAAGCTGTTATGAAGTAAATATTGTATTGGTATGAGAATGAGAAATAGATCACTGAAAGAGAAAAGAGGATCTGGAAGTCTTGGATATGAGAATGTAATATACATCATATATCAAATGTGGGAGTTCAATGTAGTGGGAAAATAATAAATTATTTCAAAAGCAATACTGGCTATTCACCTGAATTAAAGTAAAATTAAATCCCTGTTTTATACCATAAACAAAAATACATTCCCCAGAGAGGAAAGTCTTAACTGTAGACAACAAAACAAGACAAATTATTGTGGAGGCTTCATGTATAATCCAAGGACAAGGAAACCTTAACAAGACTGGAAAACACAAGAGGCCGTAAAAGAAAGATACAGTTGACCATATGGTACATGTGGTATGATCCCATAATATACACAGTTATTATTTGTCAATTAAAATAAAATAAAATAACTACCCCCCAAACGTGTAGAGTATTAAATATTCTAAGCAAATTCAAAATGTAAATGATAGATTTGGAAAAAATACTTGTAACCGAAAGTGCAAAGAATGTGCTTCTATCATATAGAAAGAGATCTTATAATTTGTCAACTCAATAGAAAAACGATGAAGGAATAAGAAAAGCAATTTATAGAAGCACAAAAGCAGAGTCAACAAATGTACAAAAAGATGCTTGAATTTACCATCGTTAGGGAAATGCAAATTAAAGTACTAATGAGACATCAGATCATGCCTATCAGGCCTGCCAAAATTAAAGACAACTACAACATATATTACAAAGTTGAAATGTAAATTGTACAGCGTTTTGGGGAAGTAACATGGCAGTATCTATTAAAATTTGAAATATACATACTCAGAAGAATAAGCAAACTGTGGTATATGCATACAACAGACCACTCAGCAATCAAAAGGAAAGAACTATGCTACACTCAACAGCATGCTTCAATCTCAAAAACATACTGACAAAATAATCCAGATACAAAAGATTCCAGACTGTATGATTCCATTTATATCAAATTCTGGAACAGGGAAAATGATCTACAGTATTAGAATATATGTATCAGTATGTTTAAATATAGCATTATCCAGGGTGGCAAAAAAGTTGGAAAAAATGAATCCTCATTAGTACAAAATGGGAAAATGAACCACGGTAGTGCACCTTTAGACCAGCATACTGCCAAGGAAAAAGCAAAGAATAGAGCTACACCGGTTGGCTTGGAGGGATTCCTATACGATATGATTTATAAGTGAGTACAGAAAAGCATTTATGATATAATCCATTTTGTGAAACAACGATCCCAACCTCCGTATCAAAATGTGTACACATGTATATGCATGTGTGTTTTGTGGTCTGTACCTCATTATAGAAATATAAAGGAAAATATGGAAAATACGTACCAGGCATGTTAGCATGAGTTACACAGGGAGGGGAGGGAAGGAAAACAGGAGGAAAGGGGCATTGAGCTAAAAGACCGAGCTAAAAACAACAGTATGTCTGATATGATTACATGTGCACATTTATATAATTAAAATTTATATTTATAGAGGATTACTCAAGTAAATGCTGTCAATCTTGTAGATATTTTAAATTTGGATTAAACTAGAACTTCAGAGCTCTGTAATTGGACTACATCATCTTGGTCCTTCTTTATTTTTACTGAATTGAACTTCAGCCCTCTCTATTTTACGGAGAAGAAACTAAAGCAGTAAAGCTTAATTGACTTCCCCAAATGAACACAGCTAGGAATTGACCCACCATGGATCTGAATCCGGGTAGTCTAACTCCACAAACCACACACAACCCTGGCCATTTGCTAAACGCCCTCTGAGGCTCTAGCAGAAATGAGTGAGGCAAAATTTAAGGGGGTGCCAAGAGACTCAGAAAGCAAAAGAAACAGCATTTTAAAAATAATAAAATTAATGTTAAAAACATCCACATTGAACAAAATCATCAAAATCGTCAATGTAATTCCAGCTGCCTTGGAACCTTGTCTTTACTAACTTTTGATCTGTTTCTCATTATGGCTTTTTTTTGGCATTAATTTTTATTTCAAAAAATATTGCATTAAAATATTATTTATCTCAATTTCTGAGTTTTTTAGTGTCCCTTAAATGTTGTGCCGGACCTGCTTGTCTCTACCATTTGGCCACCACGTGACACTAAACAAAACCTGTGCATCTCCAAAATGGGAATGATAAGGTTTCCCTGCCCACCGTGCCCACAGGACTAGGGTGAGAAACTAAGAAGATATGAATACAAAATTTGAGTGCAACAGGCATATTGTTGCTACTAGAGTTGCTCATGAATGGATAAGCAAGTTGAATCCCCAGACCTGGTTATGCTCCTGCGCGCTTGGCGTGCCCACACCCATAGCTGGAAAATCGCCTGGAACCTAACGTTTGTTTGAATGGCAGCCGCAGGAGCCTTCACCCATCATGCACCCCTCTCAGCTGTTCTGAGCCTGTGGTGAGCGAATGAATCTCTTAAGCTAGAGCAGTGCTTCTCTAACTTAACTGCGACACAGATCCCCTCAGGGATCTTGTTAAAAACCACATCAGTCAGTCCAGTGTGGGGTACAAGGGTCTGCATTTCTAACAAGCCCCAGGTGAGGCTGAGGTTACTGGTCCACAAACCACAGTGCTTTGAGGACTGAGGAGCCAGGCTAGACGTTTGGTGAGGTCAGAAGGACTGTGAAATGTCCCCAAATAATGACAGCCCTCTACTCGCCAGGCACAGTTGTGCACAATCCTTAAAAGAGTCCCGGGAGATGGGTTCTTTGATGATGAAGCTCCCCAACCAAAGACCACCAAGAACACACTTCTGGTCACGCCGGCGTAGATTAATTCAGCTTGCTGCAGCAAGTGAGGACGCATGCCAGGAAACTGCAGGAGGGCATGGGAGGGGTTGTTACGGGGTTGGGGCTTGTGCTGGGAGAGTCTAAGGAGGGATCAAGGAATGAGTGGACAGTTTTAGACTGAGTGCAATCCAAGAGCAAGGGCGATTTGACGACTGGGGGTATCTTGGTCATTTGTCCAGGAGGGTGCAAGATTAAAGTGGGCTAAGATTGCCGTGAAGAGAGAAGCAATAGTCAAGTTAGTCAGAAGAGGGGGGAGTTTATGTTTGTGATTGCAGAGTGCCCATCTCTCTGTTTCATGGCGGTCTGGGTTGCTGGTTTGTTCTCACAAGGTCGTAGAGGGACCCTGTCTGATTATTGTTTTTATTATGTGAGTGATGGTTATGTTCCCCTAGGAACATCACAGCTAGTATTGTCCTTTGACCTGAGCAAGCTGGGACCCTGTGCCTCTCAGGGTTCCTCACATTGGAGCAACTTCCTGGAATTTTCTAGGTCCCTCCCCGCTGCCTGAGACTAGCCAGAGCTGGCAGTGCCATCACTCCAGGATGCCCTGAGTCCCAACTGAAACTCCCATTTCTCCCATTCAAAGTGCTTTCTGAATTTCTATTAGGTTGTTGAAAAAGTAATCACGGTTCTTATTATTACTTTCAATGGCAAAAGCCACAATTCCTTTTGTACCAACGAATACCTGAGCATTGGGGTCACCGGATGCCCTGAGGACTTCACACCCATGTGATCCCCCATGGCCCTGTGTCTGGACACCTCATCCAGGAGGGCAGCCTGGTGAATGGCTTGAGCTGCCAGAATAGTCCTGCCATGCTTCAGAGAAACCTGAAGTGTTCATACAGATGGGCCCCCACCAAAGTTATTTGCCTGGGGCCTGGACATCCAACAGCTGGACCCCATTCCAACCTAGCCGGCAGTTGCTGGAACTATTTTCATTTTCTTGAATATTATCATCCTCATTATATAGAAGAGGAAACTGAGGTCCCCAGAGGTGAAGCAACTCCCCTGGCATTCAACAGCAGAGAAGCTGGGATTCCCACTGCTCTCACCCGCTGCGGTCCCTGCCACGCCTCGCCCACTCCAGAGCACCTCAGAGGCCTTCAGACCCCTCGCGTTTGTGCTCTATCTACCGCTGACGCTTCCAACACTGTGCCTAGTTTTCAAACTGTTTAAATTTTTTTGTTGTTGTTCCTGTGTGGTACTTGGAACTCTCCAGGCGTCTCCCATGTTTTGCTCTTCCCCTCCTTCCTCTTCCTGACTCTGTCTTCTCTGGATTGCTTCTGATTAGGTGCCTCCCATGCTCCTTCTGAACCCCGGGCCAGATCTGTCACAGGACAAAGGAACACTTCAAAGTGTAAACTTTGGCTTTATGTGAACCCCAGAGACTGTGAACAACGAAGAATGTTCTCTCAAATGGCAGGAGGACTATCCAGATTGCTGGGGGTGGTGCTGATGTGAGCTGCGAGGAGGAGGCGCTGGGTGTGTGGGCAGAAATGTGAAATGTGTTAAGGCTTCTATTATGGGGTCAGCCCACCTAGTGTGGTCACCCTCCCCTCTGCTGATTTCAAGAGCTGGAAACAGAGGGAAGTTAAGCCATGACTAAGAAGCCTGGCGTCCTTTCAATGGAGAAAGGTAGCCCTGTCGCTTCAGTGAGATGAAGCCTGTTTCTTGCTGCTGGAGAAGATTCCAGAACTTGAAAGAAGGCATGTCTCTGTGAGTCCAGCGGTCGGCTCACCCTAGAGGCAGTGTCTATAATGGGAGGAGCCTGGGCTTTGAGGTCCACTGACCTGGGCTGGAATCTCAGCTTTGTCAGTGTATTAGCTGTGCAGCCTTGAGAAAGTTACGTAAGCCCTCTGTGCCTCAATTTCCTCATCTGAAGAGTGGAGATGATAATGCTTTTCTCAAAGGGTGGTTGTGAGAATTGAGTAAGAGGGTGTCAGTGCAGTGACTGGCACTTTGTGGCTATTGTTATCATTTTTGTAATGTTAGACCGTCTTAGCAAGGACAGTCTGAATTTGTAGGCCGGGTCTCCTGCGTGTCACATCAAAGACCTAAGGAAATCTCTCTCATATATACATAGTTTGTTTTTTAAAAATCAGTTGCAAATTTATTATCTATCAGTATATCCAGGTCTTTTGCACTCACTTTACATTTTCAGCCTGTATCATACCTGCAGGTAATAAAGTTCAAAAGCACTGCAGCTTGTTATGTAATAGAGCATCTTTCATTTATCCAGAAACTCCCACGCTCCACAGTTCAACGTCAAATCAGTCCAAGTTCATTCTATTCATAACCTTCATAACTTCCTAGAAGACACTTGAATATCTTCTTTTTCTCCTTTAATATGTTATTTATCTCTCACCAAAGTTTTTCAGTAGTTAAAAAAAAAGTCTTAAAATACAGCTTCAAGACTATTCCAGGCGTGAGCACAGCATACAATTCATTTTTTAACCTCAGCATTTCTGAAGGCCAAGAGATCTGCTGGCTGTTCAGGCTGTAGCAGCAGCCGCAGTGGAGGAGGCTTAGTTAGCAGCCCCCGTTTTGGGGTCAGTTTTATCGGGTTTGAATCACGTCTCTACTGCTTAACAGTTAGCTGTGTGACTATGTCTCACGTTAGGTGGCAACGACATTAGTATTAGTCACAGAGGCTGGTGGTGGTCATTGGACGTGTTTGGGCAAGTGCTCGGCAGGGCAGCAAAGGGCAAGTGGCCAGAACAGGCGCTGTGGGAGCTCTCGGTGCTGTCTTCAGCAGCCAGTCCACCTGAGAACAAGACCTCGCCCCTTTTGATTCAGCTACAGCCAACTGCCTCTTTCCTGACTTTCTGACCTCTGCACGTTATTCATTTTGCATAATATTATTGCCCGTATCTGTTCCTAAAAATGTTGCTTTTATCATGCTGTCCTCGAAAAAAGCATGCAAAATTCCCTCTTGCTGTGTCTTGTTTTTAGAGTCCTGCATGCAACAGCCTCCCTTCCTTCTTTGCCTCTCCATCCCTCTACCTCTCTTCAAACCTTGGAGGATTCTGCAAATGTCTGGAGATGGCCATGGTACTGTGACCCAGCCTGGAGACGTAGGGAGCTCTCAGTCTTGGTGAGCAATGCATGTTGCCCCAGAATCCCCCGGGCGAGAAACATTTCCCCCCAGAAAAGCTGGGATCTGAATCATGGAGATTGCCTGCGTCCTGAGTTCCTAGTGTGAACAGGGGTCTCGCTGGGCAGTAGTGAAGTCAGAATCGCTGAGAATCCCTGGGAAGTAAGGACAGCATAAAAAGAGAAGACGATGCAGGACACAGCATCTGGGAGCAAAGAAGTCTGGAGAAGCTGGAGCCTGGAATGCAAGTGAGGCAGTGGGGGAGTTGCCAGTCCATCCAGCTGAGGCCAGCAGATGCAGGGCTCCCGAGGCCGGGCCCAGGGCTTTGGTTACTATCTTGTAGGCAGTGGGAGGTTATTGAACCTTTTTAAGCAAGGATGTAACATCATGTAATTTCCAAAGAAATGATCAGTTTAATGGTTGTAAAAGGATTTCATGGTTATTACAGAGAATTGGAAAAAATATAGAAAACAATGAGAAAATAAAAATCCTAGGGCCCAGAGTTAAACGTTATTGTACGACAATACGATAATGATAAACATTTTCGATAACATTATTGTATTCTTATTATCTCTCTCCCCCACCCCATCGTAGCTACCGTGTAATGGGCGCTGATTATGTGCCAGGGTCTGTTACAAGGGCTTGCTTTGTCTAATCCTCACAACACCGCTGTGCTGTAGGTCAAATGCTGATTCCCATTTTCAGATGAGGAAATGTTCAAAGCCTGGGTCACATAGTTGGAAGCGGCAGCGTAGGGTGTCTAGGCCCAGACAATCAGGCTCCAACACGTGTATTCTGAATCCCTGGGCCACACTGCTGCTTGGGGGTCACACAGCATAGAATCAATAAACACGTGCATCAGTAGATGGCCAGTTTTGTTTAAGATAGAGTTTGGCATCCTGATATTCTGAACTGGGTTGTCAAAAGAGAATTTTGGTAAGGGCAGGAAGGAGCTTGTGTTGGTGGGGAGTGGTTTACAGGGAGGAGGCAGGAGGGACAAGCGTGGTAGCCACAGCAATGGTCCAGAGAAGAGAGGTCTAAAGGAGAAACTCCAGTGGTCCAGAGGAGAGAGGGTAGATGAGTAAGTGTAGAGAATGGGAGTGTGGCTGAGCGCAGTGGCTCATGCCTACAATCCACACTTAGGGAGGCTGAGGTGGGAGGATTGCTTGAGCCCAGGAGTTCGAGACCAGTCTGGAAAACATAGTGAGACCTCGTCCCTACAACAAATTTAAAAATGATCTATGCATGATGCTGCCCACCGGTAGTCCCAGGTACTGGTGGGGCAGGTGGTGGGGGATCTGAGGTTCCCGGGAGCTGAACCTAGGAGATTCAGGCTGCAGTGAGCTGTGACGGTGCCACTGCATTCCAGCCTGGGTGACAGAGTGAGACCCTGTCTCTGAAAAACAAACATACAAAAAGGAATGAGAGTGAGAGGGGATGGGGGCGTGGAAGTAGGAATGACCTTGATGAGTCTGTGTGTGAGCAAATGCATATGCACCATGATGCATCTGCACACACACGTGTCTATGTGAGTACAGGAGGGATTGAGGGAAAGGAAGGAATCAGGAAAATCATGGGGATTCTGTACTGAGCACCAGAGCACTTATAGGAGGCAGAAATGTTCAGGACAGGAGGAAGGTGATGAGTTTACTTTGGGACCTTATGAGTGTGTGTGCTGTCTGTCAGGAGGGGGTGTGCACTGGGCAGGTAGACACATGCAGGTAGAAAAACAGAATGGAGTCAGCTGCACTGGTTTGTTCTGAAGTCAAGGAACATGAGGTTCCCTGGGAAGAGTGGTCAAAATAGAAAGAGGAGGCATCTGCGGAGGAAGCTTGGGGACACAGAGAGGACAAGGACGGCAGAGTTGGATGGTACTGTGGAATCTAGATCTGAGAGAGTAGCCAAGATCCCAGAAGCAGGGTGGATGGGAACAGGAAAGGGGGCTGAATTTGCGGTTCTCCTCCCCAGACTCCTGTTTCTGCCAGACTGATTTCTTACTTGCCTTTTAAAATCGTTTTTACCTGCAGTTCATCTCACTGTTTCAGCCTGGCTTGCTGTGTATGTATGTAAGGCCTGTTTATACCCTCACCTCCTCCAGGAAGCCTTCCCATCCCACTGGCCGCTGGGCCTTGTACTTTGTTCAAGTTCCCTACCCCACTGTCATTTACCGCATTTCCCCCAAGATTCCAAACATCTGGGGGCAGAGCCTTTGCCTTCCTTGTAACCCCACGGTGCCTGAGAACCAGGTGCTGATTAATTGGTTGCTTGTAACCCACAGCATAGAGTGTAATATTTTACTTGTATAGTTCGGATTTTTAAAAATATTCTTTCTCGAGACACCAGAAGCTCCTCTGCCCTTTTTAGCTCAGACACAGCTTTGTGACTGCTTCCCATGGCATATTCTTTCCTGTTGGGCTAGCATTTTGCTACTCTTCACAGGCAGCCCAAGAGTGAAGTTTCACCTTCTGTTCAGTTTCCTTTTTTCATTTCCCCACTGGTCTCCATCGCAGTAAGCCTCCCACCCCTCTTATCCCCAAGTTATGACAACCCCCCATCCTAGAACCCCTGGCGCAGTCCTTCTGGCGTGCCGTATTTGCCAAGCTGTTTAACTCTTTGTAGGTATTCATTGATCTGATGGGGTTGGGTGGGCAGAGCCTGTTCCATGCCCCTTCTCTAGGCACAAAATCAGTGCCTAAAGTAACATTTCAACCAGTCTTCTAGACAACTCTAATGGCAGGTATCAGATCTCGAGATGAGCTTCACCATTTCACCTTGAGTTCCTTCAAGACTCATAGGTTCCATTTAGAGCCAGAAGGAATCCTCACTCATATACACATGCACATGTGTACATACATATGCATACGTATGTTTATATGATGAGGACCAGTAATAAATACTGACAATGGCATTGATGACAATGACTACCATGTTCTGAGTACTTACTATATGCCGGGCACTATGCAGAGTGCTCTCTAGATGTCTGCTCTATTTAATCCTCTCTTCCCTGCCTGACACTTTTCCATGCCCTATGGACTTGGGCTTGATCGTAAATCACTGCAATGCAGGGTGGGTTTTCTTGGCTTTCTTTGTGGGGATGTGACAGAGTAGACCCAGGAACTCTTTGTAATCAGTGCAGGAGCTTTGGAGGAAATCCACAGCAGTGGAAGTGAATGTCCTAATCCTGCTTCACCTCTATGTTTTATCGTCTCTCCTCAGAGAGAGTGACCACGGCCTTGGATGCAATATATCAACTTGCGGAAGCAATGACATTTGTCCTCTCCCAGAAATCGGTGTCTCTCGGGCATGTCCTGTGAAAATATTCCACTAAATAAGCAATGATTGATGGGATTCTAATTAAAAAGAGAATGCAAAAGTTTAGCGGGGAAAATTTCCTGAGAAAGAATAAACCAGCTTCCCAATTTTGATTTTTAGTCCTGCTTAGGGCTATTACCATTCAGTTGGAAAGTGGTAGGAAACCAACAGTGTTGATGTTGAAAAAATACAAACTAGAGCACTAACTAATCTCTATTTCCCTAAGTCATTCAAAAAAACTGTTAAGGAGGTAAAAAAGGGAACTTCACTGAGAAATATGTTGGATTCAGTGAGAGGCAGAGATTACATTTGGCGTTTGAGGTCAGTTAAGTAGCGTGAAACACTGAAAGACTGCAGAAGTTGCGATCCCAAGAGAAGTTAAAAATAAAACCTTTTAGAGCATGTTCCATCCTATGTTTTATAATGCTGTCCCATTTTGAAAAGGCGTAAGAATGCATTAAATGAACACACTAGAAGGAAATGTAATTTGAAAAGTACAACCTGCGGGGAGGGGAGGAGGGCGGAAGGTGTGAGAAGCCAAGCCAGATGGCGGTGGGTGGGGGGGCGTGCGCTGGCGTGAGGGGAGGCAAGAGAAGTGGAAGCAGGAGGCAGGGAGTCTGTTTTGTGTTGAAGGATGATGTGTTAGTGAGTTCAGGCTGCCATAACAAAATAGCACAAACTGGGTGGCTTAAACAACAGAAATGTATTTCCCATGGTTCTAGAGGCTGGGATGTCCAAGATCAAGGAGCCGGAGATGCAGATTCTGGCAGGGCTCTCTTTCTGGCTTGCAGACAGTCACCTTCTTGCTGTGTGCTTACACAGCTTCTTCTTTGTGTGAAAGCAGAGAGAGACTGAGCTATCTGGTGTCTCTTCTTATAGGAACACTACTATTATTGGATCAGGGCCCTACCCTTACGAACTGGTAATTACTCTTAATTATGTCCCCAAAGACCCTATCTCTAAATATAGCCACCATGGGGGTGGGATTTCAACATATGAAATTCTGGGGTACACAGATGGGTTGTTCAATAGATGGTTGTAGGCTACAGGAAGGGGCCAATGGAGAGAGGAAAGACAGGACGTTAGGAGGGACAACAAAGAAAGAGAGGATTAGTAGAGCCACAGTGGAGACCTGGTGTCAGAGTAGAGGGAGTGGACATCTCAATAAATCAGGAGGCAAAATTATCTGATAAGTGGGAATGAGCTTGGAATTTGGGAAGAGTAAAGAGATCAAGAACAGCCTCCAGGGGGAATGAAATAAGAAGTTAGCTGGGTACTGCCAGGCAATATCAAGGGGCCTGCTAAGGTGAGCTCACATGACTGCCACCCAGAGATCAGCTTACACATCACCTCTTTATGGAGGTCTCACCTGCTTTAATTTTTTTGCATAGCACTTAGTCCTATCTGATTTGGTTCTCATCTCCGTTCTCCCGAGAAAGTACTCTGTGAGACCTTGGATTTTTTGCCTTGTATTTCTAAGGCTTAAAGTAGTGCGTAGGCCGGGCGCGGTGGCTCAAGCCTGTAATCCCAGCACTTTGGGAGGCCGAGACGGGTGGATCACAAGGTCAGGAGATCGAGACCATCCTAGTGAACACAGTGAAACCCCGTCTCTACTAAAACTACAAAAAACTAGCCGGGCGAGGTGGCGGACACCTGTAGTCCCAGCTACTCGGGAGGCTGAGGCAGGAGAATGGCGTGAACCCGGGAGGCGGAGCTTGCAGTGAGCTGAGATCAGGCCACTGCACTCCAGCCTGGGTGACAGAGCGAGACTCCGTCTCAAAAAAAAAAAAAAAAAAAAAAAGTAGTGCCTAACATAGAAAAAGCCACGTAAATACTGGATGAACTGATGGACGTTGTAATGGCAGCAGGAAGAATTATGTGACAATCCACCAGTGCCACTCAGGGCCCCGGGATCAAAAGTGAGGAAAAAGGAAGGTTATCCAAGACCGACTGTTGGCAAGACAGAAAAGACAGAGAGGTCAAGGTGATGAAAGAATTAAGGGTGGCAGTGAGGACACTGTGGAAAGAAGTGTCCACTGAACCCAGGCTGAGTAAGGAGGGAGAGGTAACAAGGAAGACAGGCAGTGGGGATGAGTAAAGAGGAAGCAGGGGGCATGGGTGTGGTGGGTCACACCTTAATCCTGGCATTTTGGGAGGCCAAGCCAGGCAGATGACCTGAGGTCTGAAGTTTAAGACCAGCCTGGTCAAATGGTAAAACCCTGTCTCTACTAAAAATACAAAAACTAGCTGGGTGTGGTGGTGGACATTTGTAATCCCAGCTACTGTGGAGGCTGAGGCAGGAGAATCGCTTGAACCTGGGAGGTGGAGGTTGCAGTGAGCTGACATTGCACAATTGCACTCCAGCCTGACAACAGAGTGAGACTCTGTCTAAAAGAGAGAGAGAGAGAGAGAGAGAGAAAGGAAGCAGAGAAGGGACTGCAGACTGCCCTGAGGTCGAAAAGCAGGCTTAGTGGGAACACTTGGAGAATAATACACCCTGGTCAACAGAATGCAGGGAGTGGGAGATTGCTGAGCTGCAGAGATGCCAAGTGATGCAAACGGCCAACCTGTGTCCATGACAGTGGGTTGCCCACATGAAGCAGAAGTGAGAGGTACTGAAGTTTAGCCCATCAAGGCACTGCAAAATAGGACAGCCTTCCCTAACGTGTGTGTTCCAAGAATAGTAATTCTGAGACTTAAATTGTACTGACAGAATAAAGGGCTCTGTGGTCAAATAACTTTAGAAAATGCAAGTTAGAAAATGGATTCCACATATTGCCAACTTCTATAAATCTTCAAAATACTTAAAAAGGCTTCAAAAGAGTGTATTATGTTTCCCAGACTTATTTAACTGATGAATCCTTTTTTTATTTTTTAGAGATAGGGTCTCACTGATGCCTGGAGTGAGACCCCATCTTAAAAAATATAAAGTGCAGTGGTGTGATCATAGCTCACAGCAGCCTCAAAGTTCCAGGCTCAAGTGATCATCCTGGCTCAGCCTCCTGAGTAGCTAGGATTACAGGCACACAAATCCTTTTTTGTTTCTCTTTGAGGCAGGGTCTCGCTCTGTCACCTAGGCTGGAGTGCAGAGCTACAATCATAACTCACTGCAGCCTCAACCTCTTGAGCTCAAGCAATCCTCCTCCCTCAGCCTCCAGAGCAGCTGGGATTACAAGCATGCACCACCATGCCTTGTTATTATTACTGTAGACATGAGGTCTTGATATGGTGCCCAGGATGGTCTCAAACTCCTGACTTTAAGCAATCCTCCCACCTTGGCCTCCCAAAGAGCTGGTTTTACAGGCATGAGCTGCCATGCCCAGCTGTGTGAATCCTTTTTTATTTCCCTCCAGGAGCATCTCTAGGGTCTACTATACCCCTAAAACAGAGGTTCTCAAAGTGCGGTCCCTTGGACAGTGGCATTAGCATCCATTGGGAACCTGCTAGAAATGCACGTTCTCAGGCCTCACCCTAGACCTATCTAATGGAAAACTCTGTGAGTGGAGCCAGGAATCTGTGTTTTAACAAGCTCTGCAGACAATTCTGTTGTATACTAAACTTTAAGAATGACTGAGCTAGAAAATACTTTGGGAAGGCTGGTTCATATTCATATTTGGAAATGACTCTTTGGTAAGGGGTTGGATAAATCTTTCATATTAATGCTGAAGTCATATAGTAAGACTGCAGAAGTTGATATGAAGAAGAAAAATGTGAGTCCAATAGTAATATGCAAATTAAGATTGCTATATTCAATACTAGCCTAATTAATACATCACATCAATATATTAACAAAATGATATTGGATTGACTATTCCTTTGGATTTTTCATGTTGTTATGTCCCTCTGTTAGCATGGATCAAGAGCTGACTCCTTTCCAATATACTTTGTCAAGTTGTTAGGAGGAGCAGGAGGGAGAAAGAAAGAGAAACGGATTTGAAATGTATTTCCCTTCTTTTCTTTTTCTCCATCCTTTGACAGAGGCACCAAAAAAGTAATTATGAGGCCAAAAATAGACAACAGTAAAAAGCAAAGAGAGAAGACAGATCGTATGTAAGCTATATCATCAGTTCTTGAATAACCAAACGTATCAGAAGATATAATTTTCAGGTGTTAAAAATGTATCTGTCATGCTCCTTAGCAGAATAATTTGGAGACATTCTTACCAGACATTTATAGTTTGCAGAATAGCTGTCAAAAATAACTCAGCTATATGAACACTTCAACTGTACAATGAAAAAAAAAAAAGTGTGACTCTAAAAGGAATCTGGGTGCATGTTTTCAAAAGTAAAATTTGAATCTCAGCCTAAAATCTAAAATGCATTTTGACTCAGAATTTTTTTAAGAGGGAAAAAGAAAGAAGACCCCTTGAACAATTATGCATAGCTAAAATTTTGAGCTTTTTAAATGATTTGAACTTCAGCTAGAAACATTCTGTTTCTAATGCATTTAGACATAAAGACATCAGAAGTGAAAGAATAGCATGTGCAAAGATTTGCATGAACACAAAGGTTTAATGGGAAGAAAAAAAATATAAGAAATGCCCCTGATTTCTTAAGGTGGAAGTGTGCAGAATTTCCATTGTCTTTCACTCACTCAACCCTGGCTCACCTTGCAGCAATATACATGATCGGTCAGGTGTCTGTGACTCCACTGGGCTTGAACTCCTGTGGCTATTTCTACTAAGTGGGGATGAGCTAGACTGGAGCAGGTCTAGATCAAGATCTGTCTTTCCTATAGAAAACCACCTGCGCTTCTTATAGAACTAGTGTGACTTACGCAACCTTTGAATGACTCACTTTTCAGATACTTTGGATCTTTGAAATACAATATTCTCAGCCACTAAAAATGGTTGAATTCAGCTAGGTGCGGTGGCTCATGCCTGTAATCCCAGCGCTTTGGGAGGCTGCAGCGGGTGGATCATGAGGTCAGGAGTTCAAGACCAGCCTGGCCAAGATAGTGAAACCCTCCCCCACCGTCTACTAAAAATACAAAAATTAGCAGGTGCCTATAATCCCAGCTACTCAGGAGGCTGAGGCAGGAGAATCACTTGAACCCGGGCAGTGAAGGTTGCAGTGAGCCGAGATCATGCCGCTGCACACCAGCCTGGGAGACAGAGTGAGACCCATCTCAAAAAAAAAAAAGGCTGAATTCTGAAATTTTGGTCTCACTTTGAGAGTTGTCTCTTCTACCCAAACCTCATTTGTGCAGACTGCACAAAGTAGGGTCCAAAGTCATTAGACTCCAGATCCTAAAAACCTGCCTTCCATCCCAGACTTGGAATGGCATTTCTGATAAGGGAGAAACCAAGGTGGTTCATACTGCAGGTGAATTTCTTTGACCATTGTGAGTTCCTGGAACTCACGGGCAAAGGAGCTGGCCCTCATAGGTGATGGCCATTTAACAAATCACCTAGATCTTTTTTTTTTTTTTTTTTTTGAGACAGTCTTATTGCTCTGTCGCACAGGCTGGAGTGCAGTGGCATAATCTTGGCTCACTGCAACCTCTGCCTCCCAGGTTCAAGTCGTGCACCACCATACCTGTATAATTTTTTTATATTTTTAGTAGAGACGGGGTTTCACCATGTTGGCCAGGCTGGTCTCAAACTCCTAACCTCAAGTGATTCACCCACCTCGGCCTCCCAAACTGATGGGATTACAGGCATGAGCCACTGGGCCAGGCTTTAAGTCACCTAGATCTTACCTCTTCATCAAATGATGATGGTGACTCTTAGCAGGAGAAAGCAGTGCTATAAATGGGAGTGGGGCCAAACCGAATCTCAGCAGGCCATTCACCATTTCCGGAAATGGCTGTGAGGCTGTAAATACCCAAGGGCCCCTGATGAAAATTTTAAAGAGCAAGACAATTTTAAAAATGTTTACATACCTTGTCGTGTGCAATGGGAGCATAAGCCCCATATACCCTCACTGCAGATTTCTCTTACTGCTAAGTCAGTTACAGGGGGAGTTACAGAGGGACCCATCCTACAGCACTTAAATAAATGACAGTCTTGTCATTAGTTTACCTGTATCCAAGTGTAAATTGGAGCAGAAGTATTTACACCTCTTTGGAATTACTTTATTGTGTTTCCTACTGAGTGGGCACAGAGTAAATATTTTTTCCTCATTTGTTAAGATGAGGAAAGTGAACGTGAAAATGAAAGAGGAGTTAAAATATGTAACATTCCTAGTATACGGAACGTGCTTAATAATTATTAGTATTAGTAATTACTAATCAGTATTAGTAACAGGCAGCCCCACGTAGAGACTAAGAGCAAAGACTGGAAGCTCGAATGCACAGTTCAACTCCTGGCTCGACCACTCATCATATGTGACCCGGGGGAAGTTACTTTATCTCTCTGCACTTCCATCTCCTCATCTAAAACATGGGGGTGCCAATAATATCACCCCCTTAGGTGATGGATGAGGATTCCACAAGTAATATCTTGCAAAGCCCTTGAAAAACAGCCTGGCACTTAAAGCACTGTATTGGTATTACATATTCAGTTCTTACAACAACCCTCTAAGGTGGTTTTCCTCACCTACATTGTGTCAATAATGAAACCAAAGCTTTGGGGTCACATAATTAACAGTGGGTCTCTATTTCTAAGCAACCAGAAGACCAAGTCATTTCACGACCCCACAGGAGAGGGATTCACACGGGTCTTCAGCAGCACAGGACACTGTTCCATTCCCTGGCGGCACGTGACTACCTAAGACTAGGTTATTATCTTTACTAGTATTCCTGATCACTTCTGGCATCAAGTGCTCTCAATCCAGAGCATGGTAGACGCTGGAGGTGGACAGCACTTTCTTCTGTTGATTTGATTAAATAAATAGGAAAGCAGGCCTCTTATGGTTCATATCTCTGGGAAACTGGCAGTAAGTGGATTGCACCAGATAACAAGGTCTGCTTTCTTTCTCCTCCTGCCCCACAGCCCAGGAAGAAACAGGCGGCTCGGAGGTGTTGATCCTTCCAGCTGTCCCCGTTGAGCCTCGGTTGTTTGGGTGAAGGAGCAAAGGCCGTTTTGTTTTTTTGGTTTTGTGTTTTGTTTTGTTTTGTTTCTGAGACAGAGGCTTGCTCTGTCGCCCAGGCTGGAGTGCAGTAGCGAGCTCTCAGCTCACTGCAACCTCCGCCTCCCGGGTTCAAGCAATTCTCCTGCCCCAGCCTCCCGAGTAGCTGGGACTACAGGCGCCCGCCACCACGCCCGGCTAATTTTTTTGTATTTTAGTAGAGACGGGGTTTCACCATGTTGGCCAGGATGGTGTCGATCTCCTGACCTCGTGATCCGCCCGCCTCGGCCTCCCAAAGTGCTGGGAAAAGGCAGCTTTTTAAAGCTGGCTGGGCTTGGCTTTTCCAGGAGAGACAGGCAATGGTGAGAAACTAACAGCAAGACCAGAGGCGATTCCAAGTTTACTTGCCAATGTGTGTCACTGCCATCTGCTGGATGGAATGGGTATCAGACCGGGTCCCGTGTTTCTTTGCAGTGTTAAAACGCAAATTCAGTGATTCCCATTGTGGGGGTTCAGAACCTAGCGGTGTATTTGCATCATTTCATAGCATAAGTGTCCGCAGATTTCGGAAATCCCATGACAAATGTGCACAGGAGGACCTCCACGTGAGTAATCAAAAGGCAAAACAGGACCATCTTTGAGGCAACATCCTACCTAGCATCAGTGCTTCCCCAGATCAAATTTGATCTGTTCCCAAATGATTGATCTAATTGGTTAGAAAAAGCCCATAACCGAAGTGGAGTTTGCAGTGAGCTGAGATTGCGCCACTGCACTCCAGCCTGGGCGACAGAGCGAGACTCCGTCTCAGAAAAAAAAAAAAAAAAGAAAAGAAAAAAGAAAAAGCCCATAACCAGCAGGTGAGGGCGTCTGGCAGAACTTGGGTCCTCTTGTCAATGGCAAAAAGTACTTACAGGGAAATGAAATCAACATTTGGCTTTATTCTTGTGTTCTCTGAAATTATGTGTTCATGTATTCAACAGTTATTTATTGAGCACTTATCCCGTGTGCCAGGCCCTGTATTAAGGAACTGAGAAAGCAAAGGTGAATAAACACAGTCCCTACTCTTAATAATATATGGGTATTTTCTGAGTGCTTATTTTGTGCTAGGCATATCCATCCCGTTACATCTCATTTTATTCTCTGAACAACTCTAAGACTATTATTATCTCCTTTGCAATGATCTCATATTATTATCTCATTTGTAGTTCAGAAAACTGAAGCTTAGAGAGATTCAGTAATTACCAAGAAAATACAGCACAGACTCCAGAGATGGGGTGGGATTTGCATATGGGGTGGTGGGAGTGGATGGGTAGGATAGAGAAGGATCAGTACCATTGGACCAATGTGGTAGCTTTTTCTCCCCCTCACATAGAAAGTCTGAGTCTTTTGTTTTATACACATTTTCTGTTCCATTAGCTACAAATTTCCAGCAAAGTGAAAGAGCTACAAAAACAAGTAAGTGATGATAGCAGTAGATGCTCTGGAAAGATTTATCAGGAAGAATATCCCTTCCTCTAGCCAGCCTTTGAAATCTATCTCGTTAACATTCTCTTCAGTTCATAACTCTTCTTCTTAATAGCAGCATTGGTGTCGGCAGCAAGGGCTGAATTGTCAGTTCCCATTGGATAGAAAACAAATCCCTATTTTGGTTAGCATGACAGAGTACTTTGCTCAGCAAGAGACAGAGACCAATTCACATGTTCTGATCACAACAATCTCACGCTGGTTTTTTTTTTTTTTTTTCCTTCTCTCCTGGCATAACAGTAGGGTGCTGGTGTGGTAGAGAGATACAGAGCTGAGGACGAAGAGAGAACAGGAGGAATGGAAGCTGGTGGCAGAACAAGCAAGCCCTCTGCCAAGTGCCCTTGAAAAGGGCTTAAATAGTATGTCCTGGACAGATAGGACTATGGGTGTAGATGAGAAAGCAGAATGGCTAACGGGGGCTAATGACGGGATTTTGTAGTCAGCCAGCTGAGTTAGAATCCCTGCTCTGCCACTAGCCTAGTGTTTGACTTCAGGCAAGGCACATAACCTTTCTAATCCTCCAGGCAAGAGGAGATACAACTGGGGTTAGGGTAGGGGGAACACTGATGGAAGAGTCAGATCTATTTAGAAGGGAAAGTTGGCTAGGTGAGGTGGCTCACACCTGTAATCCCAGCACTTTGGGAGGCCGAGGTGGGTGGATCACTTGAGGTCAGGAGTTTGAGACCAGCTTGGCCAGCATGGTGAAACCCCACCTCTACTAAGAATAGAAAAATTAGCCAGGCATAGTGGCAGGCACCTGTAGTCCCAGCTACTTGGGAGTCTGAGACAGAAGAATCACTGCAGAGGTTGCAGTGAGCCGAGATCGAGCCACTGCACTCCAGCCTGGGTGACAGAGCAAAACTCAGTCTCAAAAAAAAAAAAAAAAAAAAAAAGAAAGAAAGAAAAAAAAAAAGAAGAAGAAGGTAAAGTGTACAGAACCTAGCAAAGGGTTAGCCGTAGGTGAACAAGAAGAGAGAAGTGTCAAGTGGACACCGAGGTTTCTGGCATATTACCTAGGGTGGGTGCAGAATAAGATGAGTGCGGAATACTACTTGCCTCAGTCTTGTTTGCAGGGCTCAGGGAGGTAGGTATTCCAGATGGCCTCTGCTACTTGTTCCCTAAATCTTAGCCGCGGATGTTACCAGTGCCTGGGGTTTCAGAGGCAGCCAGGATAAGGTGGGACTGATGTGGACCGAGGGACCGAGACAGCAGGGGCCAGACTTGCGGCGGCTCCTCCAAAGAAAGTGCCCTTTGGGGTTGATTGATACTACGTATACACACTTCAGTTGGACATACTCTTATTTTTCCTCTTAACAATCCTATAATGCAGGTTAGAGAGATGGCATCGTTCCCATTTATAGAGAAATAAGGAATAGGTCAAAATACGGTTGTTTTTCCAACTGGAGTTTGCCCTGAGGGCCATCCACATGAGAACCACCAAGAAAAGTAGCTTATGGAATTGCATTTGTACATCAAACCCCTATGGAGAGAGTGATATTCAAAGTGTTTTCAGTCGAGTGATTTGCATAATTGTGTCAGTTATTTGTATGTAAACGGACTTTTAAAAAGCATCCAACCATTCATTTTATAATCATTTGACACATTTATAATATTTTAACACAATTAATTTGTACTATAAGGCACAGGTTTGTTTCAGAAGGCTCAACATAGGCCTACTTTAATGATGAATTCCAACTTAGTCAGACTTGGATAAATGGAACCACATGGTACACTTCATAAAGGAAAAGGCATTTTGGATAACAGGATGAAAAGAGCAGGCCATTGCGTGCCTGATACACTGTAGGCACTCCAGACCCAATTGCTGAACAAATGGAGGGATTAAAGAATGACTAGATGCTTTGGTTTCCTTTGTGAATGCCGTTACACCGGATATGAATGAGGCTTCTCACTGCTACTTAATCTGGCTATTACAAACGAAGTGAAAGATACAAAATCCACCCAGGCTTCAGAATTCCCTTGTCTATTCAATTAACATGCCCGAAACCTAGGTGTCCACTTGACACTTCTCTCTTCTTGTTCACCTATGGCCAAACCTTTATTAGGTTCTATAAATTGTCCCCTCTACATAGATCTCAAACCCTTCCAACAGTGGTTCCCCTACCCTAAACCCAGCTACGTCTTCTCTTGCCTGGATGACTGTAATAGCCTTCCAAGAGCTATGCTTCATCCACCTGGGTCCCTCTAACCACTTCCCAGAGTGCCAGCAGAGTCATTCTTTCCAAACACCAATCTGATTGGTCACTGCTGCTCCTCTCCCAATCCTCCCCATCACTTACTTGTAGGGTGAAGACCAGGTGCCCATCCCTGCAGTCTGCATCACTGCTTCCTCCGTGTCTTACTCCAGCCAGTTAAACCTTGAGTTCCTCCCCCTTTGCTAAGCTTCTCCTGGCTTGGTAAAATGCTGTTCCTTCTTCTCTCTCCCTTGGACTTAGTCTCTGTTCTCTCTCTCTTGCCTAGGCCCCTTCATCCTTCAGATCTCAGTGTGTGGCACTTCTGACCCTGGTCCAGGCCGTTTTGGCGCTCTTTAAGTTAATGCTACCAGAACGCATATTCCTTTTCCTTCAAAGCACTCATCTCTGTCAGTTGTTCAGTTATTCGATGAATGTCTGCCTCTCTGTCTGGACTATAAGCTCCAGGAGATTGGAGGCTCTGAATGCTTTTTCTCACTATTGTGTCTCCAGCATTTAACACAGTAGTTCTTATACAGCAGGCACAAATATTTGTTCAATGAATGAATGAACGGACCTAATGAACACAGGCTTATTATTCTTAAAGGATAATCTCTCTGTTTTGTTTCTTCAGTTATCTCAAACCAAACTCATTAACAAGCAAAACATTATTTATATCTACCACGTTTTTATGAATGAAAAGCCAGAGCGAGTTGTGTCTCACTTCTGCATGAGTAAGCTATTAAAATAAGCATACACGCTTGCATCCAAAAATTTCATTTTTATTCCCAAGATAGTTCATCCTAAAGATGGAGCAAATAAATGCTCTGTTTGCTTGGGAAATCATAAACTGCAGTCCAAAAGAAGGTTCAGAAATGCAGTTTAATAAACAACTAAATAAAAACGTTGGTGAACTGATAGTTCACAAACATCATTTGAATGACTCAAATGCAATGCAAATGGGAAAAGATCTTAGCTAAAAACATCACATCAGAAGTAGAAAACTATCATTCTGATTCAGAAACATTAAGACAAGAAAGCATTTGTGCAAGCAATTGTTATTGCTAAACGTAGAGCTAAATGGAGGTTTAAGAAAGTTCTCTGATAAAATACATCTGTCACTAATTACTCTTACATTTAAAAACAAATTGCTTTGGATAAATAATTTGATGCCAAAAGGTCCATAACGCATTATTCAACGCAAATCGAATAATATGCTTTCATCATCATCTAGTTGAAGTCTTAGTGAAGTTACTTTCCTAGTCCTTAAGTGGTATAATTTGTACAATGATTACTGAAGGCTCCGCCCAAAATAAATATCTCACATCAGAGTAAGCTGAATGGTCAGTAAATCACCATTACTTAAGTAAATATGAACCAAGCTGTTACTGTGCACCCCTACTATGCAAGCCCTGGCAAAGAATTACAAACACAAAAACCTTACAGCTAGAAGAGAGACCTCTAGTGTGTGCTGGAGAACTTTATATATTGTGCTTCAGGCATAATTAATACAGCAAAATCACTGCAGTCGTTTTGCATACTGTGGTGGGAGATTTTTGCCAAATATCTTTCACACTCAATTCATTTCAAAATTTCTTCCCAGCTAATATGTGACATTTTTGCCTAATTAGTTACTCTCTTACAAATATAAGCCTAACCCAATGAAGTTTTCTCCGTGATGCAAAGTTTTAAAGTTTCGTGGTCGCCTTTGCAACCTAATTAGTAAACATTTAACCTACTGTCATCATAACAACTGCTTACAATTCTTTCCATTCAGGCAGCAGCAGGACTCCTGAGTCAAACTGTTGCCGTCAGTGTGTTAGTTTCCTGAACATCAGCCCCTCGTAGTAAGCCAAATGCCACACAAATACAAACACGAGGAATAAATCGGCACACTGCCCATTATCCAGGAGACAAATGGATCCACTGCTATTTTAAATTCACCAAGTAGGCTATTAGTTGCCACAGATTCCCATATATGTAGGTGAATTCCTTGATGTAGAATCAGGTTTAATGAATCATTCTACAGAATCAGCCTCAGCCTTTTAAAATCCTTTATTTTCTCCTTTTCCACATTAAAAACACATTTGAGATACACACAGAAAATGTTTCTCTAAAAAACGCACACATACACACAAAACAGGAGGTCTCTTAAGGAGTCTACTGCTGAGAAGGTAAAAGCATTTTGCTCATTTTTAATTTGCTAAAACAATCCAAGCATGCTTGGTACCCAGAGGGTATTCTCAAATAAACTTGTATCTCTAGCTGCCAGCTTAGTTGATTGAAAACAGAAGGCAAACGTTTCTTAAAGAATATGTTAAACTGTTATGTCTCCCAGTACCACCCAGGATACACACACAGACACACGCACACACAACGCATAGTCGAGGATTTGCTTGAAAGCAGCCAGTTCTATTATCTAAAAGGTAATACATTTGTACCAAATTACTCCTGCCTACTGCGGTGCACCTTTTAGCGACGAAGCCAGTGCCACTGGGATCCTGGACAGTTCTCGCGTGCCATTCTCCACGTACAAAGCCAACGGCCCCATTTGCAACTTTGCTAACTTAGTTGGCTTCCGCCCAGCCGAACCCCGAAGCAGTCACTGAAAACGTTCTGACACCAGAAAATCATTTCCACGACAGTGCAAGTGTTCGAAAGCACAAAGGCAGACACTGTCTACCCACGACAGTTCGCAAGTTGCGGTGGCGGGGAGGCTGTGCGGAGCGCGCGTGCAGGTAAGGGATTCCTGCACCACAGGTCTGCTTTCCTCTTCCTGGATGTTTTGGGGCTCGACCTCACTTTTAACGCGAATTCACCATTACGCGCCCCCCACCCCGTTCTTTCTCCAGGAGGCGCGGACTCTGTTTTCCAGCCAGGTCCCTCTTGGGGGCAGGAGAGGAAGCACACTTCACATTTCAGTAAAGAGGGGTGGCGGGAGTGGGTAGGAGGGGCGGCAGGAGTTGAGGGGAGCGGAGGAGGAAAGAGGTCAGAAAGGAGCCAAACTGCATCCCTCCAGCCCACCTCTGCGCCCCGAGCGCTGGTTCAGACGGCGGAGCCACAGGCGGCCGGGAAACTCTGTCCCTTTAAGGGAACCTAGGCCGCCAGGAGGGGAGGGAAGGATGCGGGCTTCGGACTCGGCGTTGCCGGCAGCGCGGGGAATAGGCGAGCGCAGCAAAGCCACAGCCATTACCTGCAGCGCTCGCATCCTCCCCGCGTCCCAGCGCCGCCCCCACCCCCTCCCCGCCTCCCAAGGAGACTTCTAATCCGGAGCATGTGCCGTGCCCTTTATCCGGGGAGGAGGTGGGGAGGAAGAGGAATGAGAGCTTTTTAAAAATAAATGAAACGTTTGCATCCAAAAGGGGGAGGGGGGCTGGAGATGGGAGGGAGTGGGAGGGGGCTTTAAAGGCGCCCGGGTGGGCGGAAGCGGCGAATCTGGATCAGCCCGGCCGGAGACGAAGAGCGCCGGGCACGAGCCGCGGCTCACAAAGGGGAGCGGCGCGGCCCGGCCCGGGCAAAAGGGGGAAGAAAAAACCGCCCCAGGCCGCAGTCCGCTCGACCGCCACAATGGCGTCTTTCACGGGGCGTCCGGGGGCGCCGCCGAGGCTGCCTGCGAGAAGGGGGCGGAGGGTCCCCTACCCCCGGCGGAAGCGCCGCCCCGAGCGCCGCCACCCCCTGCGCGCCCCGCAGGGATGTGCGCTGGGCTCGGGGCGCCCCCGCGGCGGCGGCCGGGAACCCGCGGCGCTGGGCGCTCTCGGCGGGGCCGGTTCGCGGGCGCGGAGCTCTGCGCCGGGGAAGAAAGGGACGCGCGGGGCTCGGGGGAGGAGGGAGGGGCTCGGGGAGGGCGGGGGAGAGCCGCGGCGGAGCGGCCGCCGGGGAGGCTGGCGCGCGGAGCGGCGGGCGGGCGGCTCTGGCACGGGCTCCCAGAGCCAAGGCGGCTCCTCTCCGAGATCCGGAACCCGGCCCCGAGATCCGGAAACCCGGCCCCGGCGCGCCGGCTCCCGGCCCCCAGCCGCGGCCCCGGCCTGCCGCACCCGCTCCTCCTGCCCGCTCTGCTCCGCCCTGCTGGCGCCCGCTCCCACCGGAGGAAGAAAGCCGAGAACCGGGAGCGGCAGCCCCGGAGGAGGCGGCCGCCGCGGGTCCGAGCGGATCCCGAGTCGCCCGCCGTGGCGGGCGGCGTGTGTGCGAGTGTGCCGCGCTCTCGCCCCATGCCTGGCACATGCGTAAAAGCGAGTTGCGCCCAAAGTCCCAGCCATACCCTCCTTAGCAAATAATAACAAACCCAAACCGTCAGATCTTACCTGAAACATTGAAGCACAAAGTCTCTCTCCAAGTCCCCTTTTCCTTTTCCTCTCCCCCCTTTTCCGATTTCTCTCCCAGCGATCTGCTCGGCTCGCCACACCAGAGAGAAATGCAATAGCTTGGCTAAGGTAGACAGAACAAAATACAGAGAAGAGTTGCTCCAGGGCTTTGAAACCCCTCAAGGCAAGGATCAGGATACAATTAGCTCATGCCTCTACCTCTAGTCTAAATCAATCTCCAAAATAAAACTTAAATCAAATTAACTGGTCACAGGGCAGACAATTGATCTCCTTCAAAAATAAAGCTCTACATATATGTATAGAGAAATATACACATAGGAAATTTTTTTCCAGATTTTTTTTTTTTTGGTGGAAAAACAGTCTCATTCCAGCCTCCAACTTGCTTTTTACCCTCCTCTTGCACAGAAAAGCTGATTTTAATCGTTGTGATTAGTTTTGATGTAACGTTTCCGCGGGCGATTTCTGCAAATGGATGGAGTGTTTCTTTGCCAAAAGAGGGAAAAGCAGCAGATGATGATAATTATAAGGATTGTTGGTTGTTTCTTTTTATTTGTGTCTAGGGCTCTCTCTTCACTTTCTCAAGTTGACCTGACATTGCTATTACACTAAGGTCGCACAACTTGTTGAGGATCATCGCCCTGTCTCATCAAAGGATAGGTGATAATTTGGCAATAGAGCAGCACATTTTTGGTTCCTTTGGCGACATAACGTCCCAAATGACGTGGATAAAAATAAGCACATGCAGTCTGCTTTGCCCCAATCAAGTCTGAATCAGCGCCTGAGGGTGATACACAAACTCATTTCAAATGTTCAACCATGCAGAATTGTAAAAAGATTGAAGGAGTGACACCGCATTTTTTTTAATGGCAAAATTAAAAGAAAACAAAACCCACATTAGGTGTAGCCGAGGACCTACCATTCAGTTTTATTTGATCAACCTGAACACACCTCACCTCCTCCCTTCTCTTTGCTATACTCCACCTGGTTATCTTTTAAAGGGGGGTTTGTATAATTCCATTATTTGACGGAAGTGCTCAGCAGAGCTAGAAAGGCTAACAAAAAAACACATTTCCCCAGATTGCTACTCTGGTTCTGACCTCCCCCACTCCTCATCACTTCTTCTCTATGTCTTTGTTCAAGGAGATTGTGCCTGGGCCAGTCGTTATCTTAGTTCTTTTTAGTTAGGGTGGGATATTTGGTTATAAACTCAAGGATCACCTCCCATTAGTGTTATATCCTTGCAAGATACTTCTTGAAATGGTATGTTTTTGAGCACTTCACAGCTCATTAATTCAAAGACTTTGCTGACATTTCTTATGAAAAAGATCAGGTTATATGGCCAAGGATACTAAAGAAAGAAAGAAAAAACCCTAAATAGAACCAGACATGTCCTGCAAATACGTGCAACTGGCAGCAGTTCACAGGAAGTATTTTTTAACCATCATTTTTCCTTTAAGGTAAGCAACTGCTGCAATGCCAACAGAAAAGGGAAGGACCAAGCTTTTAACAAGTAAATAGAGTCAATCAGATTAGTGCTATAGTACATGAAAGATTAACATCAGAGTGAGAACCAGGGGTGTTGGCAGATTTTTTTTTAATGTAACAAGTTTATATTACATGAGTATCTTTGCACATTCTTCTTCTCTCTCTCCCCACGCACAAGGTTGATACATTCTCTGATCTACAATAAAAAATTTTAAATGTCCACAAGCCCTAAATTCAATGGAATAAAAACTTTGTTCTTGCCCCTAAGTGGCAATAAATGTTAATACAGGAGAATGTGAGAAGAAAAGAGACTATGGAAGAAATATCCCCAATCACTGATATGATGACTGAATACATTAAAGTTGTGGCCTAAAGTGACTTTTAATTAAAAACAAACAAACGAAAACAACCAAGTGTCACATAGAGAACCACACATCATTGTCCTAGAATTTTAGAACTGGAAAGATCCTTTGCAGACATCCAGTCCTTTGGCATCATTTTATAGACAAGGAAAACAGGCAGCTCGTTCAGTGTCAGAAGCCAGCCATTGAAAGGGGATCTGCCACAAGAGGCAAGACAAGAAGAAAGGTGAGTGACGTCCCTCTGTGAGTCCTGACCTTGCGAAGTTGCACATAGCATTCTAAATTTTGTTGACATGGCTTGAACCGTGCTTTTGAAATTCCCTTTTTGAGATTGTCCTCAAATCCTGTAGCACAATCTTCTAAATATCTTTGATGGCAAAAAATTTTTGATCTTTGATCATTTAAGTTTGGAAACAAGAACAACACAAAAAAATGATTGCCAGGTCTAGACATTAAGTAGATGAGAAGGATGGCTTATGCTACTTAGAGTCAAAAAAAGAAAATAGGACTAAAAACAGGACCGTTTTCTTATTAGTTCCTAAGAGGAATAAAGACAGTTCTCAAAATATTTTAAGCAATGAAATTATTACTGGAAAGAGGGCTTTCCTTTTTCAGATAACTGTTCTGAAGGGAATAATATTCATTTGAGTGATTAAGTTCTGAAAGGTACATTTATAAGACATTTTAATATTCCAGAATGACATCACTTACAAAAAGATGATCTTTTTAAGCATTAGGCCGTTGACATTTTAAAGTGATTCAACCTGTTTGGTTGATCTTGAACTTGTAGTAATTCCAGTGGCAAATAGACTGAAGGTAAATTTTCATTCTGTTGTGGTGGGTATCTTTATTTTCTTGCATTTCAAAAGGATCTCAAAGTTGAGGCTGTATAAAATATTTTGAAAATTTATTTTGTTCCATGCAATACAAAGAAATCAGTAAACTTCATGACCTTTAAATCAGAGTAATGACAATTTATTTTAAATTTTAAAATAGGCTGTCAGTGAAATAGCATGTGAAAAGTCACGTTCATATCTTGCCAAGAATGACATACAAACTTAACAGACTTCAATCAGCCTCTGTAATCATAAAATGACCTGAAAGTACTTTTGTACTTTTTATCTAATTAATAATCTGCATTTTGTGGTGTCGGTAGCAATGTTTTCTGCCCATCTTTAAGAAACTGTGAAAAAGAGTATATTAAAAATCCATCTAACTTCCTTTTTTTTTTTTTTTTTGGAAATAATTGGTATGAGACCAGCAGCCTACCAACCATTAGCCACACGGAAGACAATGGCAATAAAATTGTCAGCAAGAAAACAATCAGGAAGAAAACTGTTTTCTTTCTGTTTTCATCTTCCAGGGTCTCACCGTCAAAATAAGTTCTACCACTTTTAAAAGGCAGAAAAAAACAAGATAGGATATTTTGAATTGAAACTAGCAGCTCAGCTGAAAAAGGTTAGCACTACGACGGTTGTGGAAGAGAAAACAAGATGTTCTTTCAGGGGAGCAGCAGCCCCCCTTCTAATGTTAGCATGAGACAGCACATTTGATTGCATCACAGTCACTGAACCCTCAGAAGGTGCCACAGAACAGCACAGTTTTGTCCAGGGTAGCCCTGCGGTATATTCTTGGTGGTGATTTGACAAGATCTGGACATTAGCTGCTGAGATGAAATGTGAAATTGCAGAGCCCTCCACTGAAGCAGTCAGACTCTCAGATCAAATTTTAAAATCCCATTGCACTTTCCATTAGGGAGAAGAGAGAAGCCTCAGTGCTTGGGCTCAACCTGGGTGTGCATAGATACCACTAGCTATGGTGAAGCTGCCACAGTTTCCCCTACCTGGTCACTAAACAACAGCATTTCCATTATCGCTCCAGCAGAATCCACCTGTAACTACCACGAGAGGCCCTGCCACGTGGGAAGGCTAATTATATTGTTTTATTTTATCCCTGGGTCAGTTTGTGTGTGAGAAAAATCACCTGTTTTTTATCAGCCAACCTGAAACCCCCTATAATGCTGTGGAATGTGCACATTTTCCTGGAGTTGAATAGAAGCATTAATGAGCTCTAACAAAATGGGTTTGTGATTCCTGGAGTTTGGCCCCAGCCACCACCTGTTTGTAATTAGCCTCTGGAAAACCTATTAGTTTCCTGTATCACTGTCAATATTGAGTTTGTAATATCTCATCTTCTGAGAAGGTAAATCTTCTAACGGTTGCAGATATGCCAATGGGCATATTTCTGAAACAGAAATAGGTACCAAGTCCTTGTATTGAGACCCTTAAATCAATGGTTTTTTTTGTTTGTTTGTTTGTTTTTTTGAGATGGAGTCTCGCTCTGTTGCCCAGGCTGGAGTGCAGTGGCACGATCTTGGCTCACTGCAACCTCCGCCTCCCAGGTTCAAACGATTCTCCTGCCTCAGCCTCCCCAGTAGCTGGGATTACAGGCATGTGCCACCATGCCCAGCTAATTTTTGTATTTTTTTAAGTAGAGATGGGGTTTCATCATGTTGGCCAGGCTGGTCTTGAACTCCTGGCCTCAGACGATCCACCTGCCTCGGTCTCCCAAAGTGCTGGGATTACAGGTGTGAGCCACTGCGCCTAGCCCAATGTGGTCTTTTATCAAAGTTTCTTCTCTGGTCGTCTAATGTGAACGCTAGTTATAATCTCACATCATAAAACAATACAGATGTATGAAGAAATAAAACCTGACTGTGATTGGATATCCTGACCGCCGTTTTTGGTAGTCTTATTCAATTGAGAAATCTGTTTGTCCACAAGAAGGCAGATGTGTGGAGAAAGTCGTGAAGCATCTGTATTCATTACTGGCATTTGAAATTCTTTGCTGGATACTTACCTTCTATGTTTTAAATAAATAATTGCAAGTAGGTTTTATTACTCTAGTTGAATTACAATAGTAATTCTGCCACCTCAACTTGTGGTATTACCTGATTCTTAGTTTCTTTAGCCATAAAATATGAAGGAAAATGTCTATTTTGAAGGGTTATTTTGAGGTTAAATGGGATAATATGTGGAAACTGTCTAGAACTGAGTCTAGCACACAGTCAGTTCTCAATAAATGATAGCAACTATTATCATTTTGGTTTATATTAGTTGAGTAAGTCACATGGTCTCTAGTGTTTAAGTTAACAGCATAGAAGAAGGATATCTTTGCAATGGGAGTACTAATTTATCAACATCTCTGTGGCTAATCTTTTTAAAAGCTAATAACCAAATCATGTTTTATTATTTCATCAAGAAATTACATGGGCATCTCACTTGGTCACATGTAAAAGAATGGGGTGAAATGAGATTTCTCCAAGGTAAATCCTAGCTATGAAAAATTGTATGTTTGTGATGCTGCTTACTAGCGAGCACACTTTCTTTTAGTTCTATTGAGGATCCTTGATTTTGACAAGACTGCCTCACACATACAAAACAATTCATTAAGCATTATGTATAATTGCTCGTGTAAGAAGTGGTACTTGACTAGAATTCTGCCACGAACCTCTTTCTTCATAATTATTTGCTTTTTGCCTTTCAGGAGTTACAAAATCAGTATAAGCAAGCACTTCACAAACAAAATTTTAAAAAAAGAAAATGCAGTTTTCAAAATAGGAAGAAATAAACTTCAGGGCTGATTGAAATCTCTGAGAAATAGTTCAATCAATCAATCATATCATACCGTCCTATTTTCTACATTCTCCAGTTTATGTATTAAATATATTCTTTGCTAAGCGTCAGACCTTATCATTTTCAGATTATTCCATGCAATCTGTTAGGCTATCCATTTTAAAGCTAGTGGCTTTTTAAAGAAATGCAGTGGCTGTTTTAAAGAAATATTTTTAATAAGATATACATTTCCTTAGATATTTTGTACTAGTTCATATTCCAGTGCCTCCTAGTAAACTATCTGGCACTGAAAGGTACTTCTGTTTGCAGTGTAATGTGTCACATGCACAGCCCATCCGGTACAGAACCACTTAGCTTTGCTTCACTGTTCTACTGTCTGAACCAAGACCATTCATGAGAAACCCCATAATACAATTGTGGCACCTCCGGGGCACCATATACATTTATGTAAGTTATCTCTTCTTGCATCCTTTGGGTGTCAGAACCTCTCAGCTTTGCTAACCATAAAAAATCCGCCTTAAGCATATTACTAACTTTAAAACTCTAATGATATGGATGTCATATTTCAATTTTTAAAAAACCTTTCCCTGCTCCACCCCTGAAAAAATCCAATAAAACTTATCCGGTGGAATCATGCTATGGTTAATCACATAAAATGTATTTAAAAGAAAAAGAATTGTGAATATGCTATAGCCAACCCTCCCCTCTCCCAAAAAATCACAAAAAACAACACACACACACACACACACATACACACAACCCAAAGGCCAAGAACAACAACAACAAATCTTGTCAATAAGTAATAATTAAACAAGAAACAAGGCCAGGTGCACCTAGTAATCCTAGCAATTTGGGAGCCAAGGCAGGTGGATCACCTGAAGTCAGGAGTTCAAGACCAGCCTGGCCAATGTGATGAACCCGTCTCTACTAAAAGTATGAAAAATAGCTGGGCGTGGTGGCGGACACCTGTAATCCTAGCTACTTGGGAGACTGAGGCAGGAAAATCACTTGAACCTGGGAGGTAGAGATTGCAGTGAGCCAAGATCACCCCACTGCATTCCAGCCAGGATAGAGCAAGAGTCTTGCTCAAAAAACAAACAAACAAAAAACAAACACAAAGAAAAAGAAAGAGAAATAAAGTATTAACTCTTCCAACTGTGGCAAGAGCTGCTATAAACAAATTGCTACTGATAGCAAGAATCTGTGCATTTTCTTCAAAGTTATCAGGAGAGAAAGCAGTTTCTAGGGTCTTAATGAGTATTAGCCTGATCAGTTAAAATGTGCACTGGGAGATGGAGAGGAAATCAACAGGACTATTCAATACGGACATTTAAATGATTTCAACATTATTTTTACTAATGGCATTAATAATAGTAGTGATAAGAAACAATTATGACTGATGGTACAAAACTTCCATTGTGTAAAGACCATCTGGCTATGAGAGTCAGACATGAAAATCTGAAATTAAATCCTCAATCTGTCCCTCTAAGGTTGCTTTGTAGATAATGAATATCTTAATTTTTTAAAAGAGAAAAAGAAATCGATTGTACCAAACATACAGCAGCTCCTGCTGAGAAAACAAAGTTGGTGTGTCTATTTCTTTTCTAATTGTAGATGTCCCTAAACAAAACAAACCCTCTGTGAAAGAGCTTGCAGATAATGGTAGTAACTCATCAGCCTTTTATTTTGTTTCTTTGCGTCTGAAGATTTTGATAGATAAAGCATTATTATACTCCTCTTATTCCTTATTTCCCCAAGGCAAGGGCAAGCATTACTGTAGGTTTTCTTCCTATAGTAAAGCCTACTTAAAGATGTCTTTTGAGGAGAGAAGAAGCTAAACCTTTGGTCTTCTACAACAAATACAAAGTTTAAAACTTATCTTTATGTAGTAAAACAGGTATCAAAGAGAAAGCATCTAACTCAGAACCCAGAAAATGGCCAGTATTCATATATATTTGTTATTTTAGTTTTATTGATCATACCCAGGGTTTAACTCTTTCTAACTTTTGGATTTTCTGGTAGTATCAAAATACAGTGGAGATAGAAGGACAAATATTGTATGATTCCATTTATGTAGGGTACTTAGAATAGTCAAATTCATAAAGATAGAAGGTAGAATAGTAGTTACCTGGGGATGGGGAGAGGAAGGAATGGGGAGTTGTTGTTTAAGGGGTACAGAGTTTCGATTTGGGAGGATGAAAAAGATCTAGACGTGGATGGTGGTGATGGTTGGACAACAATGTGAATGTTGTACTTAATGCCAGTGAACTGTACACTTAAAAATCATTAAAATGGAAATTTTTATATATAGTTTGCCACAATTAAAAATCAATAAATTATACAAATATTAAACTCTAAGAAATAGGTGAAAGGAGAAAAGTACAATATGGTAAAAAACAAAGCAAAGCATCTAGTTCTCTGATTCTCTCCTTAATTAGTGTTACATCTGAGTTACACCTGGTCACGATGGCCCATAAAGAAGTGGGGCAGAAACCCCAGGACCTTGTGTTGACCATGTTATCACATTGAAGACCCAGCGTGAGTGGAAGCTGGGACTGATCTCCATTCTTTGTCTGGCATAGCTAAAATGCCTCATTCGTTGCGGATTCCTTCACTGTGTTACAAAAACTTGGATATTCTGAGCCAGATCAAATCACTGGAAATTGCCGAATGGTGTGTCTGGATGCTTGAAATTATGTAGGCAAAACAGCCTGGTGTTTGACAATATTTTAGACATGCCCTAATGTGTTTGTCATTGTGTAGCTGTGAACTTGTACCTGAAAATACAAAATCTACAACAGCTTGCAGATTCATAAAATAATGAACTAAACTGGTTATTTAGAATCATAAAACAAAAACCTGTTTTTACTTTTTTTTTTTGAGGTTTGGATTGGGTTAGAGATAGCCACAGCCTTGATTTTCTTTCATAATTTCTGTGGCCATCTAGAGATGCCTGATCTGTCCATTCAGCCTAAATAGCTACCTCTGGTCTCATTGTACTTGCTATAGTTTTATTGGTGCTCTTTTATTTTCTGAAAATAGAGGTGTTTTTTGTTTGTTTGTTTGTTTGTTGTTGTTGTTGTTTTATTGTTCTGGAAATAATAGCAAGAGAACATTTTAGATTTTGAAGAGTAAAAACACATCTTTTCTCTCCTTCCTTCATTTCCTATGAGGGTGCCACTCTCTGATTTTAAAATCTATTCAACCTGAAAACTGACCTCCATCTGCAGTTCACGTTTTATTATATTTTGTGGATTATTTGTAAGGAACATTGGTGCTGATGGCAGAGTGGCCTGTCATAATCATATTTAGAGGCATGCCTTTTCTAAATACTGGGATATTCAACTCATCCTCCCTGAATTGTGTCTTGGTTCTCTTAAGAAATACATCAAGGCAAAAGGACTGAGAAGGTTTTCCCCTGTGCTTGATCTAGAAAGAACTAAGCCTATGGTAGAAACTTAAGAAAAAATGAAAAATTGATAATGAATAAATTAAGGGACAAATACAAGCCCAAGAAGTCTGCTTCTTTGCAGGTTTATAGGTAGTAGGATTGGGGTTAAGTGGTGGAGAAGGTGTAAAACCACTTCTCCCTTTTCTTCTTTGAGTTCATGGATGTCACAGGTTCTCATTGTCATTCCTGGAAGAACCAGAAAGTAAATTAAGATGATAATGTTAATCTCCACTTTTAGACAACATGTTAAGTTTCAAAGCATTATGACACAGTTTTGAGTCTATATTTTAATCTCTGATATATTTAGCCTTAGCTAGCACTGACATTATTTTACCTAGTCCTGCTATTTTCCTGTGATAACGTTCCTATTTTCTAACACTCCTTATTCAGACAGAGACAATGAGAAGTTGTATTTGCACAATTTACCAAACACTTACCTCCACTGCTTCATTCTGTTCTTTTACCCAGGTTGTTAATCTAATTGTATTGAAGATGAGGAAAGAGAAAGAATGACTTCCTGAAAGTCATGGAGCAGAGGAGAAAGAGCCTTCGTCTGACTCTAGGACCAGCACTTTTTGTACCAGATGAAACCTTGCATTTGTGTTATTCCTAACCAGTTGTCTTGCTCTCAAGTCCTTCTTCTCTATATCCATCTCTGGCTTCCTAGACAAAAAACAGGCTCTTGTAGGAAGCATATATAAACTAAAACAGTGAATAAACTTTTCAAATAATTTGTTCTGTGTCGCAAAAGTCAGTAAATAAAACAGGAGACATCAAATCAGCCAATTTCTTTATCCATGGGATATCAAGCTCCTCGTATGAAGGAAGAAACTAATGACTTCCTGCTTCCTCTCCTTCTCCTCCTCCTTCGTTCTGTTTCCCTTTTCTATGAAGGCTCTGACTCTTGTAGTTGTTCTGATGTCATACCTGTGGGAAGGGCTCCTGAGATTCTGTGATGATCTCTCTACAGACAGAGCTTGGTAGGAGTCAGCACGCTCATTCATTGGTGTGCTCGTCAAATGCATAACTCAGATACATCAAACAAAGTGCAGCTCTTTCTTATAATTTAATTGAATTTAAAGTTCCAGGATACATGTGCCTGACATGCAGCTTTGTTACATAGGTAAATGTGTGCCATAGTGATCTACAGTGCGGCTCTTTAGAACCTCAGTAAGACTTTTGTCCTGTGAGTTAGCAGGAAAGGGGTGGCTTTGCCCCAAAGGAAGGGTAGCTATTCACGATGAGGTTGAGGTTTCTATTGCCCATGCCCACACCTATTTTTTTTAATACAAGGAAGGAGGGAAACAGGGAGGCAGATGAGTACACAAGTGGCAGAAAATACCTTTCCAATGCTCCCATGTTGATTAATATGCCCACACCACCAAGCTGGGTCATAATCCCTGTAACTTGGCTTCGTTCATGGGGTCCAATGCAGGATGCCTGGAAGCCGAATGGAAGCCAATGAAGGATGCCATGTGCCAAATCACAGAAAAAAATCTTGAGGAGGTCTAAGTTGAACACTTTAAAGTTAGAAGATTCTCCCAGTTTCTCTGCCTGTTCTATGACTCTATATGTAGTTTCATATTGATTATAGATGTAGACACGCATATTTCCTTTTGACGAAGAAAAAGGAGTTTTGCTCCTGCAAATGAAAACAAATTCCATTATTTCTTAGTGACTCTAAGTTTGCCCAAACTGAATTGAACCCTGCAAAGGTTAGTCAGGTACTTGCCTCCGGCAGAGGCCACTATGTAATACATTAGGGCGAGAGGGAGGAGAGCTTGTCACAGAGGAAGCCATTGTACCATTTTATATACAACAGGAAATATCTCCCAGGCCCCACGGGTAGTCTAATAGCCTAAAGCATCAGAATTGATTACCCTTGGCTTGCTTAATTCCAAATGTCCTTGAGAGTCAACAAAAGACTTGGTTGATGCAGAATTCGAAACTCCCTGTCCATGCTTAAGCACTGTAGTAGTAGCTGTCTGGACAATAAGAAGAGATGTTTGAAAAGAGTATGAGGCCGGGCGCGGTGGCTCAAGCCTGTAATCCCAGTACTTTGGGAGGCCGAGGCGGGTGGATCACGAAGTCAGGAGATCGAGACCATCCTGGCTAACATGGTGAAACCCCGTCTCTACTAAAAATACAAAAAACTAGCCGGGCGTGGTGGCGGGCGCCTGTAGTCCCAGCTACTCGGAGGCTGAGGCAGGAGAATGGCGTAAACCCGGGAGGCGGAGCTTGCAGTGAGCCGAGATCGCGCCACTGCACTCCAGTCTGGGTGACACAGCGAGACTCCGTCTCAAAAAAAAAAAAAAAAAAAAAAAAAAAAGAGTATGAACCTAAGCCACTGACTTGTGATATAGAAATCAAGTCAGTCACCCATTACACCCATAACATTTGCGTTATGCAGAGGAGTTGCTTCTCCCTTTCACAAGCGGGAAAAATGTGATCTGCGGTGAAGACAGCCAGAGACTCTACTTCCTAGGGCATAGACTTACCTTGCTGATACAAGGGCCCTGGGCCTCAGTAGGCACCTAACAAAAAATAAGATAAACTTTAAAAAAATTGAAAATAACATTAAAAGATTAAAAATAAAACCATCTATTCAATGGTTTCTCTCTGCTCTTGGAGTAAAGACCAAAATCTCCCAAGGGCCTGCTTGATCTGGCCCGTCTCCCTCTGCACTCTCATGAAGCTCCTCTCTTCCCACCCTGAGTACCCTTAGCTGGTCTGGCCTCCTTTAGCTCTTCCAGCTCAGCTCACTGCCCCAGAGCCTTTGCACAGGAAGCATCTCCTGTAAGTAGAATGCGGTTTCCTTCCTCTAGCCTAGTAATGACTATTCATCCTTCAGCTCAGGTATCACTTCATTAGGGAAGGTTTTCTTCCCTTTGGGACCAGATCAGTGCTGTCTATAATAAGCACTCATAGTTCACTGGACTTTTTTTTGTGAGTATTAATCAATTTGTAAGTATTCCTTTATGGGATTATTTAATTACCATTAGCTTCCATAAGGAGGAACTGTAGTCATGAACCACATAGTGCATTCCCATCAATGAGGGACCACATTTCAGGTGGTGGTCCCATAAAATTATAATACTGTACTTTTACTGTATTTTCTAGAATGAAGATAACAATCCCATGTAGATTTCCAGGACCTCAGCGCTAGAGAGGGTGACTCAGTAAATTTAGTGTGAAAATCTGTGTTCAAAACCATCACCTAAGGACATTCTGATGCAAGTAAGCCTCATCACACACTAGAAATGCTGGTCTAGGTTGGGCATGATGGCTCATACCTGTAATCCCAGCATTTTGGGAAGCCAAAGCAGGAGGATCACTTGAGGCCAGAAGTTTGAGAACAGCCTGGACAAACAGCAAGACCCCATCTCTATTTTTTAAAAAAGAAAGAAACACTGGTCCACATTACTTAGAGGAGGAACCTTTAGAGAACACAGCTAAGTCCATGTTCTTTGTCTAAATATTTTGTATTGTTCTATCTGTAAGAGGTAAGGAGAGGGCCTTGAGATTTCCCTCAGGATGAATTCAGTCCTCTGTGGGAAACAATTCTCCACAACCACCTTTTAGTTCTAACCTAGAGTCAATAGATGGTAGCCTTGTCAGGGTTGGTGGTTCCTGATTCGATTGAGAGTACAGGAAGATTATGAATCAATGGTTCACGGCCACAGGGTAGGTGCTGAAAGAAGACAAGAGGGCAAACTAATGGAACCCCATAACCAAGCTACGTGGCTCCATCTTGGACATCTGAAAGAGGTAGTGTGGTACAGTGAAAACAATATCAGGCCAGAGTTGCTCCTGCCATTTACTAGCTGCACAGCCTTGCTTGAATGAATCTTTTGGGCATCAGTTTGCTTATTTATAAAATGCCGGCAATTAATACTACTTTATGGTGGTGTCCGAAGGATCAGACATAACATATATAAAGCCCTGGGCATGTAATACACATGCAAAAAAAGCACACGTGTACATACATATGTGTGTGTGTGTGGTAGATTATGTGTATTTTGGGTTTCAAGGAAAAAGCCAAATTATATGTTATTTTTTATATTATAAAGCCTTGCTTAAAAAATAGGTAATAATCTCTGAAACACAGATTTCTGTTTTTGTTTTTTGTTTGTTTTTTTTTTTTGAGACAGAGTCTCACTCTGTCGCCCAAGCTGGGGTGCAATGGCAAGATCTCAGTTCACTGCAACCACTGCCTCCCGGGTTCAAGCAATTCTTGTGCCTCGGCCTCCTGAGTAGCTGGGACCACAGGCATGTGCCACCACATCTGGCTAATTTTTGTACTTTTAATAGAGAGGGGGTTTTACCATATTGGCCAGGCTGGTCTTGAACTCCTGACCTCATGATCCGACTGCCTCGGCCTCCTAAAGTGCTGGGATTACAGGAGTAAGCCACCGTGTCTGGTCTCTGTTTTTATGTTTAGGGGTTATGTGAATTTGAACGGAAGCACTGTCACATCTATAGCTTCTTCACTCAGACAAGAAGCTGAAAGGGAAATTCTGTATCTTTAACTTATCCTCCACCTCTCAGAATAAAGAAAGCAAAACATTTCAAACTCTCCAAACATTTTGTTAACTCATTAAGTGTTTATTAGCATTTTGCTTCCCAAGTACAAATCAGAAATAGAATAGTTTTAGCCAATGAGATGTTTACTGCCTAGTTAGGAAGATAATGTTTTACATAGGAAATAATCAGAGAACAATACCAGGTGATATACAAACCTTTCTAGCTCACAGAAGGGCAGAGCAGAGGGAAAATGGACCATGTAACCCAAGTCTGTGACCATGGATTTGTGGGAATGGAAGAGAATATTCACCCTGAAGGGTATGAGATGGGGGCGAGCTGCTGAGGTGGGTCACTGAAGGTTGAGCAATAACCTCAGAGACGGTCCAAGGCCTCCCTGGGGTGGTAGAAAGGGCAGAGAAAGTCAAGTTTTTCCAGACTTATCAGAGAGCAGAACATGGATGGACCCAGCAAGGGGAAGAAAAACTGGAGGCGGGAGAACTATAGTAGTTTCTGATTAAAAATGGAGATGCAGTCAGGTGCAGTGGCTCTCACCTGTAATGCTAGCACTTTGGGAGGCCAACAGGAGGATTGCTTGAGTCCAGAAGTTTGAGGCTAGCTTGGGCAACCTAGCAAGACCTGGTCCCTACATTAAAAAAAAAAAAAAAAAAAAAGGGAGATGCCTCTCTGGGTGTTTGTGTTCATGCTTTGGTTGGGTTCACGGTGGTTGCTTTAGTTGGGGGTGGGTGGAGGACCCATGAGTCATTGCTGGGCCCCTCCTAGCTGCAGTGAGGGGTCAGAGCATGCGATCAGCTGTCAGTGGTGGTTGGAACAGTCCTGTTTGGGCTGCTCTGTGAACATGTAGAGAGATTCCATCATCTCTCACAGTACATTTTGCTTTCTGTAAAAATTGTCCTTGGGGTAGGAAGATCCTCATTTTCGGTACAGAACAAACACAAATAAGATATTTCATATCTTCTCTGCCATTTTCACCCTTCCCTGTAATTGGAAACTCTTGCCCCCAGTCTCACCTGTAGGATTCTATCTTCAAATGTAGAATTCTCTTTTCCTCACCGACCCCTCCCTGTCTGTCTCTTTTTTTTTCCCCTTCAAATCTTCATGATCTTTTATTTTTCCGTTCTTTTGATTAATGATGGTAAAGGGAGTAGGGGAGAAGAGGGAGAGGACTCTTCTGTTTCATTAGTTTCTGGTAAAGTGTGCAGTTTTTAAAGGCTGCTTTCAAAAATCCACACACTTTCTGTTGAACAGTCTTTAATTTACCTCCTCTTTTCAGACTTTGGTTTTGTGCTCAGAGGCATTCAGACCTTGTGCACCTCCGCATGGTGTCTGAACTGCCTCCAGCTGATTCTGAGGGTTGAGCTTTTCTTTGCCCTTCAGCTTGCTATTAACCATTTTCTTCTTATTCCTGGAGTATGCTCCTTTCCCTCAAGTTCACTGCTGCGGACTTTCTCTTGGGAGTCACCCCCAATTATAATATCAAACCCAGTTTGTGGGGTGATCTAGCTGCCCAATGCAGCTCTCATACTCAGACCTCTCCCTGTTACATAAGACAAAATGAATTCTCTTCTCCTCACTAGTAGGCACTCACCAAAGTTGCATTTAAGTCTGGGTTGCTTATAAAGCATCAACATATCACCTCCCCCGATTGCACCTAGTATGTTTCATAGGCAAAACCTGAGAGAATCTGTGTTATTCTAATTCCATTTATTGTGTTAGCAACTCAAGCTATTACTCAGTGACTCGATGTATGCATATTTCTTTCTAAAATCTTTTGGATGCTTGGGATTTGAAACCTAATGTCTTTTTCATTTCTGTAAGTTATTTCCCCAATGAGACACCTACAACCTGGGTTGTTGAGGTTTGGGGAAAGGAGTAGAGGGGCTTCGGGGTGCAAAAGTCACAGTAGGTTACTACTTTTGGGCTTCTTGGAGAGTCTTACTCTGTGATGTGGGGGTCCTCCCTTCCTCCTTCCCTCCCTCCCTTCCTTTGTATCCTTTCATTCCTCTTCCTCTTCACGACAGTTGCTCTTGCTTTCCTTTCAACTAGAAGTGAAGGTGTCTTCATCACTCTTAGGCTCTCTTTCCCCTTATCTTTCTTTGATTTTTTAAAAATTTATTTTATTTTTATTTTATTTGTTTTTTTGAGACAGGGTCTTGGTTGGTTGCCCAGAACTGGAATGCAGTGACACCATCATAGCTCACTGCAGCCTCAACCTTCCGGGCTTGAGCCATCCTCCTACCGCAGCCAGGTACCTGAGACTACAGGGTGTGGACCACCAACACCTGACTAATTTTTGTAATTTTTTTGTAGAGATGGGATTTCACTATTTTGCCCAGGCCGGCCTCAAACTCCTGGGCTCAAGAGACCCACCTGCCTCAGCCTCCCAAAGTGCTGGGATTACAGGCATGAGCTACCATGCCAGACCCTCTTCCCCTTACCTTCCTAATCATCTCTCCCCATCCACTGCACCCAGGCTTCACTTCCTCTTTAAGTCCTCAAGGTAAGCTTCAGAACCAACCTCTGCTTGTGACTCTGAGTGTTTACAGATGTCATTCTTGTTTCACTACTTTTCAGTCTAGCAGAATAGCTCAGCCCTGTACCAGCCAGCAAGCTTCTTTCCATCTTTCTGTCTATTCAAAATATTTTAAAGGCCAGGCGCAGTGGCTCACACCTGTAATCCCAGCAGTTTGGGAGACCAAGGCAGGCGGATCATTTGAGGTCTGGAATTTGAGACCAGCCTGGCCAACATGGTGAAACCCTGTCTCTACCAAAAATACAAAAAATAGCCAGACGTGGTGGTGCGTACCTGTAATTTCAGCTACTCAGTAGGCTGAGGCAGGAGAATTGCTTGAACCTGGGAGGTGGAGGTTGCAGTGAGCTGAAATCATGCCACTGCACTCCAGCCTGGATGACAGAGCAAGACTCTATCTCAAAAAAAAAAAAAAAAGCCCAAAATATATTTGAAATATGTAGGACTTCTTTGGAGTTCTTAGGGCCTAAGAACATTCTGGAGATTTTGCACTTAACACTTGAGTCCAGTACAATATGTAATGTAGTTGTGAACATGACCTTGCTCCTGATTCCCTAAAAACCAACCAGATGTCCCTAATCTTGTTTCCAGACCTCCTGACCCCAAGCAGCCTCCTCTAAACCATCTTCTATCCTAGACTTCTGGGGCTCTGAGAATATTGTTGTTCATTACATCCATTCATTCATTCTTACAGTTGGTCCACAAATACCTGGAGAAAGGCCCACAAGGGGCTTTGAGGTGTATAAATATAAGACCTGAATTACGGTCTCAGGATGTTGCCCGTTCCAAGTCTCTTAGGGTAGGGACCCAAGGACCCCTGGGAAAGGAACAAACAGAGATTTTGAATGAATATAATTTTCCTATCATAAAACAGGAATGGTTCTGTTTACATATCTCTTGCTAAACTTAATTCTGTATTGGCTTAAGTGCAAGCTTGATCAGAGATACTAGTAGAAGGAAGCTTCTGTGAGCTCTAGTCCTATTGTACGAATTGGTCTCTAATTAAGGAAGAGTTTTCCCTTAAGGGTTATACACAGAATCTTACTCTATTAATTTGTTTCTGGGCCTTGTTGCTATGAACTTTGGCCAGCCTTTCACCCTTATCTGTGAAAACACTCTGAGAATCCCGCACATCCACACTTTCTGGGTGAGAAGAGAGACATGTGGCTCCCGTTTAGGCTGCATCTGACCTATCCTTGTCCAAATGAACACAAGAGTAAGACTCCTAGCCCTGGCCTCCTCCTAACAACAAAAGGAAGTTTCAGTTTCCTAAAAAGTCTTGTACTCCCTATCATCAGAATCCCTCTTCTGGATTGAGATTGGAAGGGAAACGAGAGTGAAAATGTCATAGGAGTCAGAGCTTTTCCACCTTGACTGTGTCATTAAGCAACACATTCTACGCCGTGGAATTTAAGGTGCCATCAACTGTAAGTCATAACATTATTTTATGTCTGATATGGTTTGGCTATGTCCCCACCCAAATCTCATTTTGAATTGTAGTTCCTATAATCCCCAAATGTTGTGGGAGGGACCAAGGGAGGTAATTGAATCATGGGGGTGGGTTTTCCTCTGCTGGTCTCATGATAGTGGGTAAGTCTCATGAGATCTGATGGTTTATAAAGGGGAGTTCCCCTGCACACGTTCTCTTGCCTGCTGCCATATAAGATGTGCCTTTGCTCCTCCTTTGCCTTCCATCATGATTGTGAGGCCTCTGCAGCCATGTGGAACTATGAATCCATTAAACCTCTTTTCCTTTATACATTACCCAGTCCCAGGTATGTCGTTTATTAGCAGCATGTGAACAGACTCATACAATGTTCCACAGGAAAAAAGAAACCAGCCAATTAAACTACCATAATCACTGATTGAAAAAATATGCATCCTAGAATCAATGAAATATGTAGCACAGTGATTACATGTACAGGATGTCAGGCTGCTTGGGTTTGAATCTCAGCTCTATTATTTAATGTTTGACCTTGGGCAAGCCATGTAACCCCTGTGCCTCAGTTTCCTCATCGTTAGGATGATAATAATCATATCTACTTGAGAGGGTATTTGTGAGTATTAAATAAATGCCTATATGTAAAACACTTAACAGTATTTAGAATATAATAAAGGCTTAATAAATTCAACTAAACAATTTTTAGTTGAATGCTAATAAAGTGTAGTTAACAGCTAAAAGTATTGAGCAATTACTAAGTTTCTGGTGTGGTGCCAACCACTTAGGATGGATTATCAAGTAACTCAAGGAGGAAGATGCTATGATTATTCCATCTTAAACTCTTTTTTTTCTTTTTCTTTTCTTTTTTTTTTTTTTTGGAGACAGTCTCTCTGTCACCCAGATTGGAATGCTGTGGCACGATCTTGGCTCACTGCAACCTCTGCCTCCTGGGTTCAAGTGATTCTCATGTCTCAGCCTCCTGAGTAGCTGGGATTACATGCACATTCCACCATGACTGGCTATTTTTTGTATTTTTAGTAGAGACAGGGTTTCGCCACTTTAGTCAGACTGGTCTCAAACTCCTGACCTCAAATGATTTGCCTGCCTTGGCGTCCCAAAGTGCTGGAATTACAGGCATTAGCCACCACATCCAGCCTTAAACTCCTTTTTAAGGAGATCCTTCCTTATTTTTTTTGAGACAGGACCTCATTCTGTCACTCAGGGTAGAGTCCAGTGGCATGATCATAGCCCACTGCAGCCTCAAACTCCTGAGCTCAAGCAATCTTCCTGCCTCAGCCCTCTTGGGTAACTGGGACTACAGGTGTACACAACTAGGCCCAGCTAATTTTTTTTTTTTTTTTTTTTTTGGTAGAGATGGTGTCTCACTATGTTGCTCAGGCTCGTCTCAAATTCTTGGCCTCAGGTGATCCTGGTGAACATTTTTTAGTTTACCACTCTGGAGGTCAGAAGTCTAAAAATCAGAACGTCAGAAGGGCTATGTTCCTTCTGGAGGCTCTAGAAAAGAATCCACTTCCTTGCTTCCTTTTACAGTTTCTGCAGGCCACCTGCATTCCTTGGCTTATGGCCCCTTCCTCAAATCACTCCAGCTTCTTGCTTCTAAATCACTCTAGCTTCTTGCTTTTATTGTCACATCTCCAACTATTCACTCGGATCCTCCTGCCTTTCTTTTATAGGACACCTTCAGAGTCCACCGAGTCCACCTGGGAAATCCAGGATAATCTCATCTCGAGATTCTTGACTTAATCACACCTGCAAAGTCGCTTTTTTCCATGTAAGGTAACATTCAGAAGTTCCAGGGATAGAATGTGAATATTTTTGAGGGGTCGTTATTCAACTTGCCCCAGACATACATAATAAAATTTGCATTAAAAAATTGATGGAAGAGGAGAGAATGGACTAAGGAAGACCAGTTAAGTGACTGATAAATACTCCAGATGAGGGATGATCAGGTCATAGACCAAGATAGTCGCAGTGGGGAGAGAAAGGTAGAGTCAGATTGCAGATGTTGGGAGGTAGATTTGTTCTTAAAGCATTATCCTGAGCACTAGGATTTCTGACAAGCCTTCAGGTGGTACATGCTGCTGGCTCTTGAACAACAGCTTGAGTGGGAAGGTCCTGGGGAACACCAGCATTCAAGGGGTGTCAAAAGGAACCCAAGGCTAGGTGCAGTGGCTCACACCTGTAATCCTAGCATGTTGGGAGACTGAGGTGGGAGGATCAGTTGTGGCCCAGAGTTCAAGACAAGCCTGGGCAACATAATGAGAACCCATCTCTACAAAAAATAGAAAAAAAAGTTATCTGGGCATAGTGGTGCATACCTGTAGTCCCAGCTACTCGTGAGGCTGAGGCAGGAGAATCGCTTGCGCCCAAGAGTTCTAGGCTGGAATGAGTCGTGATTGTACCACTGTGCTCCAGCCTGGGCAACAGAGTGAGATCCTGTCTCTAAAAACAACAAGAAGAAGAAGAAGATGAAGAAAAAGAAGAGGAGGAGGAGAAGGAAGAGGAAGAGGAGGAGGAGGAGGAGGAGGAGGAGGAGGAAGAAGAAGAAGAAGAAGAAGAAGAAGAAGAAGAAGAAGAAGAAGAAGAAGAAGAAGAAGAAGAAGAAGAAGAGGAGGAGGAGGAGGAGGAAGAAGGAAGAAGAAGAAAAGAAACACAAGAGGCAGAGACCATAGCTTTTGTGAAGAATTCCAAGAGAGGATGGTGTCCTGAAGCCCCCAGGAAAGGAGAGGATTTTAAGGAGAATGTGGTCAAGACAGGAAAAGAAAGATGCTAAAGGCTGTCCAAAAGATTTGGCTACTAAGTCACTGGTGTCCTTAAAGAGAGCAGGTTTGGTGGGGTTGTGGGAGCCCAAAGTCTGTACCATTTTGCTCTACGTTCGCTGAATAGATTCTGTTCAACTATATTTATCTAAAAATGTGGGGCTGGGTTAGCAGAGAGGGGCAGAGGCACAGGGAACACTCTGTCTTAACTCCAGCAGCAGCTGTGCTGTCACAGGCACTCAAAGCCATGTCATGTCAGTTTACGGTCCTGTTCTTGGCTCTGGGTGTGATGCCATCTCCACCTGTGAGCTTATTTTGGGACATGCAAAATATTTATTTGCAAAAGTGCACAACAGCAGACAGCATAAAATAATGGACCTTGTAAATATCCTACAGCTGCAACAGCAACTCCAAATGCCTAGCTTAGTGGACTGAAGGAAGAAGGGTACTTCAGGTGAAGGCTGATGTCCACTTGCTTACTTATTCAGTTCACTCTTCCGGGGACTCTGTCAGGCAGAATTATTTTCTTTTGGTGTTATATTCTATCTTATCTTTCCCACCCTATGCATTAAAAACAGGTTGTGTTTTTGTTTGTTTGGGGTGTACATTGACCTAAAATTATGAGATTACAATTTGGTCGTAAATTGTAATTCCATCATTTTAATACAGGCCTTGCCTCTAAGAATACATTAGTGATTGTTAGCTTGTCTTCATATTCTCTACTTTGATGCCCTTCTATCTCTCTGGACAGCCATCTAGTCTTTTAAAAGAGCACAGTTGCACATTTGTTAAGGCATAAGGGGGCTAACTTGTTCTTTTCTGTATATGACTCTACCAACTGTGAGCTTACAAAGCAGAAAGGAGATATCTACAGTATTATGGTGAAGATTTGTGCAGGAAAATACTAAGAAAGAATGAAAATGGAAACTGGAAGCCCATTGGCTCTGTTTCTCTACTATTTTAAAAGGAAACAACCACTTAAAACTGGATTTTCTAAAAGGAAAAAAATAAGTAAAAATAAAAGCTAACTTTAGGTTGCGTTTGCTCATTTGCATATTCCCCTTTTCCTGTTTGTTGGAATCAGAGAAAAATAACTGTCATCTAACCTTTTGACTTAAACACAATTTGGCATTTTAGTTGGCTCATTCTTTCACTGTCAAAAGTTTTCCTTTAAAAAAAAAACCAATTTTCTCTATCCACTTTGAGATTGATGTATTCATTTCTATTCCACTGGAGTCACATTTAAAAAAATCTGTTTTGACGTCACAATTATTCTACCATTAGAACACTGGATTCAAACAATCATTTCATTTCACTTTATCTGCTTCATAGATGATCACCAAAAAAATACGCTACATCAAGGCCTTCTTGGTACTTGTTTTTTTGTCCACTTGGTGCATGGCTGGTGAGTTTAATGAACAAAGTAAAGTACACCGGGTTAAGTAAATGAGTATGTTTGTGATACTTGCATTGTGTCCAGGCCGAAACAGATGAATGACAAGAGGTGAGTAGCTACTACTGTTGACGAGGAATAGACAATGTTGGACATAGACTTCTGTGAACTCTATCTGAGCTGGCTCTGTCAGCCCCCATCTCTCTGGGAGTCGGGGTTATTATTCTCCTTTTCTAGGAGAGAAATCTGAAGCTCAGAGAAGCTAGGTAAACTCTTCCAGGTTACCAAAATTGTATATTTCATTGAATTTTAGATGTCTGGGTTGTATTGATTTTATGTACCATGCAGAAAGAAAGATGTACCACCACAACTATACCACAGTAATTGTTTTATTCCTTAGAATTTTCATTGTATACCTATTGGAAGAGTTTCTTGGCTAGGCTCAGTGGCTCACGCCTGTAATCCTAGCACTTTGGGAGGCAGAGGTAGGTGGATCACTTGAGCCCAGGAGTTTGAGGCCAGCCAGGGCAACGTGGCGAAATCCCATCTCTACAAAAATACAAAAAAAATTAGCCACGCATGGCAGTGCGCACCTGTAGTCCCAGTACTCAGGAGGCTGAGGTGGGAGGATTGTTTGAGCCCAGGAGGTGGAGGTTGCAGTGAGCCAAGACTGAGCCACTGCACTCCAGCCTGGGTAACAGAGTGAGACCCTGAAAAAGGTTTTAAACTTATTTTGGCATGGATTTCTCTCATATATATCTCTTGTGCGTATGTAATAAGGAAAGTATACATGAAATAAATTAGTTAAGGTATTTACGAAACTTCACATTCTGAGTCTGACTCTTCTGAATTATTTTCCAACTTGGAGTCATCAAGTTCCTGTTTGGCTGCACAGGATCATCTGCTTTGCTGTTGAGAGTGTTGGTGATGTAGCATTTCCTAAGAGATGTCCCCACTCATCTTCAGGATTCTCTTCCCAGCCATTGCACAGTTTCATGCCCGTGTATACGCAATGACAACGACGGCTGACTGCTGCTGGCTAACAGCGATTGTGGGCTGTAGTATCACTTCAGATAGATTAAAATGTGAGTAAATATGTGTCTTTAAGTTCAGATTTAGGTCTGTGTATCTCTTAACTCAGGCACAGAAAAGAGGCTTGTGCCGTGTTTCTAGAGGTTGTTGTTTCCCATCACAGGGCAGGAGCGGGTGCTGGATTTGATCTGAACTCCAACTTCTGCTCCTTACCTTTCACTCGGTTGTTAATACCACCTGTGTTCCCTTTCAAACCTCTTATAGCGGCAGCTTGGTGAACCTTTGGGGGAAAAGGAAAATTCAAAACCAAATGAAGAACTTTTTCTGGTTGTTGCTGTCGAAACCTCCCTGATGATTTCCGCGGAAGTTCTCTGGAGCAGACAATTTCACAAACATCTGAATCAAGCGGGCTCTGTCAGAGTCACCAGAGTGTGAAGATTCTGCTGTTTAGTTCTGTGCAAGGAGATTGGTAAGAAAATTGTGAAGTATCCCAGATGCAGACAGCTGTCGCTCTGAGGAACCGTCTATATTGAACTTCCTTGGGATGCCCGCCTCTAATTTGCTGCAGCTGTAACCACTGCCTGTAGCCAGGGTGGGCAGAAAAGCACCACAGCCTGCTGTGGAAAAAAGCCTCATGTCCATAGGTTTTAGAGTGGAATCTACATCATCATAACTGAATTTTAGCACATAATTCAATCTGCTTGGATGGATGCCCCCTTTGCCTAAAACACAGGACGGATCACACTAAGAGAAATCATCCAAGATGCTCATGTTTTGTGCATGAAAGTACATCTGTGTATATTTTCCACTTTGCCCTTTTCAGTTTTTTTTTGAGCACTGGAGTTTGTTTATTTATTTTATATTTTGGCAGCTAGGGACCGAGATATTTCTTTTCTGTTTGTTTTCTCCAACTCTTTTTACAGTTTAACAAGTCAAATACAAAACTCAGGGGAGTTAATAAGCCTCGTGATTGTATTGTGCATAGCATCACATTATTGATTGGATATACTGCATTGGAATGCTGTAGAAGAGCCCTAAACCAAAATATTTCAGATGCCTGAAGCTTTGAGCTTTCCAATTAGGCTGAAAGGTTCCCCTGATAACCAGTAGTGCTGAAGCTTTTAATATTGTTTAGCTCTATCAGTTATCAGCAACGTTTTCTAGTTTCGGAGGCCAGAGGATCACTTGATGCCAGCAAGGTAGCTCCTCTAATCTACTTGCCCCCCTTTCTAATCAAATATTCTATCTGGAAGAAAAGGAATTTTCAGTTTAACGTAAGCTGATCATAATTGGGAGCAAACGCTTCTTTCCCTTCTATGCTATCTCCTCCTGTGCAGCCTATTTTGCATCCAAAGATACATTTGAAAGTCGAAATCCCTTAGAGCTAAATATTCTAAACTGACAGAAGAATTTCTAGTGGCACACCAGCCTGGAGCCATGTTTTTATGAGGACATCACTTTCTATTTCTAAGCTTCACCATGCACTCTTGCTTTCTTAGTGCTGGGAGCCATGCCACATCAACTTGCCTCCCTCTCAGCCTTTAATGTTTTTTTAATGGAGTCCAGTTTTCCGCCTAAGTTATGGCTAGCTTTCTGACAAACCATCAGACACCTAAGTGACCATAATGGAAGTGTCCAGATGTGTCATGGGAAAAGGCTATGGCTAACTTTCATGCCTTTAAACAAAACCATATTATAACCATTCATTTTTACCTGGCCTCTGGGTTTGCCATAGAGGCTAAAATGAGGCTTAAGAAAACATTTTAAAAATTAATATATGATATGAAGTCTTTTCTTGTAAGCCACAAGCAAAAGCAATCATTTCTAAATCTGGCTGGCATGGTGAGTATGCTGCCTGTACAGTGAAATAGCAGGAGTGCTGCATGTTTTTCTGAAGCAAAGAACTGCTCAGGTAGCAATGAAGTTAGTTATCTAATGAAATAAAGCAAATGCACTTTACAGATTCCCAGCTGTGTAGAAGAATTTAAGAAAATAATTGTAAATTAAAATGAATTTAAAATGAATGGTGAATCATTGGAAATGCAAATTCATCAGGGAATGGGGCATTTCTATGATAAAGGAAGGAATATATCCTCTTGAAAGTCAGCAATTTAGATGGCTTTATCTATACAATTTGGAAGACATTTGCAGAGCATTTGGTAATTAAATATGCCCTCAGCTGAGCAATAATGCCTGGGGTTGTCCTGCTGGCAAATAAAAGCTAAGCGTTCTTGCTATGCCTGGGTTTTGAATTTCTGCTTGGAATCCTGTGAGTTGTCTGTGATACTGCTTGTGAGGTTGTACAATCCATACAATAATGTGAGTAAATCAATCTTTACTAAAAAACAAGCAGAATTCATTTTCCTAGCTTCTCAACAACTGGCTCTTTCTTGACATTCAGATTCTAGCTCAACATCTCCACCTACCCAACAAAGACTTTCCGTCCATGTTAGCCCACCCTATCTGACCACGTTCCTTTATTTTTATTTCACTGATCACTGTCCAAAATGGTTTCCTTCATTTGTTTGCTGGTTTATTGAATGCCTCTGCCTGGGGGAAAATAAACTCCTCTAGAGCAGGATGTTACCTGTCTCCTTCATGTCTGATGTCCCAGCTCTTAGAAGCAGTGCTGGCACATTGTGGGGTCTTCAATAAGGGAGGTTACATGAATGAATGAATGAATGAATGAATGAATGAATGAATGAAGAGTGCTGACTAGCATATAGCTCCAAAGGGAGTTACAGGACATTAGATAGCTCATAGGCTTGGTATAAGATATAGATATACATGCAGTCTAATAACATGTAGCCTAATGAGGGCAGAAACTCTCTTTATACTTGAAAAAAATTTCCACAACAGCTGATATTTTACACTGTTGGAGGCTTATTAATGGGGATTTCTTGAAGAAGTGACCTGGTGTTGTAATTCATGCCAGCAGGGATATGGGGGGGTACTGGGGGCCACTTTTAGGGATCATAAGCCCATAGTAAGTCACCTAGATTGATGAGGACTGTCCTTTCCAGTGTGGATAATTCTGTTCACTTGAAATTCCTTGAACAGAGTTTTTTTCTTAACTAAAGAATAGAAAGATATTTTGCCGTGTCATTGATATTTTGGGTGCTTTCTGTCAAACCAATCCTTGCCTTTACATAGGTAAAAACTGTTCTTACCAAAAAAGCAGTTTGGCTGATGGAGTCTGAGATTCATTAAAAAGATTAGTAACTTAAAAGAAAACAAAAACAAGAAACTTCTTTGAATTTGATGTATTTTCTAGGAAGGGGCCTAGTTTGATGTTGCCCAGTTTAACTTTTATCCAAATTGCCCTTGAGGAATGTTTTTTAATCAGATGCATTTTTATCCATATCTTCTGAAGTGACATTTTTTTCTTCTTTTTACAGGAGGGTAGAATAACATGGAAAGCAGCTTTTATTCACTCCAAGGACAACTAACTCACATACAACGAAGGGCAGAATACGTCTCTCGGTGCGTAGATTAGCCTCGGGGTGTCATGGGTGTGTGTGTCTTACTTAGGAACCTCTTTAAAAATAATTACCTTGTGATTAGTATCTGATGCTAATGGTATATTTTCATTTAGAAAGTCTGAGGTCTTTATTTTCTGAGACAGTGAATGAACTTCTTTTCACCTTGTTCCTGGCTGCTTTTCCTCCATTGCCTTAATAAAGACTCAGGGGCATAGGCACACACACCTCCCTGCAAATGGTAAATTTTCTAATAAAACAGTTTTCCTTTCTATTATAATTCCAGATGAGTGAAATATAAAATATTTACTAAACCCCTTTTTTATTTTTAAGGTATATATTTTCTGGATGGTTTATGCATTAAAAAAAAGGAATGAATATTTTCTTTTTTCTTTTCTTTTTTTTTTTTTTTGAGACCGAGTTTTGCTCTTGTTGCCCAGGCTGGAGTGCAATGGTGCAATCTCGGCTCACCGTAACCTCTGCCTCCCAGGTCCAAGTGATTCTCCTGCCTCAGCCTCCAGAGTAGCTGGGATTATAGGCGTGCACCACCATGACTGGCTAATTTTGTATTATTGTTATTTATTTTTTTAGTAGAGACGGGGTTTCTCCATGTTGGTCAGGCTGGTTGAGAACTCCCAATCTCAGGTGATCCGCCCCCCTTGGCCTCCCAAAGTGCTAGGATTACAAGCATGAATATTTTCTTATGGATTCTACCTAATGTTTCTGTTTAATATGGTTACCAGGGGAAGCCCATCTGGGGGAAGGGTTTATAAGTTTAATTAAAATGTGAGAAATGGAGATAGAGACACACTGTAGTGTTCTTTCCAGCCAAAGCTCATTAATACAATTTTGGTCATATTCAAAGACTTAAAAAATGGGTTTGGAGACAATTTTGAGTCCAATCTTTAATCACTAACCACAGTGTGTTTCTCCCATCACTTCCGTGATTCCGAGGTTAGCATATAATGTTTGGATCATGGTAATGACTGCATGTGAGCCACATATAAAAAAGTTGTAATCAATTTCTTTGATGTCATAAAGTCACAGCCCACCAATCTAATATCAATGTGATGGGATAGGAATTGTCAGGCTATAGTTAGTTACTGGCTTTAAAAAATAAAGCATCAACAAAATCTGCTTCTAGCAAGAAACATGTATATTAAGACTATTTGGGGGAAAAAATGAATGTAAATCCTTCCTTGTTTGAGTGACTTCTAGTAGTTCATATGTTTTCTGAAATAAAAGTGTGTGGAAAATGAAGGCCATTCCATGGAAGTTGGTAGGGTGAATATCTAGGATCCTCATCAGGTCTAGCCTTCTGGAGTTTGTCATTAAAGTGTGGTTTTATGATTCCTCCCAAAAAAGGCTGGGGGTAAGAGAAGGGAGAACCTGGAACAAGGGAGAGAGGAGGAAGAAGGATGGGAAACAGGAATATGGACAAACTACAGACTGATCTGTAAACTGGGGAGGAAATGGTTCCCTTAAGAAGTTTGCATGTAATATTTAACTGGTGCATTCATATAACATCTTGACTTAATAAAAGAAAAAGAAAAGAAAAATGAAAGAAAAAATCTGCAGCAAGACAATAAAAAGTTTCCTCCTCACACCCACCGCCTTAGGGTTTTTTCCTTGGAGCCTCAGAGCTTATCCCACTGAAACTCATCAATTTTTGCCTTTATGCTGGAAATGCCCGAAAACATTTGAAGCTTCACAGCCACCCCTTGGGGTGGAAGGTTTCACAATGCCCGCTGAGCCACACAGCCTGTCCCCAGGGAAGGCCAAGGGGCCACAGGGTGGGGGAGAGAGGCATTCTTTCTGTTCCTAGGCAGGGATCAAGTGCCCTTCCCCTGCCAGTCTGCAAACAAAGGACCCAACCTCAAAGCTCTTGCCCCAGCGCGTGACCTCGGGGGCCAAAGGCAAAACATTTTATCTCTGGGTCCTAGTGACATAAGCTCCTCAGGCTCTGCAATTGTAGTTTATGATGTGACTAGAAACCTTTGATGGAATGACTATTGCCTTCTATTTCTCTGCCCAGCCATTTATTATTCTGTATATTTTTGAGAGCTGTGGGAAACTTTCATAACCAAAGCCTGAGCCAGGCTAAAACTTGTTCTATTTGGAATCTCTAATGAAGTCAAAACATGGCCTGGATTTTCTGAAAGGCTCCTCTGGCCGCCTGCAACAGCCCCAGGGCACAATCAGACAGGGATGGAGAAGGCCTGGGAGCAGATTTTGTTACCAAGAATAGGACAGAACAATGTTTGCCTCCAAAACACTAGGGCTGCTATTTACCTTCTCAGCTGGAGGAAGTGAGGCATAAATGCATTATTGCACATAAAGTGTAAATACCAATTCTTTAGTTTCTAAATTTTTAGGATTTTATTTTTTCTTAACTCCCCTTAAATAAAAGGTCAGGAAGAATTTTTAGCATAATTGATTTCCTGAACTAAGGGAATAAATTCTTCATTTCAGAAGTTTTGACGCTCTAAAATGCTGTTACTTTGCCTAAAATGGAAGTATGGAGGAGGAAGAATAAAAATTGTAAGACATTTCCAGGTGATTATGGGGGTTGAGAATGCTTCCATGTGTGTGCTGTGTGTGTTGGCAATGTCATTATTTCAGGAACTGCCATGAAAAAACCAGGTTTCCCTATGTTTGGATGTAAAACTTCATCTACTTTTCAGAAGCTCTCCAAAATTATTTACCAGCTTGAGCCTGCTCCCTCAAAAGGAGCCTCAGATCCTAACACAAGTGGTAAGTTGTAAAATGTAGGTCCGAGTTTTTACTTAAGTCAAAGGTTAATAGTAAAAGGGGGGGTTGATTCCTCACTGTTTCAAGTTAATGTTTATTTTTCACCATCATTTAAAGAATTTTTCAGGCCCTTATTTCACTGCCGAAAGCAGAGTAAGAGAACTCAGATTTCATGCCCCAGGGCTTGAATAAAGGAATAAAAACAGCACAACATTTGCATCTATTTAACTGTCTCAGTTCTAAGAGTCCCCTCACAGTAAGAGGGGGGAAACTGTATCTCTAGGTTAAATGAAGCTTTTCTGAGATATTTGCCAAAAACACAATTCAGAGAAAGATAATCATTGTCAGAAATGACCTAGGAAGTCAAGGCCTTATGATTGAAAACACAAAGCTTAGAAAGGTGCATTCTCTTGCTTCTCTGCCTGCCCGGATATCAATGAGCATCAGCTAAAGGTGGCTGAAGAACCAATTTCATGCATCTACTGTACGAGGAAATGAACTGAGCCAAGGGCAAAAATAAAATTATACAAATGTTATTATAGACTAGCCTGCTTCTGTCCTAGTTTAATTCAAATTTTAGTGCTGCAGGCTTTGCTTCTGGCAGTAGCCTTCCTGAATAAATCAACATTTGCTTACATCTAAATTATTAGGGAAGCATGTGACTTTGTTTATTGTATAAATTATACGCAAGGTTAAAGTATTAACTGTTCAACTGGCTTTGTTCAGTCACCTCCCCAACTCTCCCCCAAATCATCTCTCCCCTAAATAGGAAATAAAAATCTGAAACTACTAATTGCTTTTAGACAAACCAAGTAACAAAGCTGCATTATGAACCTGAGGTTACAGATGGAGAGCACTGTTAAAGGTGTGGCAGGAGACAGTCTTGGTATTGACGAAAAAGAAAGGCATTCTGGCCCAAGAAATTGTCCACCTGAGCTCTGACGGGGTGTCTGCACAGAGGCAAATGGTGATCTGGTAAATAATTGGTTAAGTTGATTAAGGCCGCCAACCAAGTGGGATAATTTAATACAAAACTAAAGAAAGCCTTTTGGCTAGGATTTCAGTAAGCAAGGAATTTCAAATTATGTTGCAGTGTTGGACCCAAACATTTTTATTGCCTTTATCTGCTAGAAAGTTAGACATAGGCTAGAAAATGCACTCAGGAACAATGATTTGTTTTTTGTTTGTTTGTTTGTTTCGTTTTTCTCTCTGCACATCACTGTGAAATGACTCCTGAAGGACCATCCATACGTGTTCAGGAAATAAGATGGGCTTTGATAACTAGACAATTTGACTTTCTAAGTGTTTAGACAAGCCAGGTATCAGGTGTGTCCTGCTATGAGAACATCCAATTTAAATAAACATCAAGCGTACAGAGTAGACAAATCAGAAGGTAATTGTTTGCTTTACAAAAGGTTCTTTTTATAAGATCATCCACAATACACTTCTTTTTGTTGACCTTTCTCACAGTGTAATTTGCAAAATTATAATTAAATTCAATCTTTTCCAAAAATATATGTTTTTTTTCTTTCTCAAGACTTTTTGTAGAAACTCTGCAGGTCAGAGGATTTTTGTATAGAATGATCTTCTCCAATCAATTATTTGAATCTAAGGTGTGCTCAAAAGGAGAATCAGTTTCCCATTCAACCACTTAGGATTCTTTCTCTCAGCGTCCTAAATTTGGCTTTGAGACCTTGGACAATGATTCTCCTAATCTGGTCAGTGCACCACCTGCAAGAATCACCCAGGACTGGAGTCCAGGAATCTACTCAGTAAAGTGACTAGGTTGCATGTGAGCTAACATTTAAGAACTACTTTTGCAGAGTCTAATATGGAAGCAAATTGTGTAGTTCTCTCTACTCTGTCATGCGCTTTGCATCATCTTCTAGTCATTGTGTCCTGGAGCCCAGCCCAAAAGGCCTCCCAACCTCTGCCCTGCTTTGTTTTGGTCAAGAAGGGTGTCTCTGGAGCACACCTACTGACTCCGTGGTAGATCTTGATTTGTATCAGGCTTTTATGAAAAATTGCCACACATAACTACAGTTCTTTTTGAAATAACTTATTATATGTAAAATTAAATTGCTTTCCACTCAATGAATATCTGTAAGAAATAGCTTTTTAGTTTTTTTTTTTTTTTCTTTTTTTGAGGCAGGGTCTCACTTTGCTGCCCAGGCTGGTTTCAAACTCCTGGGCTCAACCTATCCTCCCACCTCAGCCCCCATGGTTACTGCAACCGCAGGCACATGCCACAATGTCTGGCTAATTAAAAAAAAAAATTTTTTTTTGGCTGGGTGCGGTGGCTCATGCCTGTAATCCCAGCACTTTGGGAGGCTGAGGTGGGCAGATCACTTGAGGTCAGGAGTTCAAGACCAGCCTGGCCAACATGGTGAAAACCCGTCTCTACTAAAAGTACAAAAAAATTAGCTGAGTGTGGTGGCAGGCACCTGTAATCCCAGCTACTTGGGAGGCTGAGCCATGAGAATCGTTTGAACCCGGAGGCAGAGGTTGCAGTGATCCGAGATCACACTACTACACTCTAGCCTGGGCAACAGAGCGAGACCCTGTCTCAAAAAAATAAAAATTAAAACAAAAGAAAAAAAAATTTTTTTAAGGCAGGGTCTCACTCTGCTGCCCAGGCTGATCTCAAACTCCCAGACTCAGGGAATCCTCCTTGCTCAATCTCCTAAAGTGCTGGGGTTACAAGTGTGAGCCCCTGCACCTGCCCTTAATTAATTAATTATAAATGGGAAGCACTGAAACTGTGTCCGTCCCCTCTTACTCTTCCAGAGGAAGAGAAGATCATCAGTGGCAAATGGCAGTTGCAGGAAAGCAACACCCACAGCGGGTTTCACGCATGTGGAGAGCACCCTGTGCCGCCTCCTCCCGGTTTCCTGTGCTCCACAAGTTCAGAGAAAGTTCTCTCACAACCAACTGTAGAAATGATGTCGGAAAGTACAGTCTTAGAAATAACTTTTTAATTGCAGCATATGAGAGTGAAAAAAAAAAAAAACACAACAGAGATGTTGGAATTGGACAATTCTGGTTTCAAATCAGTTTCATTATTCATCCTCATGCGATGTTTGGCAAGAAATAAAACGTCTCTGCATTCAGTTTCCTTGTCTGTGATATGAAATAACACATTGCAAATACGCTGAGTGTTCAGAAAATAATGAACAACATGCAAGGAGTAGTTGGGATATGGTAGCTGCTCAGTAGATAATCATGATGATCAATATTCACCATTGACAAGTAGCTGTGGAATCCACAAATGGTGGACATAAAAAGTTAACCAGTGAAGTGCTGGGACAACGTTGCTGAAGAAATATTGGAATGTTCCTATGTGCATAGTTAGGTCGGCCTCAGCCTGAAAACTGCCTGCCACCACACCCAGCTAATTTTTTTGTACTTTTAGTAGAGACGGGTTTTCACCACGTTGGCCAGGCTGGTCTCGAACTTCCTGCCCAAACCTGGGGCCTGTCTCCTCTTCCAGTGTTCCCTGAGGGAGGAGACAGAGAAAGAAAGTAAAGGCAGCAATCATAGAGGGCAGTTGCTTTCAGATAACTTCTACAGCTGGTATTTTTACAGAGACTATGTGTTGGGAGATGGTAAATATACCTAGAAATTAATGTGATGAAGGCTTTATACATGAAATGGGAACTTTGTGATACTGACAACAGACGGACTAATGACTCTGTAGTGGTTTTTTGGAGGTTTTGTTTTGTTTTGTTTTGTTTCAGACAAAGTCTTGCTCTATCACCCAGGCTGGAGGGCAGTGGCGTGATTTTTGACTCACTGCAACCTCTGCCTCCTGAGTTCAAGTGATTCTCCTGTTTCAGCCTCCTGAGTAGCTGGGATTACAGGTGCCTGCCACCACGCCCGGTTAGTCTTTTGTATTTTTAGTAGAGATGGGGTTTCACCATAATGGCCAGGCTGGTTTTGAACTCCTGGCCTCAAATGATTCACCTCGGCCTCCCAAAGTGCTGGGATTACAGGCATAAGCCACTGCGCCTGACCATGATTCTGTAGTATTAATAAAAGTTTTCATAAAAGGTATGTCACAGAGTAGGATACAGAAAAGACACACATACTTCGGATGGTGAAATGAGAATAGTGTACAGGGAAAGGCAGGAAAGACCTGGCTTAGGGATTCTCCAGTTCCACAATTGGGCACCACTGAATGCCGGAAACAATACTGAAGATGACAATTTTCTAGTGACCTAATCTGGCAGAGGGTAATAGTAACCCTCCCAGAATGGGGTCTTGACAAGTTTTCTTCCTGCTTGGAGATGTTACACTATCCTCTTGCAAGTATGTTTTGTCGTTCAGTTCTCACATCAAGCCTATGAAATTGGTTTTATTTTTAGCCCCATGGTCATGGGAATATTTTGGGAAGTGGTTACATCTTGAGTAATGGAGAATACCAATCGAATCCCACATCGTGTGAAGTATGTCTCCATTGGAGAGATTTACTATTTGTCTTCCCAGTATCCATTCACTGTTTTTAGGGTAAAATGACACCTCAAATTCCATCTGGGGAACCACTCTCTCCCACTCGCAGGCCACATAGTTTAAAAAGCATCACATCCATTCTTAACATTCTCTTCTGTTAGAGGATTTGGTTCATTCATCCGCCATGTGACCCGGTCAGAATGAGGCACAAGGAGACTGTTGTTCTTTCCCAAGGGACTCGAACCTGGAAGCAGGTGAGCTGGTGCTCCTGTTGCCACCTTGCCACCACAGGTAAGTCAAGAATAAGGCCAATGAGTGGACGAACACAGAGCTCACAGAGAGGTGGACAGAAAATGAGTCTTGATGACATTTTTGGAGCCTAAATGAACCTGTTCCTGGAGAAAATCCCATCCTGGACTTTTTACCTATGTGAGCCAATACACTTTCTTCTGCCTTGAGCTAGTTTTGGTGGAGTGTTTGTTTGTTTGTTTGGTTTTTTTTTTCATTTTCAACAGAAGAGAGTTGATTTGGTTTGGCTGTGTCCCCACCCAAATCTCCTCTTGAATTCTAGTTCTCATAATCCCCACATGTCATGGGAGGGCCCTGGTGGGAGATAATTGAATCATGAGGGCGGTTTCCCCCATTCTGTTCTTGTGATAGTGAGTTCTCATGAGATCTTGTGGTTTTATAAGCATCTGGCATTTCCCCTGCTTGCACTCCTTCTCTCTCCTGCCACTATGTGAAGAGGTGCCTTCCACCAAGATTGTAAATTTCCTGAGACCTCCCCAGCCCTGTGGAACTGTGAGTCAATTAAACCTCTTTCCTTTATAAATTACCCAGTTTTGGTTATTTCTTCATAGCAGCGTGAGAACAGACTAATACAAGAGTCCTAACTGGAAAAGGATCTCTTTCTCCCCACTCAATGCCATAGTGAAGTATAGATAGAGCTTGTCTGTTAGGTGGCTGTTTTCCAAACCAAGGACAAAATGGAAAACTGGCAAGTCATGGGCAATTTTATGCTCTGAGATAATGTAAAGACAATCTCCCCAATGTAGAGCACATTTCTGCAGGGATTGCTGGTTACATACTGTGATAGTTGTTCTTTCCTTCTTAATATCCTGATTACAGTTGAGCATATAGTAGATTTTTTAAAAAGACTTCATCAGACTCTTTTGTGACTCAGCATGGCCGTCTGACTAATCTCTGGCCGATGGGATTTAAGCAGCTTCTCCAAGTAATTTCCTTAAATGACAGCAAGCATGTGCCCTTTGTCCTTTTTTCTTTGTCCTTTCCTTCATCGTGCTGCCCAAAATGTGGGTATGATGGCTGGAATTCTAACTATCGTCTTGTATCATGAGGCCAGATTTCTACTTCAGAAATGTCAGAGCCATGAGCTAAAAGGATTCTGGATCCATAGGAACTTCAGGGAGCAAGCCATCTTACAGCCCTGGTTTGCCAACATTTGAATTCTTACTTGAGAAAGAAATAAACCTCTGTCTTATTTAAGTCACTGTTATTTTGAGTTTTTGTTAGCATCAAGCTTAATCCTAATTAAGACTTCCTGATGGCAGTTCCAAGAATATGTTTTACAAGAAATTATTTTCTCAATCTTTCTTTATCCATGAAACTGAAAATGAGTACAGCTAATGTATGTAAAGTCCATATGATGTTGATATATTCTTTCAATATATATTATATAAGCAATTGCAGCAATGTCCAAGTTAGATTCAGTGCAAACCGAAGTGACCCAATTCTTCCTATCTGCTGGGTGCTGTGCTAGGCCAATGGAATTTGTCAATGATAAAGGTACAAATTTATTTTTTCTTTCCTTAACAAAATATTTCTTTTATAAAATTTTGTACCCTTCGACTAATAACTCCATTTCTTTCTCCCCCTGGTGCCTGGCAACCACTATTCTACTCTCTGCTTTTATGAATTTGATTATTTTACGTTCCTCACGTAAGTGGTATCATGTAGTATTTGTCCTTCTGTGTCTGGGTTATTTCATTTAGCATAATGTCCTCCAGGTTCATCCATGTTGTTGCAACTGGCAAGGTTTTCTTTTTTTTCCTGTGAGTCTGAATAGTATTCCAGTGTAGGTATGTACCACATTTTCTTTATTCATTCATCTGATGATGGATATATAGCTTATTTCCATATCTTGGCTATTGTGAATAATGCTGCGATGAATATGGGAGTGAAGGTATCTCTTTCAGATCCTGATTTCCTTTTTTCTTTTTTTTTTTTTTTTTTTGATATCTACCTAGAAGTGGGATTGGTGGGTCATATGGTTGTTTTATTTATTTATTTATTTATTTATTTATTTATTTATTTTTGAGGTGGAGTTTCGCTCTGTCACCCAGGCTGGAGTGCAGTGGCACGATCTCGGCTCACTGCAACCTCAGCCTCCCGGGTTCAAGTGATTTTCCTGCATCAGCCTCCCGAGTAGCTGGGAATCCAGGCATGCGTCACCACGCCTGGCTAATTTTTGTATTTTTAGTAGGGACAGGGTTTCACTATGTTGGCCAGGCTGGTCTCGAGCTCATGATCTCAGGTGATCCAGCCACTTTGGCCTCCCAAAGTGCTGGGGTTCCAGGTGTGAGCCACCGCACCTGGCCATCATTTTTAATTTTTTGAGGAACCTCTATGCTGTTTTCCATAGTGACTTATTAATATACATTCTCATCAACAATGTACAATGGTTCCCTGTCCTCCACATGCTCAATAACAACTTGTTATCTTTTACTTGTTTGTTTGTTTATTTGTTTGTTTTATAATAGTCATACTAACAGATGTGAGGTGATATCTCATTGTGGTTTTATTTGTTTATTTATTTGTTTGTTTTATAATAGTCATACTAACAGATGTGAGGTGATATCTCACTGTGGTTTTGATTTCCATTCCCCTGGTGATTAGCGATGTTGAGCACCTTTTCCTATACCTGTTGGCCATGTGTATGTCTTCTTTGAAAACTGTTCAGGTCCTTTGCCCATTTTTTAATCAACTTACTTGCTTTTTGCTATTGAGTTGTAGAAATTATTTATATATATTGGATATATCAACCCTTGATCAGATATATCATTTGCAAATACTTTCTCCCTTTCCTTATGCTGCCTTTGCATTTTGTTGATTGTTCTCTTTGCTGTGCATAATCTTTTTATTTTGATGTAATCTCATCTGCCTACTTTTGCTTTCATTGCCTGCATTTTGGTTTTATATTTTAAAAAATCACTGCCAAGGCCAATGTCAAGAAATTATTTTCCTATGTAGTCTTCTAGGAGTTTTACAGTTTCAGGTCTTATATTTAAATCTTCAATCCATTTTGAGTTGAGTTTTTGGTATAGTTTAAGATAAAGGTACAATTGTCCAATTTGCATGGAGATATCCAGTTTTTCCAGTACTGTTTATTGAAGAGACTATCTTTTCCCCATTGTGTATTCTTGGCACCCTTGTCAAAGATTATTTGACCATCTGTTAGTCTATATGTCTGTTTTTAAGCCAGTACCATACTGTTTTGATTACTGTAGCTTAATAACATATTTTTATTTTATTTTGATTTTTGTAGAGACAAAGTCTCAGTATTGGCCAGGATGGTCTCAAACTCCTGGTCTCAAGCAATCCTCCTGCCTCAGTCTCCCAGTGTGCTGGGATTACAAGTGTCAGCCACCACACCTGGCTTGTTATATATTTTGAAATTAGGAAGTTTGATGCCTCCTTCCAGTTATGTTCTTGATGAAAGTATGAGTTTTATACACAAATTTAATTTTTGGTTAAAAATCAATTAAATTACACATTCAAAGATAAGACTTTGAGGCATTTTAGGAGAGAAATGAGAAGCAAGGTACTATGCATATTGTAGTTTGGATAAATGTTGGTCATAGAGGTATAGACACTGAAAGCCTTTGCTTCACAATAGCTATGGTTCAGATGCTATAGGGCTGAAAATAATTAGTCAGGGCTGAAATTAATAAACTACATAGGAATCACTGGATTCAATTCTATTTGTTTCACAGAGGTACTTCACATTACTAGGTGACTTTGAAGGAAAGCAAGTATTTTTCAGTTTTAAAATTAGAAAAATTAGTGGATGTTAGGCAATCTATGAAAAATTTTGAAGTAATTATTAGTAATTTCTCAATAGTAGGTAAATTCAGATGTTCATTCCCATGTTAAAAGATATGGAGGCAGAAAATAAAAACTAAAAATGATCATGGGAGTGGTGTTGGTAGAAACTGGTAATAACGTTCATATCCTTTAGCATGGTGACTACCCATCTACCCACACATTCATATATGGGAGTTGTTGATCGGTCTGATTTGTTTGGTTGGTGGATGTCATTTTCCAAGATACGTTGAAATTCCTAGAAGAAATAAGTGTTTTGTCAGGTGTGATGAACGCAGGGAAGGAAGAGGAAAACAAGACAACATAGATGTATCAGTTTTCTCTTGCTGTGTAATAAATTACCTTAAAGCTTAGTGGCTTAAAACAATAGCATGTGATTCTGGAGGTTGACAATTTGGGCTGAGCTCAGCTGGGCAGTTTTGATCTCATCTTTTTCATGTGTCTTTTGCAACGCTGGGGTGACTATGCGGGTCTTCTGGGAGTTGACAGCTGTTGATTGAAATACCTGGACTTTCCTCCACGTGGTCCCTCATCCTCTAGAAGGCTAACATGCACTTATTCCCATAGTAGTAGCAGAATTTTAAGAGAAAGTGGGGCTGCGTGTGGTGGCTCACACCTGTAATCCTGGCACTGTGGGAAGCTGAGGCAGGCAGATTGCTTGAGCCCAGGAGTTTGAAACCAGCCTGGGAAACATGGCAAAATCTCGTCTCTACAAAAATTACAAAAATTAACTGATCATGGTGTCATGGACTTGTAGTCCCAGCTAGTCAGGAGGCTGAGGCAGGAGGCTTCAGCCTGGGAGGCAGAGTTTGCAGTAAGCCAAGATCATGTCACTGAACTCCAGCCTGGGCAATACAGTAAGACCCTGTCTCAAAAAAGGAAAGGAAGGAAGGAAGGAAGGAAGGAAGGAAGGAAGGAAGGAAGGAAGGAAGGAAGGAAGGAAGGAAGGAAAGGAAGGAAGGGAAAGAAAGAGAGAAAGAGAGGAAGGAAGGAAGGAAGAAAAGAAAAGAGAAAGAAAGAGAAAGAAAGAGAGGAAGAAAGGAAGGAATAAAAGAGAAAGAAAGAGAAAGAGAGGAAGGAAGAAAGAAAAGAAAAGAAAAAGAAAGAGAAAGAAAAAAGGAAGGAAGAAAGGAAGGAATAAAAGAAAAGAAAAAGAAAGAAAGAAAGAAAAAAAAAGAAAAAGAAAAAGAGGACACATAAAAGGAAGGTATTCTAAGGATTGTTTTTGATCTCATCTTCTGTTCCTTCCACTGCATGCTACTATAGTTTCCAAAAAACGATAAGAGCAGCCTTTTTGATGAGAGGAGCTGCAGTTACATTTCAAAGGGCAGAGATACAAAAAAGGGAGCGGCGTGGCCATTTTTCGATCAATCTACTATCATGAACAGTATTGGGAAGCTGAGGGAAGATGGTCTTGATTTGTTGTTGAAAAAATGTGTGGAGAAGTAGGAAGAAATAAAAAGAGGATACAGGCAGGGAGAAAGAAGGGCATCAAAGAGCAATGGCTGGTTAAAATGTGATACAAATAGCAATAGGGAACCCCAGAAGACCCTTAAGCAAGACAGAAATGTAGATGAAGCAGAGGGCATGTATAAACATCTGCAGAGTTATAGGAGACTTCTGGCTGAGGGCCTGGCAAGGTAAGTAGAGCGTTTGCATCTCTGAGTTTCTGAGTTAATGATGCCAGCAGTCTCTGGACCAGCCAAATTGTGGTGGATTTATTATTTACATTACAACTGCATTGTAAAATGAAAACATACGTCTATATTTTCAGTGCTTTGAAAATATCATCGAACATGCTGTAGAATTTTATATCCAGTATCAGGATGCAATTTCCCTATCAAATAAAATTGTTGTTTGCTTTCTGTACTCTATGTTATTATGGAAATTTCACAGTTTATCAGCTACACTGAAGTCGACTGAAATGAGTAGGCCACATATTATACACGCTGTTTTCTTCCACCCCTCCGAATATCCTGATTCCCTTTCTATTTATGCTAATATTGTTTTATGCTAATAATATACTTTTTCTGTTTGTCTGTTTTGATGCCATACAGCCTGATTCATAGGAGAAACGCAAATGTTTAAAGCTCTCTGGTGGAAATGATAGTGTTCTGAAATAACTCTAGCCAGGAAACATCTTGGTGGTACCCTCCAGTTTCACTTTTCTTCCTGCCTTTGTTGACAATGCATTGCTGAACCCAACAAATAAGAAGTTGCTTAGGGCCTGGTTAATTTTGCTGATTTCTGCAAAGTATGCCTGTGTTTGTTCCTACTGACCATAAGAGTAATAGTAACTTACTGTACAACTGGATAATGTTGGGGGAGACTCCCCTTTCCCAGAGCAATTGACGCCCTCCCCTTTTTCAAATTGCATTGTGACACCAGCACGTACCCAAATCCTGTTAGCACATAATGTTCTTATATTTCTAAGTTCCGGACTAACAATTTAATAGGGTGTGTCTCCCCTTAATGGTTGTGAAGCCCCAAAATTTTAAGGCTTATCCTGGAGAATTCTTGGCTTTGTGCAGGAAAGATTTCAATGGCAAGCTGGCGGTGTTAAACAGCAATATTTATTGAACAGTAGTGCTCCTTGAGGAACAGGGCTAACTCCTAGGCAGCAGGCCTACAACTTGCAATGTTTGGTCGATTGGCAACTGTATTTCTACCCACTTTCAATTACATGCAAATTAGGGGGTGGGTCAATGCAATTTGAGGGGATGGGTTATTTAGAACTTTCTAGGAAAGGGGCAATAACTTCCAGGTCATTGCCACGGAAAGGGGTGGTAACTTTCAGGTCGTTGCCATGGCATTTGTAAACCATCATAGCACTGGTGGAGAGTCTCATCCTAACAGGCAATGAGGGCAGCTAGCTTTCCTCACCATCTGCTGGGTCCTGCAGGTTTCTTCACTTTATCCCCTTGGGACCTGGATATGAGTCCCGCTGGTGTCCTACCTCAGTTGCATGTTTTGAAAAATATACTGCATTAGAGCTTGGTAGCTCCTATTTTCTCTAAAAGTGATCTTCAGGTCTTGTGTCCATTTTCTCATTTTAATTTTCTGCCTTGCATTTGGCTGACTGTGGATTCTGAGCAGGAGGGAGGGATCAGCTGTCAAAGCAAGGAAAAGTATGATGGGAGGGTCTTCCCTGGTTAGGGGTCTAGGGGATAGTTATTTAACCCGTAAGTGTGAGAGGTTTTATAAAGAAAATATTCAGAAAATATCCGCTTGTGTAAAATAATATTTAAAGAACAAATGAATGTTTCTGGTAGCATGGCTTCATTATAAAGCCACGTCAGTTAATCCTTCTGGCTGAGAGCATGACCTTTGATGCTAGTTTCCACCTCTTCCTAGCTGCATGACTGTGGGCAAATATGTTAAACCTCAGTCAGTCTCAGTTTAATAATAACTCATAAGAATGTGTCAAAAGTTAAATTAATAAGTGTATTTGGTGCACAGTGCTTGGCATACAGTAAGCACTCAGCACTGGCATCATCATCATCACTGTTGTTGTCATCATTGTCATTAACCAGCCTCCTCACATCTATTTTCTTATGCTGGTGTTCAAGGCCAAACTCCATCAATCATATGATGTTGACTAGTAGGTGCTAGGTACATAGCCATCAACAAGTTTATGAGAAATAAGGGAATGAGTGAATGAATCTATCAATCATATTGTAATTACAGTGGTGCAGTGGTGTGTGTGTGTGTGTGTCTTTAAAAGGAGGATTCATTAGCTGAGCGTGATGGTGAGCACCTGTAGTCCCAGCTACTCAGGAGGCTGATGTGAGAGGATTGCTTGCGCCCAGGAGTTCAAGCCACTGCACTACAGCCTGGGTGACAGAGCAAGATCCTGCCTCAAAAAGAATAAATAAATAAAATAAAATAAAAGGAAGATTCAACCCAAATAAGTGGATAAGTGGTTTTGATGACCTATAAATGGTGGAATGACTAGTAACAAAAAACTTTCACCAGGAATTTATTGATGTGTTTGAAAATCCTAAATGGAAAACCAATAACAAGTAATATAAAAGCAGTATTGCCTCAAGGCACCCAGGCCCTCACTTGAGTTATCTCTGTCTCATCTCCCAAAGCTGCCCCTGAGGCTCCCCCTTTGGAATTCTAGGGCTCAGAGGAGTCTGGGTGAAAACAAATGCCCTAAAGAAATATTGCAATTAATGTCTTTACAGCTTGACTGTTTTAATAATGCTTTAAAACTTGTTTGACAAAGGGGCAATGTTCCTAGCTAGAGACTGAATTTCAGGCAACATATACATCACATAATTCCAGACATGTCGGACATCACAACCTCAGGATAATGTCCCCTGTTTTTCAGGGAAAGAATCTGAGGAAGGCTGGGCATGGTGGCCCATGCCTGTAATCCCAGCACTTTGGGAGGCTGAGGTGGGAGGATTGCTTGAACCCGAGTTCGAGATCAGCCTGGGCAATATCGTGAGACCCCATCTCTAAACAAACAAACAAACAAAAATTTAAATTATCTGGGAATGGTGGCACATGCCTGTAGTCTCAGCTACTTGGGAGGCTGAGCGGGGGAGGATAGCTTGAGCGAGAGAGGTCAAGCCTGCAGTGATCATAGCTGCAGTGAGCTATGATCACACTACTGAACTCCAGCCTGGGTGACAGAGCAAGATCCTGTCTCAAAACAACAAAAACAACAAAGTACCCCCCACCCCCCCAAAAAAAAAACACTGAGGAAAACTCTGAAATTATGAAGTACAGAAAGCATCAAGATTGTGTTCAAATTGACTGAAGTCTCTGACTTTCCACACCCTGGGCTCTAATCAGCCTCTTTCCCAAGACTTCCCAGGGTGTTATCCTCTTCCAAATTGGTGCATTCTCCTTAGCGGCCCTCCTTAAACAAGCTACTCTTGCTTTTAGGGACCTCTCTCCTTTCCCTGTTTAAATCCTATCCATCTTTCAAGTTGTAAGACAAATTCTATCTCTTCTAGGATATAGTTTTCTACAACTCTCTCCCTTATTTAGATCCACAGTGTAGCATTTAATTGTTCTGTGTTAGCTTTGTCTTCCTAAGTAGGTCACGTTCTCCTTGAGGGCAAAGATTATGCTTTAGTTTCCCTTGTTTCTCACTTGGAGAGGCTGGGAGTGATAGATACATAGTAGGTGCTGATTAAATATTTGTTGATTGATTCCCTGCAAAGGGGTAGCTGCAAACTAAAGTTAAAGCACTAAACAAACCGAAGCAGTGATCTGAATCTCCCTTTGGGAAGATCCTCTTACAGGAATGGAAAAAATTCTTCAAAGAGCCTTGTCAGCTAATGTTCTTCTTTGAATGCCCTTAATTCTAATGAGATATCAGGTGGGGGTGGCGCAGGGCTGCAGGAGCACTGTTCTCCTTTCCTGTGGAGTTTGGGGTCAGCTGCCAAGGACATTCCAGGAAACAGGGACTCTGGGGTACAGAGGCATGAGGGTAGGATATAAAACAAAAAAGGAAGTGAAATGCTTGTACACTCATGGCTACACACAAGAATGTGTAATGCACGTCTCTTACCCACAAACCGGAATGAAGAGAGGTTTGATCCTGCAGCTAGAAAATAAGAGAGAGAGAGAGAGAGAGAGCACCCTGAGGCTCTTTGGGGTTAATAATATTCTCTAACGCTGGGGAGGGGAGAGCTGATAAAAAGTGCTTGTTTGCACTTAGCAGCACGAAAGGTGACTGAGAATTAGCCTAAGCCTCTGTGCCTAGCCTCTTTATAATGTACTGAAAGTTTCATAGCTCTATGCAGGGCAGAGACTGGGCAGGGTACAATTCTTTACAAGACTAAAGCTTTGGGGCTGTAAGGAAAGGGAAAGGAATGAATGAGAGGCACACTAACAGGGTTGGGATAAATGGGTGCAGGAAGAGAAAAGCTGCTTCTTCCTTTTCTCTGCAGAGATTGAGGATGAGTGGATAGAGGGCTGTGTGAGCACACACACTTCAGAACCTGATGACGGGTAGTGGCTGAGGCCATGCATACAAACATGAAAACCACTGCTATAAGTTGATGTAGATGCATTTCTGATAGCTCAGCAATCTTACTATAAATAGGGAACAGTAGAGGCCTTTCATGGTTCTGGAATTGGAGGCATGAGCTCACTGTCTTGCTTGAGATATTCGAACCAACATCATTTATTCATCTAAATATTCAGTAAAAGTGGAAAGTCAAGGATTCTCAGGTTATGGAAATCAGTGATACCCTCCAACAGAAATAGATATCAACTCTAGTCTTAGAGATGCTAATGAAAAAGTCAAATGATTTGGTGGTCCATTGGCTAACTTTTAGCAAGTTTGCTTATAAAGAATGTCAATTGCTTGTCTATCAGATGGGATGGTCCCTAATGTGGGTGTCGCCATCCTTAAGTGGAATTTTAATTTCTACTCTGGGTCCAAAATATTTCCTTTTGTAAAATAATTCCTTGGAAGTGATAATGGAACATATCACACACACACACACACACACACACACACACACACACACACACATTCTCTTCATCTCTCCTCTTGGATCTTTGACATTTGCTTCTGCTTAAAATCTCTCAGGATGGTTTCTGTATCTCTTTTTAAGGAGCGTTTTTTCCCTCTGCATATGAGGCTCAACCACAGGTTCTTAAATCTTGTAAAACCACCCATGTCCCATAGGCACAGCTGGGAAGACTGTTGGGTGATTCTAAGAAAGGAAAGCAGGCGAGGAGAAGAGGTTAGGACATTCTTGATGGGAAAAAAGCCATAACCAATGTCTAGATGGTTGAATGTGCAATAAGCTGCCTGCTATTACCCTGGGTTCCCAGGGGATATTCATAGCACAGAATATTCCAGGCAAAGTACTAGTTTGGTTTCACCCTTGCTCTGTTTGGCAGTCCAGCAGTGCATGGTTAGGGGAGGCCTCTCCAGCAGAAGCCACTTTCAGATGTGACTTTTCCTCACTACTTACATTGAGAAAGAAGAGGGCAGAGTAGAGTAGGTTGGAAATCTAAGAGCACAATGCTCAGAGGAGAGATGGTGGGAGAGAAAACCCAGCCCCAGGCACTCTCCTTTATGACTTCCAGAGTCCGCTAGTGCCACAGTTCTCAAGTGTGCTCTGGGGGGCGGAGGGGGGTCCTCTGGAGGTCCCTTATGACTTCCGGAGTTCACTAGTGCCACAGTTCACTTAGGAACCCTCTCAGGGAATGTGTGAGGCCATCCCTTTTCCAACTGCGTAGTCATGTGAAGCTGAATTTTCTTTAGATATACCACTAAGACAACATATTGCAACAAAGTGAATGCAGAAGTGGATATGAGAATCTAGCTGCCTTTTCTTAACATAGGTGTTAAAGAGACTTGCAAAAATGCAAAATAATGTTACTCTTCTCATAAATTTTTTGCTGAGGAAAATACAGTTTTTTAAGTAGAATAAAAATGCTATTTATGTTATCTATGTGTTATGTACCTTAGCATGTAATGGGTTGATTGTTCTTTTAAAATAAATGTCTACATGAATGTTTAAAGTTTTCTTACTCTTTTAATTTCCCTCCCTCCCTCCCTCCCTCCCTCTCTCTCTCTCTTTCTTCCTTCCTTCCTTCCTTCCTTCCTTCCTTCCTTCCTTTCTTTTTCTTTCTTTCTTTCTTTCTTTCTTTCTTTCTTTCTTTCTTTCTTTCTTTCTTTCTTTCTCTCTCTCTCTCTCTCTTTCCTTTTTCTTTCTTTCCTTTTCTTTCTCTCTCTCTCTTTCTTTCTTCTTTCTTTTCTTTTCTTTTCTTTCTTGACAGAGTCTTGCTGTGTTGCCCAGGCTGGAGTGTAGTGGCACAATCTCGGCTCACTGCAGCTTCTTCCTTCCAGGTTTAAGTAATTCTCCTGCCTCAGCCTCCTGAGAAACTGGGATTACAGTCCCCAGTCACCATGCTTGGCTAATTTTTGTATTTTTTGTAGAGACAGGGTTTCACCATGTTGGCCAGGCTGATCTCAAACTCCTGACCTCAAGTGATCCACCTGCCTTGGCTTCTCAAAGTGCTGGAATTAACAGGTGTGAGGCATTTTAATTTCAAATATCGTCACTAATAATCTACATAAATAAAAGCTCTTTGGGATTCCCAATAATCGCTGAGTGTAAAGGGGCTCTGAGACTAGAGTTTGAGAACCTCTACCTAAGGAAGAGCTTACAAATTCCAAAACCATGGCAGGAATGGTGATCCTTAGAGAAGACGGATTCATTCTAGGGACATGTTAACTGTAAAAAGATAGACTCTTCCTCTCTGAACCAACAGCCTGTGTCTACTCCCAAGTGCAAGTGTCCTAAGAGAGGTACGGCTGCATGCCTGCCAGGGAGTTTCCTTCCTTTACTTCACAGCACTGCTTGATCACAACATTTTCTTCCTTATTGACTCGAACACAAGGACACCGCCTACCTCATGTCTTCCTTCTTCCTGTGGATGTCCAGATTAAGCACTCCACACTCCTTTGAGTGAGTTTAACAAGGAAGATGTGTGCTTAGTCCAAAGGTTTAATCAAGAAATGAAAGCAGAGACAATAAAGTTTTGGTCTTGGTTCTCCTGTTGGCTTCAGAATGAACATAATTAAGATGATTAACGATCAACTCAGGCCTGAAAAATGAATAACTGTAGGTCGTGTTGCCATGAAGTTAGGAAGAAAAAGAGCTCTTCAGAGGTATACATGTTCCTGGCCACTCTGCTTCTTAGGGTGGAGTTAGAGGACTCCCCGCCCTCCTTGCTTGCGAAGGAGGAGGTGCGGCCACACAGATAAAGCTGGTCTGAAAAGAGCATGACTTTATTTGTTCTGGGGCCAGGTGAGCTTGCAAATCCACAAACTCAGGATCTGGCTGACTTAACCACCCAGCACAGGTGTCTCTGGAAAAAGCTGGCCACCACCCCTGGGTAGACCCTTTCACCAGTTAGCAGAAAGGTAGGCGCTGAGTCAACATCACCAAATTATTTTCCCTGAATTTCCCAATTAGATACTTTAGTCTTTCTTTGCCTGCAAGGAATGAGAATGTGCAGACAGGCAAAGCGTGTTAATGCTGATGCAGCTCCCTCTGCTTGGAAGGAGGCTCAGGAATTAGGTACAAGTCTTATTGCCAAGCACATGCCTTCATTTGTCCAAGGGCCACTGAGTGCCTATCTGTGGCACTGACCTAGTTACGGCTTCTGAAAGAATCTGTCTTGAGCAGGGAGCTTGAACTGGTGGGCACTGGAGGAGCTAGGAAGCAAAGGACCAGCCTGTTCACTGGCTAGAGAAATCCATGGCTGATATCAGAGATCACATGATAAATACCAGGCAAGAGGGCTGAGAGATGGGCATCAAGGTCAGCCCTGGAGCCATGAGCTCCTTACATATGTGAGGAACTAGAAAGGGGTGGTGTTCCAGACAGTCGTCTTGCTCCCTGGCTTCCACACTCACAGCCTACCTCTGGGAGCCAGCGTGGTGTTTTATACACAGATGAGTAAGGTTTGCTAACAGGGCCAAGGATAGAGTGATCAGAGTTGTGTTTCACAAAGATAATTTGTTAGGTACCTACTACATGCTAGATGCAGGAACTAATCCAATATTGTACCTGGTTTGCTAAGACTGCAACTTCCCAAGACCCCTCCCTTTCTGGGGGACAGAGTTAGGGCACTTCGTAATCTTCCTCAGCATCCATGGTAACTTGGCCACTGCCATTGCTTTGGTCGCAGCTGTGGCCGACTCTAAGCTTCTTTGATGTGGATGTTCTGCTCTGTTCTTCCTGTACTTCTGTTTCTTGTGTGGCTGCCTTTCCTCATGGCCAGTCGTCTTTTATGCACCACTACTCTAGGTCCAGCATTCTGTTTTATTTTTTATTGAGATGGTGTCTGGCTCTGTCACCCAGGCTGGAGTGCAGTGGTATGATCTTGGCTCACTGCAACCTCCATCTCCTGGGTTCAAGCAATTCTCCTGCCTCAGCCTCCTGAGTAGCTGGAATTACAGGTGTCCACCACCATGCCAAGCTAATTTTTGTATTTTTAGTAGAGACAGGGTTTCACCATGTTGGCCAGGCTGGTCTCAAACTCCTGATCTCAGGTGATCCACCTGCCTCAGCCTCCCAAAGTGCTGGGATTACAGGAGTGAGCCGCCATGTCAGGTCATGGTCCAGCATTCTCAAAGCTGGAGGGTATCCCTCCTCATTCCAACTAATTGCAACTCTTGGGCAATCAAAGAGTCTTGCTTATTGTGTTTGGTAGTGGTTTCTGCCGAGACACGTGGAGAACGGGTTCTCCAGAATCAAGGCAGCTGGGTTTGTAAAGGGCAATTTTTGATGGCACAGCGACTTGCTGAGGGAACAGCAAGAATTCTTGAATTCTTCACTCACTCTGAACCAGGGTCTGAAGGTGGATCATGTGTACAGTGACCACATAATTTGTGGTCCGAGCTGAGATAATTTTGAGAATGAATGGAAGTGCTATGAATAATGACACCAGTGCAACAGGGGTCCCTGAGATTGCCGTTCTGTTCTTCCTCACGTGTGCCTGATCTTTTTAGGGGTAGTGTTCGGTGATTAGTCTGACAGTTTCTTCTTCCTTTTTCTTTTTTTGGTTTAAAGACAGAGTCTCACTCTGTCACCTAGCCTGGATTGCAGTGGCACAATTATAGCTCACTGCAGTCTTGAATTCCTGGGCTCAAGCAATCCTCTCATCTCAGCCTCCTGAGTACTTGGGACTACAGGCAAGCCACCACCACACTCAGCTAACTTTTAAAAATTTTTTGTAGAGATGGGGTCCTGCTATGTTGCCCAGGGTGGTCTTGAACACTTGAGGACTGAGCTCAAGCAATCCTCCCACCATGGCCTTTCAAAGTGCTAGGATTATAGGTGTGAGCCACAGCACTCAGCCTGACGGTTTTCTTATGTTCTCCCAGGAAAACCTAGGAAGTTCTCATGTGAATCCCATGCCTGCTGAACTGCTCAGATAAAACAAAAATAGTAGCTAACATTTATATAGCACTTACCATATGTTAAATACTGTTCTGTGTGTTTTGCATTTGTTAGCTTATTCAATCTTCCCAATCCCGTGAGACTGGTATTCTATTTTTTTTTTTTTTTGAGACAGAGTCTCGCTCTGTTGCCCAGGCTGGAGTGCAGTGGCCGGATCTCAGCTCACTGCAAGCTCCGCCTCCCGGGTTCACGCCGTTCTCCTGCCTCAGCCTCCCGAGTAGCTGGAACTACAGGCGCTCGCCACCTCGCCCAGCTAGTTTTTTGTATTTTTTTAGAGACAGGGTTTCACCGTGTTAGCCAGGATGGTCTTGATCTCCTGACCTCGTGATCCGCCCGTCTCGGCCTCCCAAAGTGCTGGGATTACAGGCTTGAGCCACCACGCCCGGCCCTTGGTATTCTATTTTTGTTTCCATTTTACAGATGGAAAAATAGGAACACAGAGGTTAAACAGCTTGTCTAAGCAGCAGAGCCAGGATTTGAACCTAAGAGGCTCCAGAGCCTGTGCATATGAACACTGCACCGTGCTGCCTCTGCCCCGCAGCCTTATAATTTAGTTCCAACCAACATTTATCGAGGACCTGCTATGTGCCTGGATGTGTGCTGGGTACTAGTGGTGCCAAGTCTAATGGACATGATGCCTTCTATGGTTCAGTTCCCTATCAGGGAAGATGAATGAGGCCTGCCCTTGTACTGGGAAAATAATCTCTAGGGTGTCCTGTGGGCAAGGCCAGCTGTACCATCATGCAACATGCAGATTTACATTCAGCTCACAGGTTATCGTATTTGGATGGCTACTGCTGAATGACCTTAGTTCTCAGTTCTCAGACTTCTGCGTTATGGGTTGTCCTTTGAACCCATAATTAAAATCTTTCAATCAGAGGAAATGCTCCCAAAGCAATGTGCACTATTTATGAAACTACCAAGGGAATGTTCTCAGTAGACAAGGAAGGTTAATGAGAACACACTGGTGGCTTCGTTTGTGACTGCCTCTTGGCAACCCCATGCTGTTACCCCCATCTTGTTTTAGAGGTACACCAAACATCTTGTTTTGGGGACTTTGCAGAAAGAAGAGGGGAGCAGACTGTCCAGGGACAACAGTTTTTCCATTTATTTCCTTAAGAAGTAAGATGTATAGGATGGCGATGTGCAATTCTGACTACCTTACTATGGTTTCTTCTAAGAATTCATGATGTTGAAACACAGGCGTTTGAATAAAACAAGGGGAAGGTTTTCATCTTGGCGAGGTACAAGAGCTTTTTTTTTTTTTTTTTTTTTGGCACAAGCACATCTGTGAGAAACAGAGCGCTTATTGTTCAGCATATCAGGGCTCTGTGCTGGTCAAGGAAATGCTGATGAAGTACTTATGCTCAGTGGAGGGGTGAGGAGTGGGAGGTCCTCATGAGATGGGTTTATTTAGCCTGCCCTTCCAGACAGCCTTCCAACCGTGTAAAGACGATGGTGTATGTGTGCATGCCTGCGTGTTTAAGATTAGAAAAATTACAGAAATGTACAAGAAGCCCTCGTGCCCTGACTGTCCCTAGTTCATGGAATTGTTTGCCTGCTTTGGTTCACATCGTGCTGCACTATGTACAAAGCGCACGAACATACCCTGTCTCATCCAAGATTGTTTTATTTGAAAAACTTTGAAGGAAGTTAGGATGTTAAAACAGTGTGTTTCCAAATAGGGCATTTCTCAAGCACGGCTTTCCCTAAATGAAGGAGTATGTAGTGTGTTGAAGCTAACTTGTTATCAAACCAAGTTGACCATTGTTCATTGAGTGCCCATCTGATGAGGGTCCGTGTATTGAGCACTCAGCAGGGGTTGGGGATTGGCTGGTGATTAAATGGATCATACCACCTTATACTGACTCACGGAGGTGGGTGATCATTAGCCATTTTACAGATGGGGAGAGTGAGACTCAGAGAGAGTAGACAACTTTTTCTAAAGTAGTAGAACCAGGATCCAAGCCCAAGCTGGTCAGGCAGCAAAAACTAGACATGGGACTACCATGTTTTCTCCTGCACATGCTGAAGGGACCTTTAGATGAAGTTCCCACAGATAGGTTCACATTCAAATTAATGAACTTTACACCTGGGACTGGAAATTCCTAGAGGATTGGGTAAAGTGTGTGTGTGTGTGTGTGTGTGTGTGTGTGTGTGTGTGTGAGAAAGAGAGACAGACATTTGCTAATACAGATTAAACATAGTCATAAATCTTAATAGATTTATTCTCCACACTTTATTTTATTTTTGAGGCAAGGTCTAACTCTGTCGCCCAGGCTGGAGTGAAGTGGTGTGATCATGGCTCATTGCAACCTGGACCACCCCAGGCTCAGGAGATCCTCCTTAGTAGCAAGGACTACAGATGGGCACCGTCAAGCCCAGCTAATTTTTTTATTTTTTATTGTAGAGACAAAGTTTTGCCATGCTGCCTAGGCTGGTCTTCAACTCCTAGGCTCAAGCAACCCTCCCACCTTGTCCTCCCAAAGTGTTAGAATTACAGGCATGAGCCATCTCACCTGGCCCTCCACAGTTTATTATAACATTTTTCATACGGATAACAAAGTTGAATGAATTATATAGTGAACACATATACAATGGAGTGTCTGCTATTAATATTATACTAAAGCGATTTTTATCTAGCTATTATCAATCATCTATTTATCTAATTTGTCTATTCATCTATCCATCTATGAGTCTATATTTTTGATGTGTTTCAAAGTAAATTGCAGACATCAATACACTTAATCCTAAGTACTTCATAATGCACATATATAACTAAAGTTTAATATATATTTACAGTTTTTTTTTTCTTTGGATGTGGGATGTATATGCAGTGAAATACACTGGTCTTGAGTAAATATTTACAGAGTTTTGATGAATACTGTGTAACTCAAATTTCTCTCAAGATGTAAAATGTAACTATCACCCCAGAAGGTTCCCTCACACCCTTTCCCAGTCAATTTCTGCCTCTCTCCAGCCCCACCCCTCCAGAGACAACCACTGTTCTGACTTTTCCACTAACGACTCTTTTGTGTGAGGCTTCTTCCACTTAGCATAACGTTTTGACATTTATCCATATTGCTGTGGGTAATGTTGTTTGTTCCTTTTACTTGCTGATTGATATTTCATTATATGAATATTCTATAGTTTGTTTATTCATTTTTTTGTTGATGGACTTTTTCTAGTTTTTGGATTTCATGGATAAATCTGTTCTGAATATTATTGCATATAGTAAATATATGTTTTTGTTGCTCTGGGTAAGTGCCAAGAAGTAGAGTTGTTGGGACAAAGGGTAGATACATGTTTATTTGTATAAGTAACTATCAAAACTTGGCACAGTGGCTCCGCCTTTCCAGTCCCACCAACAATGTATGGTATTGCTCCATGCCCCTGTCGGTGTTTAGAGTTATCTGTCCTTTTTAATTTAGCCATTCTGGTAGGTGTCTAGGTAGAAAATTGATGTTGATGACAATGGCAATAGTTATGATAGAGTGATAGATACCTCTCTATAGCAAATTGCTGTCGATATTCCTTAGATTTCACTTGGAAGCTCATCATTTTGGCTATTGGATCTGCTCTTAACTCTCTTAAGTACCCACTCTAATGTTTTCTGATTGACAGATGGAAGTGCTCCCGGGCAGTACTGATTTTCAGGCTAATGCTCCTACTACAATCAGCTCACTTAGGGCTTCTTTGTGCAGTCTGGATGTCAGCTTTAACCCTTTGACAGTTCTTCGCTTTACTTCTTTGTCAGACAAACTTCTTAAGCCAGATTGCAATTTCTCTTCTTTTTCAGAGTTTTCACCTGGCAAAACGTTCATGATTTAAATGTCAAAAGAGGCAGACTCCAAATAAAATGCTGAACAAACAATTTTGAGGACTTAGACCTTTCTTTTCTGCCATTACTACTTCTCAAGCTGCTTCTGATTCCCAGAGAATGGGATGGAAAAATGAGGTAGGGGTTGGAAGGACGGGCCTCTGCTCTTACGTGTGCAGCTATGCTTCTGGGTCTCTTCATTCGTGTTGATTGGATGCCTTGAATTTCTGGGGCCTCAGTTTCCTCACTTGTAGAACAGGGCGGTTGGAAGAAATGGCATTTAGGACTTTCTTTCTGAAATTTCAAAACTAACTTTCTATGTTGTTAGAAGTTAAGAAATTTCTTAAAGCTTGGAGGTGAAGATACTGCTTTAAAAAATTATAAGTAATTCTTTAATATTTCCTACACCTTCTCCAATGGCTTAATAATAACCTGATATATTCATGGAAACAGGTCTCACTTTTATATTTTGATTTAAGGGTTTCCTTAATTATGCCATTTACTGTTTTCAGATGCTGCAGTTTCACTCCGGTAGGATTCAGTCTCAAACTGCAGAGGTACTTGGTAAGCTGGTATTTATTTTACATTTGTTCTGGGATTCTTTCAGACAGACTGGATGTTTGCACTGGACTCATTGACTTTTTCCCCACCACTTACATTGTCATTCTATGCTATTCAGTTGTATTTTATAATTGGGTAGTTGCAGCGATGAGAAAGAAAAGTATGAGAAATGATGTTCAGGTGGGCTGCAGTACTCTGTCTGTAGGCAATCATTGTGAAGCAGGAAAGAAGGGGATGGGAATAGCTGGAGAGAATTGGCTTAAGGGGAAATAGCCCAAATCTCAGTTAAAACAAGATAAACGTGGAAGAGATAGAATCTCCTGATAAAGGTGTGTTCCCTTGCACTGCCACTAATGCGCGGGAGCATTAAATGTGCGGGAGATTTTCTGGGGTTGTTATTCCCTGCAGTCTCAGGAAGAGAAAGTATCCCGGTCACAGAGGAAACCTTCAACTACAGACAAACCACAGTCCCCAAATCCTTTCAAGCTATAAGGTTTCAAGCACGAAATTCTTGAGCAAACACACCAGGTGCCTCTCTGCATTGATTGTGATTTTTGGTGCTAAACAGAGAGCATTGCAGATGATGCTGAAGGTCAAATGAAGGTGGAGAAACCGCAAAACAGCACGACGCACCACCCAACTGCAAGCTAATTGGGAAGGAAATGGTTTCAAACTGACAGACTGTGGCCTGATAACCGAAATCTCATAGGGACAAAAGGTTCGTGTCATTTAAAGGGGTAGCTTTGCCTATTTAAATTGTGCAAACAAAAGAAATGAAAACCCCCTCCTGGGATGGGAAGTTCTATTAGCAGATATTACCATCCTTGCTTTTATGCCCTCCTGTGTCACAAGCCCTGAACATGTGCTGCGTGTCCTCAGGCATTCATTGGTTAATTTACTTATTCAAAGTAAGGCAACAACAACAAAAAAGCAACAGAAAAACCCCAAACAAATTACATACTGGGGCACAGACAGCATTAAGATGCAGTGCACAGTTTTGATATGTGGGCTTTTAAAAGAAATGTGTTTGGTCTGAAATTGTACATATGTTAAACTCTGGAGAAAGTAAGACGCCTCCTACAGTGGTTCTTCTGGGAATTAAAAAAAAAAAAATTATTTGAAGGTATGACTGTATTGAGAACCAGGGGTATTTGATATATAATATCAGGTACTCCATTGTGGCCAACAACAGTCAGTTTGGACTTGACTTTAATCAATGTTCCAGTAAAGGCACAGGAGAAGGCCAATTTTTCTATCATATGGATATGGTAGAAGTTAATTATATACTTAATTATATCCTTTGGTTTTGAAGTTTTTATGGAATTACTTCCAAAATAACCTTGTGTAATATATTCCCTTATATTTTAAAGCTGAGTTGTAATGAGTGAAATAATACAAAATAATTAATATTTTAAACTTGGCATTCAGTTGAGTCTTCAAAAGAAACCATTTGACAAGCTATGATGACAATACTTTGGGGTTGACAAGGCCTACATTTTGCTAATGGGAATATTAAAGTGTAGAAAGATGAATGAACATATTCATGTCATGAGAGAAGCTGAGGTAGGGTTCCAACCAACCTTTTTCTCTCGTCTCAAAGATTAATTAATGAGTTTTTTTCTGTCATGGACTCTGATAGTACCCGTGTATTTTGTGTATCTTAATGTACTTATTAGTTCAGCATCTGTGACATCATAATATTTAACTTTGGTTTGATGACAAGTACTTGTGTTTGAAAGAAATAAATATGAGCTAGAGTAAGAAAATGGTAAATTCACAGTTACTTCCCATTTTATGCTTCCGAATGGAACATTCTTTCCAGAACAATGCTACTACTAATACTAATAAAAACAACCTTAAAGTAAAAAAAAGACTTGTTGCTATTGTAAAAAAAAAAAATTGACACAATTTCCTTTGTGATTTATCTTTATTACATAATCATTGCTTCACAAGATTTCCCAAACTTGAGAGCATTAGACTCAAGAAACCCAAAGTAACCTGTAATATTTATTGTATTTAAAGGACTTTCCCATCCAGTTTAGCAGGCATGACAGGTCCATGGCACTTATGGGAAAGCTCTGGTCCATTTGAAGTTATCAATTGACCTACAGAACATTTAGAAACATACCAGTGATTGGTAAGTAAGCTTTTCTTAGGTAGCTATGATTTGGATGGCTGGCATGTGAATGCTAGCATTCCCATGAGAAATACGGGTTACCAGGCAAATTGAGTTTTATTAAACTCTGAACTCTGAGATGAGTACCAACTCTACATGCAAAAAAATAGTTATTTGAGGGAAAACTTTCCTGTCCTAAATTTCTCTCCTACCAATTTATCATAGTAGCAGAAATGACCAGTATTCACAGCCATTTCTTTGGTTTAAGGCTCTCTGTCCAGAAGGTCTCTATTAAAATGCAAATATGTTACTCAGAAAGGGCTACTCATCAATCCATTCGCACTTCAAGAAGGATTAGTTTATCAGATCAGAGGAGAGAAAATAAGACCCCAAGGAACAGGAGATAGAAAGCCTAGTCTGATTGGAAAAGAGGCTGGGTAAAGTATTTTCAACAGGCCCTTTGCTGTCTTGACTATGGGGCCTTTGTGAATTTATCTTCTATTGCTTTAAATACACCCTTGCTGCCATTGAAATTCAACTCTGCCTCAACTGTCCACTTCAATCCTTACCTTTTCTCTGCAGTATTTTTGAGCTACCTAGAAAGAAGTAAGCTCTCCTCCATATGATTTCCTCACGTTCATTACCTGTACCATTCATTAGTCAAATCTTGTCTTTGGGCTGGTGTGATGGCTCATGCCTGTAATCCCAGCACTTTGGGAAGCAGAGCTGGGAGGATCTCTTGAAGACAGGAGTTCAAGGTTGCTATGAGCTGATTGTGCCACTCCAGCATGGTTGACATAGCGAGACCCTGCCTCTAAAAAAAAAAAAAAAAAAAAAAAAAAAAAGAGACAGGTGCAGTGGCTCATGCCTGTAATCACAGTGCTTTGGGAGGCCAGTGCTGGAGGAGCACTTGAGCCCAGGAGTTTGAGACCAGCCAGGGCAACATAGTGAGACTCTTGGCCCTATTTTTTAAAAATTTAAAAAATGAAAAAAGTAAAAAAGAAAAAAAAAGAAAACAAAAAACCCTTATTTTTGTTGTAGACATTCTTTCATTTGTACGCATCTTATTCACCAACTTTATAGTCAGCTCCCAGAGTGCTCAGGAACCAAGTTAGTGATCTGAGGGACGAGAGAGGCTAACTTGGGTGAGAGTGGAGAGCAGCGACTGCTGCCTGTTCCTGAAATATCCTGGGTTCTGTCATGATGCTTTTACCTGGATTCTTCCCTTTACCTCTTTCCTTTGGATTAGTGACTTTCTGGCTTTGGTTTTGGTTTTAATGTTCAGGTAGTCCTTAACCCCTTGATCCAGAGGCCACACACACTGTTACTTGTCAAGGCCTGAATCACTGCAGAGCCATTTTGCTAGTAGGGTGGCTGTTCCTTCATTCTGGTAGGCAGGTCTGTGCAATGAATGGATGCAGGTACCAGTACCACTCTGGGAATCACTATACCTCTTGCTCCTTGGTCATATAAAGGGGTATTCTGGCTCTAGCAGGACACTAGGTATCAGGTTCTGGCTTGCAGGTCAATGCTGTGACAGAATCATGTCATTGGAAAATAATCCAACTTCTGGTTAGCAGGTATAGCGACTCAACCAACCCAAGGCCTGGTTTAAAAAAAAAAAAAAAAAAGTGAAGATTAGGGACCAGGAGACAGGAAGATCAGTCAGCTGGTTACAAAATTCTGGGATGCAATAAGCTTTGATGGGAAGCCTGTGTTGTTGATGCATTGTTTTTAAAATTTCTTATCTGGGTCATGTAGCCATGGCCCTCTTCAGCTGATTATATAGTAAGCTGTTGATACCTTATACTTCTTGATATTCTGTTAGATCACTCAAGATTGTTTGGTTGCATGCAAGACAATGACTTGGGTAACCTAACTAAAGAGAACATTTAAGGGCTTTGTAAATAAAAAGCTAGGGATAAAATTTTAGATGCAGCTTAATCCAAGACTGCAAATGCCATTAGAACCATGTCTCTCCCATTTTCGCTTCTCCTCTCTTCTGGGTTGACGTTATTCTCAGGCCCAAAGATAAACACCATCAGTGTCTGGCTTAGGTGGTTCTTACAGCACATGGTTGTGTAGCAGAAGGAAAATACTCTTTGTCACTCTCACTCTTCATAGCAATCCCTAGAAAGGGCTCTCATGGGTCTTACTTGGGTCACATAGTTGTCTATGCAGATAGGCCAGCCTGACTTGCAGGTCTACCATTTGCTGAGGACAGTGTTTTCTTTTTATTGACAACCCTGCCAGAGCTGCAGGGAAGAGGGAAGAGGCAGTCTTACAAAGAAACTGATATAGGGAACCAACAAAGTAACAATGTCCAAATCACCCCACAAATGCCTTCACCTTATAGGTACTTAACTAATGTGTGTTGATAATGATGATGAAGTATTTGCAGGAAAAGCAAGACTAGGGATCCAAAGAGGGGGATTCTGGGCATCTGGGGGCACATGAGGGTGCTGCTGGGGGTGTGGGAAAGGTCAAGGGCACTGAAAATGAGAAAAATTTTGCTCCAAAAGGAGGCTGGGAGCTAGGCACCTGTAATCCTATCACTTTGGGAGGCTGAGGTGGGAATTCGAGACCAGCCTGGGCAACCTAGTGAGACCTGTTTCTACAAAAAAACCAACCCAACCCAAACCAAAACAACCAAAAAGAGGCTTGGGTGAGGGATGTTGCTCATAGTGAAGATCCAACCTTTTTAATTTCACACTTTTGCCTGTGGCTGACGCTGACTGACAGGAAAGTATTTGCTGAGCCAAATGACTCTATAAAGATAACATGCTTTCCAGCAATTTCCTTTTTGGGGGGATGGGGTGACATGGCACACTTCCTGGTTTTGATAAATCACCCCAGATAGCAGGAGGCTTTCGTTTGCTTATATGCTAGATCAATTTAAGGTCTCAAACTGTGTATTATAATTAGCAATGCAAACCTCCAGAGAATCATCTCTTACTCTAAAGAAAATATTGTGTTGATCTAGTAGAGTATTCTCATAAGCTTTATTTTTCCTCATCCCTTTACTGAGTTCTTTAGATGTCCAAGCTGACTGAGAAAGCCACTCTTTAGAAAGTAGAATCTGATGTTGAGATCTCTTTATTAATAAGCGTAGGCCCAATGGTTGCAGAATTCTCTTCTATGTTTAATGGCCCTTTATTAATTAGTCCTCAGCATCATAGAAAGAATAAAAATCAGACTATGGTTCTATGGGAGGAAGAAAAATATCTGTTGGGACAATCTGAAGTATTGAGACTCATTTTTTTTTTTTTTTGAGACAGATTCTTGCTCTGTCGCCCAGGCTGGAGTGCAGTGGCGTGATCTCAACTTACTGCAACCTCTGCTTCCTGTGTTCAAGCAATTCTCCTGCCTCAGCCTCCTGAGTAGCTGGGATTACAGGCGCCCACCACCACGCCCGGGTAATTTTTTGTATTTTTAGTAGAGAGGGGTTTTCACCATGTTGTCCAGGATGGTTTCGAACTCCTGACCTTGTGATCCGCCCACCTCAGCCTCCCAAAGTACTGGGATTACAGGCTTGAGCCACTGTGCCTGGCCTTTTTGTTTGTTTGTTTGTTTGTTTTTTGAGATGGAATCTTGTTCTGTCGCCCAGGCTGGAGTGCAGTAGCGCGATACCGGCTCACTGCAAACTCTGCCTCCCAGGTTCAAGCAATTCTCCTGCCTCAGCCTCCCAAGTAGCTGGGATTACAGGCATGCAGCACCACACCTGGCTAATTTTGTATTTCGTGTTCACCATTTTAGCCAGGCTGATCTCAAACACCTGACCTCAGGTGATCCGCCCGCCTCGGCCTCCCAAAGTGCTGGGATTACAGGTGTGAGCCACCGCACCTGGGGCCTCACTTCTCTTTTGTTGGAGCTCTCGGGAAAGTGGACACTTACTCTTCTCCACCAGTTAAAAGTAAGAGTACGTTCTGGAATGGGGTGAGTCCACATGCGTGTGGAGCCAATCTGGAGGAGAGCAGAGTCAAGAGATAGAGAAAGGGACACTGAATCTTTGGTGACATTTTTGAAGCCCTGATCAAGCTTTCCTAAAGTCTACTTCTGTGTGCTAATTATGTTCCTTTTTCATAAGCTAGTTTGAGCTGGTTTTTCTCTTACTCCCAATCAAGAGTTCTGATAGTCACAACATGTAACAATAGCCTTCACCCATCAAACAGATGCTATAATGATGAGGAATGGTTTCGTGAGTTAAGACCGCTAAGATAAGCATTTGAGGTCCAGCATTTATTTTCCCCTAATGATACTCGTCGCTTTTTCTTGACTTTCATATCACTAGGGTCCCATTCTGTGTGAACCTGCAAAAAAAAGACCTTAATTAGTGAAATTTCATATCTAGGTTGCAGTGTGTTCAGAGAGGACTGGGCTCGACGCAGGCGTTAGGAGAAATGTATATTGGTCATCTTGAGTGTAGAATTTCTACAAATAAGAGCTGACTCTACAGAAGCAGTGTGCTGGGTTAGAAAGAGCCCTGGGCAGGAGGCAGCAGAGAATGGGGTTGTGCCTCTATTAGCTTGTGACTTGGGGATAAGGAAGTTAAGTGACCAGGGTTCAGCTTTCTCATTTATAAAACGAAGGGCCTGAGTGAAATGGTTTGGAAGATCCTTCCAGCTCGGAAGATGTATGACTTAATGAACTGAAGCACCCAGTCAGCCCTTCCAGGGGAGTAGGAAGCTTCTCAGTCTCCTAGGATGCCCCTAATGTGGGGCGCCCCGTTGGGAGGAGGTTTCCAGTTTGCAGTGACTCACTTCAGAATGGGTAGACTGAGTAGTAATGGGCTTTACATCTGCATTCAGTGACTGCTCGATTTTTAATTTACTTTAATTTATATTGTTTTATTTTTCATTTTTTTGCGACAGAGTCTCACTCTGTTACCCAGGCTGAAGGGTAGTGGTGCGATTATAGCTCACTGCAGCCTCCAGTTGCTGGGCTGAAGCCCAAGATTGAATAGGCAACTGCTATTTTATGAGAGGAGAAAAAATTACTGTGGGTGAACACACTTCCCTCATTCGTTAATTTGAGGCAAAGAATCTGAAGGGTTAGCCCATTGGAAAGAGCACTAAGACTTGTCTGAAGTCAAAACACAAGTGAGTGCCGAGGGTCCCTGACACTTTGCCCAGGGCCGGCTCAGGACAAGGACAGATAGCCTGGGGCTGGCTGTCACTTGCTTCTGGGCTCTGCTGAGGGCTGCCCTCCTTGCACCTGTGCATTAGCAATGCTGGGTCCCCCCAGAGTGACATCCTTGCTGTGAGCAGCAGAAGCAGCAGGAGCTGTCAAAGGTGCTCTTCAAGGAGGCAATTTTTTTTTTTTTTTTTTTTTGAGACAGGGACAGGGTCTCGCTGTGTCTTCTAGGTTGGGGTGCTGTGGTGAGATTGCATGATCATAGCTCAGCTCACTGCAGACTCAAACTACTGGGCTCAAGTGATCCTTCTGCCTAAGCGTCCTGAATAGCTGGGACTACAGGCACGTGCCATCATACCTGTCTAGGTTTTAAATTTTTTTTTTTTTTTTTTTTTTTTACAGAGATGGGGTTGCACTATGTTGCCCAGGCTGGTCTCAAACTGCTGGCCTCAAGTGAGCCTCCTGCCTCTGCCTCACAAAGCGCTGGGATTATAGGTACGAGCCACCATGCCCAGCTCTTTTGTTTTTTCTTTTTAAGGACTGTGTTTCTTCTTCTTCTTTTCTTTGTTTGTATAAATTTAAAGGGTAGGCCAGGCGTGGTGGCTCACGCCTATAATCTCAGCACTTCAGGAGGCCGAGGCAGGTGAATCACTTGAAGCCAGGAGTTACCAGCCTGGCCAATATGGTGAAACCCTGTCTCTACTAATAATAAAATACTTAACCAGGCTTGGTGGTGGTGCATGCTTATATTCCCAGCTACTGGGGAGGCTGAGGCAGGAGAATTGCTTGAATCCAGGAGGTGGAGGTTGCAGTGAGCTAAGATTGCACCACTGCACTCTAGCCTGGGCGACAGCGAGACCCTGTCTCAAAAAAAAAAAAAAAAAAAAAAAATTAAAGGGCACAAGTGCATGTTTGTTACATGGATATATTGGGTAGCGGTGAAGTCTGAGCTTTGAGCTTAACCATCACCCCAATAGTGTACCTTGGACCCATTAAGTAATTTCTCACAGTTTACCCCACTCGCACTCTTCTGTGTCTCCAATATCTATTATTCCACACTCTATGTCCATGTGTACACATTATTCTTTTTTTTATGGCTGAGTATATTCCATTCTGAGGCTCTTCCTGGGCTGTGACTCTCAGGGTGGCAGGATGCAGGATCCTTACCAGCATCTTGATTCACCACAGCCCATTCATCTCACTTTTTAAATTGAGATATAATTTCCATACTGCAAAAGTCACCACGTTAAAGTGTACATACAATCCAGCAGTTTTAGTTTATTCACGAGACTGTCTGATCATCAACACTATCTAATTCCAGAACATTGTCATCATCCCAAAAAGAAATCTTGTACCCACTAGCTGTCATTCCTCCTTCCTGCCCTGGCATCTGCTAATTTACTTTCTGTCTGCAGATTTGCCTGTTCTGGACTTTCATATAAATGGAATCACACAATCTATGCTTTTTTGTGTCTGGCTTCCCTCATGTTCAGCCATGTTGTAGGATGTATCAGCACTCTATTTCTTTTTATGGCTGAATACTATTCCTTTGTATGGATATATCGCATTTGGTTTGTCTGTTCATCATTTGATCTACGTCTGTGTTGATTCTGCTTTGGGGTATTATGAATAATGCTGCTGTGGACATTTGTGTACACATTCTTGTTTAATAAAGGTTTTTATTTCTCTGGGTACAGTCCTAGGATTGGGATTGCTGGGCCATGTGGTAATTACATTTAACTTTTTTTTTTCTTTTATTTTTTTTTTGAGACAGAGTCTCACTCTGTTGCTCAGGCTGGAGTACAGCGGCGTGATCTCAGCTCACTGCAACCTCTGCCTCCCAGGTTCAAGTGATTCTCCTGCCTCAGCTTCCCGAGTAGATGGGATTACAGGCGCCCACCACCATGCCTGGCTAATTTTTGTATGTTTAGTAGAAATGGGGTTTCACTATGTTGGCCATGTTGGTCTTGAACTTCTGACCTCAGGTGATTCGCCCGCCTCAGCCTCCAAAGTGCTGGGATTACAGGTGTGAGCCACTGCGCCCAGCCACGTTTAACTTTTTAAAGAACTGCCAAACTCTTTTTTACATCATTTATCTCTTTTTAACTGCAGGGGCACAAAGAAAAATGGAAATTGCTGTCATCTTTGGCTGGAAAGGATGGTGCTATCATGTTATTTTTTATGTATCTCTCTTATAGCACATTCTTTGCTCTCTGAGGTGATAGTCAATAGTGAGCTGGAAAGAATTTCCACAATGAAATTGGAAAGGCCTGGAACAGTGCCTTAAAATTTCTGAATCCTTTGTTTTCTCATCTGTAAAATGTGCCTGGGATCGCTGTGAGTTGTGAACAAGACAACAGTCATAGAGCTCTTAGCAGGGGCCCAGTGCTAAGTGGGAATTGACTCAGTGCTACGCTCCTTGACTCTCCAAGCAAGGAATGGTGTCCTTGCTCTCTGCGTGCTCAGCACCTGGCAAGGGTCCTGACATCAAAGAGCTTGTTCAATAGTTGTTCAATGGATGAATTCATGATGAGGAGATGCTTGAAAGCATCCATGAGCAAGAAAATGCCTGCATGTAGTAGGTGTTCAATAAATGTTAGGCGATGGGATGAATGTATCAAAAAGAGCATTAAAACTGCAGGAAAAATGCTATTCTTAAAGAAGCTCCCAACAGAAATATTTTTCTTGGCATTTGGGAGACTCTGCCTAAGATCACTCATAGGGAACATATGTGCAGCTGTCTCTTCCCCTTTGAAATTAATTGGTCTTTGCTCAAGCTTCTGTCTGTCTCCATAGAGGAGGAAGTGCCTTCTTCTATTTCATGGCGTAGTAATCACGTGACATTTTCCTGTCTCTCATCATTGGGAGCTGAGTAGTGGGAGGGCCAGAGAAAGCCTGTCTGACCTGTCTGAATGATACTGTTTGCTGCTTTTATGCCCGGGCATCCCGGGCCATGCTGGGATGCCGTTCTGGACATGCCAGGGACAGCCTGGCACACAAGGAGATAAGACAGTTTAGTTTAACACAAATTGAATGATTCCAGCCTCAAGTCCCAATCAAAGAGATTTACTGTGTTTTTAAAAAGACACGAATGTTGACTAGTGAAAAGATGCATGGAGACTGCACCAAGCAAGGAGCCTTATAGGAACCATTAAATCAATGTGGCTACAGCATATCTTAGTTGTGATCCCTCAGAAATATAAATCAACCTTGTACTCTGAGATTCAGATATGCTCTCCAGATAGCTGGTGCTTTTAAGAATGGCACAAGTTTCTGTTAAAAGACCTTAAAATGCACAAAAGATGTATCAGTAAGAGCCAGGGCAAATTCCCATTTATGAACAGGAATAATTTTGTCTGTTGTGTATACAGAGCTCAGGCAAAGTACATTTATTTATGTAACTCAGGCAGAAGCATCCTGTTGAGGGGAGGATGAGAAGGAATGGGGGATCCTGGTTTCTTACAGATGGTCTGTCCTTATTGATCACGTTCAAATGCTTGAGTCCCTATTTCATTTTCTCTGGGAAGAAGGGACTCACTTATCAATTCACCACAAAATACGTCGCATAGCATGGGTTGGGCGTGCCCTTCTGGTGACAAGGAGCTCTATGCTGGGCTGATGGTGAGAATGAGGTGTCTTTTTGGGGAGTTTTGTGGGCTGTGTTGGATGATCTTATATGCGTAACCCCTCTATGGTGATCATTTCTTATGGGGAGAAAATGTGGGGCTGAAGGTGAAAGAAATTACTCTTTGTCCAAGGAGGTTACTGCACTTTTGTAAATAACACTTCAAATTGAGTGGGTCAGTATGGAACACCTGCCTGGCATGGGGAATAAGGAGATGAGATTATAGGTTCATGGGGGTTTTTATTATTTTTATTTTTATTTTTTGCCACTTTAGAAGACTCACATGGTTTGACCTTGGACAAGTCACTTCCTTTTTCTGGGGCTCTCTTTCTTCTCCCCAGTAAGAGCATCTGACTAATCACTGCTTTCCAAATTGCTCTGTGAGAAGACCTAGGTTTTGTCAGATAATTCTGTGGCAGCTGGGAATGGGGGTAGAGGCAGGCAGATGGGGTTCTGGAGCCCCAAACTCTCCTTTAAAGCAGTTTTGCTTTTCCTGTTCTATACTTTAGCATTCATTCCATGGTGTTATTTGCAAAATGAGATCTCCTACTAAAAAATTTTGAAAACCCACTGGACTTGTGTGTCTCTTACATTTCTTTTTCACTTTAAAATTTGGAGCCCTGCATCTCTAGCCGTTCCCTGCTCCCCAGGTCCTTTCTTTGTGCTGGGGGAGGTGAGTTGTCAAAATGAGGCTGTGGACCTACCAAGCCTTAGCTCAGTGTCACTGTGAGAGCCCATTTCTCTGATTCAGGACCTGCCACAAATGCGCAGAGGCTCAACCCATGGAAGGGGAGCTGAGGAGCCTGCCAGCTCTCATTACAAGTTTCAGGCATTCTGATGACCTCATTTAGGAATAGGTGAGTCTCTGCATCTGGCTGTTAAGTCCCAGGAACCCAGAAACTTGTCATTCTTTTAGGATTTACTAAAAGAAAGGGCTGCGTGTCTCACAAAAGAGGACTCCAGAGTGGTATGAGCGGGCTATTTTTTTGCTTAAAATATATTGCCTGATAGCCTGAAGGCCGGCTCAGGAAGAGGGCTGGGGAGGCAGGGTAACACCCTGTAACTGGCTGCTTGGTGTGTATGCTAATGAAGTGACCATCTGCATCAAATAATTATTAGTGGTCTCCCCTGACTGATCTCCATGTGCTGACACAGACTGAGAGGAGGTGTCCCCTTTACGGCCGCTGCAGCCCGGGGAGGGGAGGCTGAGGAGGAGATCATGTGTACTCCTCCACTTCAAGGCACACAACCTGCTGAGTGGACAGGTGCTGGCAGTGTGATGTCCATGGGCAATGAAGCCTGCCTGTCCTCCGAGCTGACATCTATATCTCCGTCGATCTGGATTTCGAAACTGACACAACATAAGGAATGTCACTCTCTATTACTCCATATTCACATTCGCCTCCATTGCATTGGAAATCCTCTGAGCAAATGTCTTGATCACAACTGCCCTCTTCTTTCAGCTGGACGGGATAAGCCACCGCAGTGGGGCAGTGGTGTGTGCTATCAACCTTCTGGCTGTGTCTCCTGATTGTGGGTGCTGTCCAACATTTGCTAGAATGGTGAAATGATTGCAAATTGTTTTTAGGGTTTCATAATTCTGGCCAAGTCCGGTTTTTCCTTTGTTAGTGAAATAGAGTTGGCATTTAGATCGGATATTTGCATGCCTTCGTGCATGGCAAGTTTCATTTGTTAACTTTCAAAATAGTTAACGTCACTTTGGTACCTGGACACCAGCACAGTGCAAGTATAACTCAGCTCTGCCCATGCAACTCACTCTTGTCTCAGGTGTTCTGACTTTGGCTCCCTGACAATTCTTTCTCTGGCACTTTCTCCAGTCCTGAGGAAACCTCTGGCAGGGCAACTGCAGGCCTGACTGGGCAGACACCATCCAGTGAGTGCTTGTGGTGCAATTTTGTACAGCTAGAAGCAGAAAACCCATTTCTGTTTGCTGAGAGGAGCTAAGAAAATCTTTTGAGATTTTGAATTGGTGTTTTGTGACTGAGAGAACGAGATATCGAATGTACTTCCACTTGTGTTTTAAGGCAGAATTTTAGAAGGTCACTGCAGGGGAGGGGTTTTCTTATGTACAGGATGGCAGTTTCATTGCTTTTAAATAAAAACACATCTAGATATAGTTAATGTTCCTTTAAAAAACAGAACATAAAGAAAACCTTTTATTTATATCTATTTATTCTCTGTCTATCAATCAATCAATCATCTATTTAGCTACCTCTATCATCTATACATCATTCTAAAAATCCAGCACTAATATACTTTGTCGTTCTGGGTGAATACACTTCAGGACTTTTCTGGGAAGAGTGAGAGACCTCAAATAGGATATATGCAGACTAGATAAATTTATTAGTGAAATAGTTAAATTCTTAATGAGAAATTTCCTGTTTGACTTCCAAGTCAGTCGAAATAACACACTGGCTTTAATTATAAGCCTTTTATTTGCTTTCCATTTGTGCAGCTGCTTTATGTCATTATTTGAAACTAGGCTCTGAGAGGTACAAGAAGGTGGACTAAGCACACACAGACCTGTCCCAGGTCATTAGAAATGATAGAAATACACACATACATGTGCATGTATATGCACACAAACATGTTCATACATACATATACACATACATGTATTCAGAGACTAGAGTAGGAATCTTCCCATGGACCATAAACTGTGAGGAATCCCGGCAAGGAAAAACAGACAGAATCAGATTGAAGAAGAAGCTCCAATCAGAGATGCTCAGAGAAGGTACTCTTTGTTGGAGGTGGAGGTGGAGGACCCTTGAAGCAGAGGAGATTTGGAGGCAACTAACATGCCACATGCCTGTCTGGTGGTAGGTGATGGTTCCAGAAGGGAAACCCAGGCCTTTCCTCTCTAGTGGCCATATTTCCACCACAGTTTGTAGAATAAGCACAGGAGACTAGCAGGGTCTACACAGCACAAAGTAAGTAGAAATTTGGCTGCATCTTATTAATTTGAGCACTGTACTTTAGTAAAGTGTGTAATTCAGGATTAATTACAATTGTTTCTTTTTCTTGGATTTCATATTTTTTGCTTTAAGAAATCGGCTTTTGTGAGGTATAATTTATATGCAAGAAAATGGACCAATTTTAAGCAGACAATTCAGTAAGTTACTTAGTTGTACTGTAAGTGTACAATTCTGACAAATGTATACAGTGTGTAACCACTGCTGCAATCATGATAGAGACATAGTTCCTCAGAAAGTTAAACAGAGTTATCCTGCAATCTGGTAATTTCCTTTCCCTGGGGGTGTACCCAAGACAAAAACATGTTCACGCAAAAATGTCTACACAAATGTCTACAGCAGCAAACTTTATCGCCCCAAAAAGTTCTCTTGTGCTGCTTTATAGGCATTCCTCTCCTCCTACCTCTTGCGCATGACCATCACTGATTTGCCTTTTGTCAGTAGAGTTTTGACTTTTCTAGAGTTTTATTTACACGGAATCACACAGCGTGTGGTCCTTTGTAATTGGTTTCTTTCGTCTGGCTTACATTTTTTAGATTCATCCATATCGTTGTGTGTATCATTGGTCTGTTCCTTCGTATTTCTAAGTAGTGGTCTGTTATTTGAACATACAGAGGTTTGTTTATCTGGTCAACAGTTGATGAGCATTTAGATTGTTTCTAGTTTTTGGTTCACATGAAGGTTTTGAATGTTAAATCTTGCATTCCTGGGATGAATGCTATAAACATTTGTGAAAACGTTTATTTTCATTGCTTTTGGATAAATACCTGAAAGGGATTGCTGAGTCATATGGTATGTGCATTCTTTAAACAAATTTTTTAAACTGTTTTCCAATGTGGCTCTACCATTTTGTATTTCTGCCAGCAATGTATGATGGATGGTTCTAGTTCTTCCACTTCCCTTGTCATCATCCTAGTCAGCATCGTCTTTTAAATTTTAGCCATTCTATGAGTGTGGAATGGTATTTCATGGTTTTCATATATGTATTTCCTGAAAAACTAATGATGGTAAACATATTTTCCTGTGTTAATTTGCTATTTATATATTTTCTTTAGTGAAGTGTTTATTCTAATTTTTTGTCCTTTTTTTTACCCCGGTTAAATTTTTTTTTTTTTTTTTTTTTAAAGAGAGACAAGGTCTCACTCTGTCACTCAGGCTGGAGTGCAGTGGTGTGATCATAGCTCACTACAGCCTTGAACTCCTGGGATCAAGTGATTCTCCCACCTCAGACTCCTGAGTAGCTGGGACTACAGGCGTGCACAACCATGCCCGACTAATTTTTTAATTTTTTGTAGAGAGAGTCTCACTTTGTTTCCCAGGCTGGTCTCAAATTCCTGGCCTCCTCCCTCCTGACCCAGCTAAAGCGCTGGGATTACAGGTGTGAACCCAACCCTGTCCTGTTTTTTAGTTGGCCTGTCTTTTAATTATTGAGTTTTATAGATACAGGTCCTCTATCTGACATATATTTTGCAAGCATTTTCTCCCAGTCCGTGAGAGAAAGAAATTCACCTTGCTCCTGATCTTAGGGTGAAAGTACTTAAGGATACTGTTTGCTGTAGGCTTTTTGTAGCTGCTCTTTATCCAGTTGAGGAAGTTTCTATTTCTACTTTGCTGAGAGCTTTTATCATAAATGAAGGCTGACTTACGTCAAATTCTCTTTCTGAATCTATTGAGATGAACTTGTGGTTGTTCTTTTTGCATTTATTAACATGATGATTACATCAATTGGTTTTTAATGTTAAATCTTGCATTCTTGGGATGAATTTCACTTGGTTATAAGGTGGTATCCCTTTTATGTATTGATGGATTTGATTTTCTCAAACTTTAAAAAAAATTTTAATGTTTATATTTATTAAGAAAATTGGTTGTAATTTTCTCTGATAATATCTTGTGTGGTTTTTGTATTAAGGTAATGTTGATGTCATAACATGAAATGGGAAGTATTGTATTCTTCTGGAAAAATTGAGTGTAGAATTTGTATTATTTATTTCTTAGATGTTTGGAATAATTCATCAGTGAATTCCTTATGTGAAGTTTTCTGGAGTTTTCTTCATATGAATGTTTTAAACTGTGAATTCAATTTACTTAATAATTTAATTTAATTCTTTATTGTGAAGGGGCCATTCAGATTATTGATTTCTTCTTGAATGAGGTTTGCATCTCAAAGAATTTTTTCATTCCATCTAAGTTATCAAATTTATTGGCATCAAATTCATAATATTCCCTTATTATCTTTTCAATTGCTATCGAAAATGTAGTGATGGCCTATCTTTCAGTCCTGCTGTTGGTGATTTGTATCTTCTTTTCTTTATTTTTCATCAGTTTGGCTAGAGTTTTATCAATTTGATTTATATCTTCAAAAAACAACTTTTGTTTCCATTGTTTTTCTGTTTTCGTTTAAATTAATTTCTATATGTACATGCATACACAAGTGAACACACGCAGACTTGTTTTATGGCCCCCAGTATGATCTATTCTGGTGATTGTTCTAGGTGTACTCAAAAAAGAATATACCTTCTGCCACTGTTGACTGGAGTGTTTTATAAATGTCAGGTCAAATTCATTGATAGTGTTGTTCAAATCTTCCATAGCTATACTGATTTTCTGTCTACTTGATCTATCAGTTACTGAGAGAGGAGTGTTAAACTCTCCAACAATAATTGTGGATTCATTTATTTTTCCTTTGAATTTTGTCAATTTTTCTTCATCTATTTAAAGACTCTGTTATTAGGTACATATATTTAGGATTATTGTGTCCTCTTGATAAGTGGAACCCTTTGTCATTATAAAATATCTTTATCCTAGGTAATATTCTGTGTTCTAAAAGTCTACCTTGTCTGATATAGCCATTCCAACTTTCTTTTGATTCATGTTTTCATGCATAAAATTTTCCATCCTTTTACTTTTAACTTATCCACGTCTTACTCTCCACCCTGCCTTGCCCTGTCCTGCCTTACCCTTCCTTTCCTTTCTCTGTCTCTTTCTTTTGACAGAATCTTGCTGTTGCCCAGGCTGGAGTTCAGTGGCATGATCACAACTCACTGCAGCTTTGACATCCTTGGCTTAAGTGATCCTCCCACCTTAGCCTCCCGAGCTGAAACCACAGGTAGCCACCACCATGCTCAGCTAACTTTTTTTGTATTTCTTTGTTTGTTTGTTTGTTTGTTTTTGGAGAGACAGGATCTCTCTTTTTTGCCCAGGCTGGTTTCAAACTGCTTCAAGCAATCCTCCCATCTCAGCCACCTAAAGTGCTAGGATTACAGGTGTGAGCCACCATGCCCGGCCTAGATTAATTTTTTTATGGTTTCATGTCATCTTTACTTTCAACTTAGTAGCTATACATTTCCAATTTTTATTATTATTTATTGGTTATAACACTCTTGTTTGTTAGTCCCATCATTTCTGTTATTTCTTTGCTTGTTTCCATGTATTGATTTTCTATTGCTATAGAACACATTTTCTTGCTTCTTTTCATACCTTGTAATTTTTTAAAAATCAGATATTGTACGTTGTGAAGGTTATACTGTTACTTGCTGGATTTTGTGAACTGCTAAATGACTTCGAATTAGCTTTTCTTTTTGATTTGCTTTTATACTTTGTTAGGGCAGTTTCACAGCAGTCTTTAATCTAGGTCTAATTTAATCTCGTTGTTAAGGTAATATAATACCCTTTTGTGGATCCTACCTGATGCCCCATATTATGAGATCTTGCTGATTTACGAAGCCAGATTAAATAACCTGGGAATTCTGGGTTTTCTTGAAACCATAAAGGATTAATTGATTTCAGTTAACTACTTTGCCTGGTGGAGTACAAATTATTTCCAGCCCTGAACAAGCTTTGGAAATTATTCTGTTTATCACTTCCAGTGATTCTTTTTCTCACCTCTGGCAATTTCTTCTCCTTCTCCTCTTCTTCCTCCTCCTCTTCCTCCTTCCTCTTTGCAATTGCAGATCAGTACTCAGCCAAATACTTGAGGACCTTCCTTTATAGATACTGGAGTTCTCTCTGTATATACAGTCCTTTCGCTCCTGGTTTCTCTGCCCCTCAAGTTTTAGCTGCCTTGGCTTCTCTGATTTCTAGTCTCTGACTCTACAACTCAATAGAACTGCTGGATTCATCCTCCCTGTCCTGCAGCCTGAAAATGGCTTTCACCAACTGTAGCCGTGACTATCTTCTTGACATCACAGTCTCACAGTGCCTGTTGTTTAATGTCTGAAAACCAGTCACAGGTTTTGTTCTATTTTCCTCTTGTTTAAGCAGGAGAATAAATTCAGTTTCTGATATTTCATCTATAAGCAGAAGTTGTCTTATGTGTTATTTTCTCTTGCCAAAAGCATTTTAGAGTTGGAAAGTAACAAGTGGCACATCCTTTATCTTCCATCTCTCTGCCTCCAAACAGAACCTTTAATGTAACCCACTTGCCTGCCACAACTCCAGAACTTTTTAAACTTGGCCGTATTGACAAATAAATTGAAAATAAAAAAGATGGGCTGGATCTGTTTACTACACACTGAGCTCCTCATGGACGTGTGCTGTTTGCCTCTAGGAACGCCCCACAGCATGGCCTGATGCTTCTGAGGACCTACCAGAGGTGGTCCTGTTTTTTGGCTTGACCATTTTACATTTGTTTTTCAGAAGAATGAAGGTTAGCACTTATCCCTGTGCCTGAGAGGATCCTCTCTGGGAATATGTCTATTGAAACACTTGAGTGACAAGTACCATTAGTGGTAGCAAAAAAGCTCAAGAAATTTGATGTAAGTTCTCAAAAAGAATGTAATGTAAGTTACATTAAAGAACCACTAGGGGCAAAGGGAAGTGAATGTGTCCTTTCGAGCAGGACAAGTTGAAACAGCATGGTTCACACATTTTGTTGAAATTTCATATTTTCTACTAAAAATTCCTGAAGACATCTATGGATTTAACTGTGTATGCTTCCGATTTTGAAATGGTATATTCCTCGTGTTCAGTGGTTGAATGCACCCGAATCCCTGTTGTTCCTTGACCACTGCATAATGAGTTTTCAAGAGCTGGCCTATGCAAACCCCGCTACACTTTGTCAGCCACGTATGGGATTAGGCGTATGTTTTACTCACTCTTTCTCTTTCCATCCTTAGCACTACAGAATAACAGGAGCTGACCATTTGTTACTTTGTTTTTGAAAGTTGCCCACATCTGTTCTGCTGGCTTCATGAGTGGATGTCTTCTCCATGGCAAGATTATAAATATGGTATGGTGATTAGGTCTGGAAGGTCTCTTGCATTTCTTCCGGAGGCTGGTACAGTGCTGGAGACAGAAAAGGCACTGGGCTTTTAGTGACTTACGAAGCTAGATCAAGTTAGCTAGGAGTTCTGGGTTTTCTCAAAACCACCAAGAATTAATTGCTTTCAGTTAACTACTTTTTTCTTTGAGTCCTGCTGTACAGAACTGTCTTCTATTTCTCTGCTCTTAGCTGCATGGGGTGGTAGGAGAAGGAGGGGGATTAGGGGATGGAATTGGTAGTCAAGTCCTTATCCTCTGTGTGCCCGAAGTAGAGGAAGGAGCCATGCTGTCATTTCTGCTAGCCATCCAGACGTCTTTGTGTGGTAAGGAGAGCTGCAGTCATTGCTTTCAGTTTACTAATGGGAAACAGAGACTGAGAGGGGCTGAATAATTAGTTCATGGTTATTTGGGTAGAATTGAGAGAAAGAGAGGACGGCTTTCCTAATTCCACTGCTCCTGCCATTGTGCTTCCTGTGTGGTCCAACAACTCAACTAAGTGACATTTGCTCTTTAAAAAGCGCAGATTTGCTTTTCTAAAGGGAGCACATTTTATGAAGTGGATAAATCAATTTAAGATATCTGGTCAAGGCCGGGCGCGGTGGCTCACGCCTGTAATCCCAGCACTTTGGGAGGCCGAGGCGGGCGGATCACAAGGTCAGGAGATCGAGACCACGGTGAAACCCCGTCTCTACTAAAAATACAAAAAATTAGCCGGGCGCGGTGGCGGGCGCCTGTAGTCCCAGCTACTCAGGAGGCTGAGGCAGGAGAATGGCGTAAACCCAGGAGGCGGAGCTTGCAGTGAGCCGAGATCGCGCCACTGCACTCCAGCCTGGGCGACAGAGCGAGACTCCGTCTCAAAAAAACAAAAAAAAAAAACAAAAAAAAACCAAAAAAATAAGATATCTGGTCAAATCAAGGAACGAGGAGAAATGGTTAGTGTTCTGAGCATAACACATGAGTATAAGTCTGGTGAGTTCATGACAGCTCCCCAATTCTCCCTGACCACGAGCTCCACTTGAGCCTTCTTTCTTTGGGGGTGGGGAAATCTCAAATTGCATTTATCCCAGAATAATAATTAATGCCCTTGCAAAAATTAGTTTTCAGAATTCTATATGGAAAGCGTTCATCTTTATTTCCCCAGTATTTTAAAGGTGTCACTTTAAAAATCCTATGTACAATCTTCAGTGTAAAATAAGCCAGTGTGGTTTTGTAGATCATACACCATTCCATAATACAACTGGTCTACTAATGGGGCCTTAGACACCTGAGATACACACTGCATGGTGTTTCATGATTTAAAAAAATATTTTGTCATTCAGTGAAAGGCAAGAATAACAACTTAACCTAAAAAAGTCCTTTTGATTCAAACTCCTACATGGCCACTGTTTTCTATGTTCCATACCCAGTGTGCAATTAGTCGAGGTGTGTGCCTCTGAATTCTTCAAGGGTTAAAATTAAACATCCGGCACCTAGTAGCAAATGAGCAATTCGGTTGCTTTCTCTTAGGCCATCAGTCTTTTATAAGCCTATTATGAGACCAACTCTTCTCATTGCCAGGCCAAACCTAAACTATTAAATTGAGGCTAGTATTTGAGTTAAGGGTGTTATTGTAATTGTTTCAAATTTTGAGATGGGCTCTCACTGTGTTACCCCGGCTGGAGTGCAGTGGCGCAGTCTTGGCTCATTGCAGCCTTGACCTCCTGGGCTCAAGTGATCTCCCTGTCTCAGCCTCCTGAGTATCTGGGACTACAGGTATGCGCCGCAACGCCCAGCTAACTTTTGTGCTTTTTGTAGCGAAGGGGTTTCACCATGTTGCCCAGGCTGATCTTGAACTCCTGAGATGAAGCTCTCTGCCTGCCCCAGCCTCCCAAAGTGTTGGGATTACAGGCCTGAGCCACTGCGCCAGGCCTTATTGTAATCTTAACACATAAAAATGTAAGGCTTGGTTAAGATTAGGGGAATATCTTGAGCTTGGTTCTTTTGGGGGAGGCTATATTTCTATTGTAAAAATCCACCCCAATTTCACCAGAGGGAACTATCTTATTATAGTCAGGAAGATATGAGGGTGTTGTTCTTTGGAACTGGGCTGCCCAGTGCAGTCCCCATTAATCACCTGTGCTACTGAACACTGGAAGTATGGTTCATTTAGATTGATAGCCCTGGTTTAGCTCTTTTCCTGCAGTGGTGGGTTACTTCTCATCGTCAGAAAAAGCAGGAACCGAAGGGGAGTGGTCAGCTAAGCCAGACATAAAGCAACAGGAGGACTGAGCTCACTAAGTTTGTGGACTCTGAATTCTGAGTTTGGCCCTTGGGCTGTTGGTGAACATGGTCAACGCTCACTGTTTGAGATATCTTTTTTTTTTTTTTTTTTTTTTGAGATGGAGTGTTGCTCTGTCACCTAGGCTAGAGTGAAGTGGCGTGATGTTGGCTCACTGCAACCTCCACCTCTAGGGTTCAAGTGATTCTCCTACCTCAGCCTCCCGAGTGGCTGGAATTACAGGTGCCTGCCACCCTGCCCAGCTAATTTTTGTATTTTTAGAAGAGACGGGATTTCACCACGTTGGCCAGATTTGTCTTGAACTCCTGACCTCAAGTGATCTGACCGCCTCGGCCTCCCAAAGTGTTGGGATTACAGGTGTGAGCCACCACACTCAGCCCCACCTTTCGAGATTTATTTGGGATATCTCTGGGTCTTTACTCTCTAGACTAATGCTGTTTAATAGAAATATAACATGAAATACATATATAATTTTAAATTTTCCTGTAGCCACACTAAAAAGGGAAAAAGAAATAGGTGAAGGTAATTTTAATAATAGATTTGATTCAACCCACTATACAGAAAATATTGTCGTTAAAAAATGTGACAGGTGTGGTGGCTCATGCCTGCAATCCCAGCACTTTGGGAGGCCAGGGTGGGAAGCTATCTTGAGGCCAGGAGTTCAAGACCAGCCTGAGCAACATTGTGAGCCCCTGTCTCTACTAAAAATAAAATAAATTAGCTGGGTGTGGTGGCACTAGTTCTAGCTACTTAAGAGGCTGAGGTGGGAGGACTGCTTGAGCCCAGGAGTTCAAGGCTGTAGTGAGCCCACGATCATACCACTGAATTCCCACCTGGGAGAAAGACAGAGGCTCTTTCTCTGAAATAATGATAATAATAATAAAAGTAATCAATCACTATAAAACTTAATGAGATATTTTGCATTCTCTCTTTTGTTCTAAGTCTTTGAAATCTGGTGTGTTTTTATACTTACAGCACATTTGAAGCTGGACCAGTCACTTTTCAAGTGCTCAAGACCCATACGTGGCTATACAGGATGGTATAGACATTTTGACTTTAGTCCTCAAATAAGCAAGAGGAAGACATAAACCTGAATCTAGAATGAAGGAAAAACATCTCATAGTTATATTCAAGCTGATTACAGATTATACTACAATGTAAGTACGGACTTCTAAAAAACGTTATAAACCTAGATTGTTGTATATGTCTAAAATCTAACTGGAGGTAAAAGGGGAAAGAACTAGTTATCCATTGATCACCTAAGGTATGCTAGGAACTATGCTTGTTGCTTGACACATACTGTTTTACTAAATCCTTACAATAATCTTACGACTGTTATTATTGGCCCCAGTGAAAATTAACAAAATTGAAATGCAGAAGGAGTAGAAGCTTACCCAAAGAATTACAACAAGAAATCAATACTAGAGCTAGGATCCTGCCTGAGTCCACGCTGCCTAACTAGGTGACATAGCTCCATTCATTCTGAGCTCTTAGATCACCCTATATCCAAGTAAATTTAACCTTCATTTGACAAAAATATTTGCCTATTAAGCCCTCTAAAACAAATCCAGAAAACATGTACACCACATAATTTTCATTTGTAGTTTTTACTTTCTAAGTTTTATGGCCTTTGATATCTTCAGGAAAATGTGAAGAAAAACACATACATTCATCTTGTGAGTAAATAAATAGATAGATACATGGATATAAAAACAGACCATATTTTGTGGATGGGAAATATTACTGACATACTGCTTATAGTTAGATGCTGTTGTTGGATGACATTGGGCAAGCTTGTCATGTGTCTTCTGATGTCTCCCTTGTCCTTTATCAACTTACCTCCTTGCTGAACACTTTCAGAGTTTCTTGTATGTTTATTGGCTACTGACTCTCCTTCCAACTACATTTTGTAGAGTCTAGGAAACACAGTTCTGAAATTTAATCCTGGTTCATTTGCTAGAACTCTGGCTTTTTTTTCCCCAAATAGTTTGGTTTCTTATACACTAATCAGGACCATTTTCCTAGTTGGAAAAAAGCAGACAGGAGGCATGGTGGCAAACTGGCATAGTGGGTGGCCCTGAGGCGGGTGCATGGCAGGTGAGGACCTCTGGACCTTGAAGGACTTAGGGAGAGAACAGAGGTTTCAGAAGAAAAACAACAAATCAAACAGACTCTAATAACATACAAATGAGCACCAGCCCATATTGTTGTAGAAAGTTGGGTACTCTTTTTTATTTTATTTTATTTTATTTTTATTTTTTGTAGAGATGGGGTTTTGTTGTGTTGCCCAGGCTGGTCTCGAACAACTGGGCTCAAGTGATTTGCCCACCTTGGCTTCCCAAAGTGCTAGGGTTACAGGAGTGTGCCACTGCACCCAGCCAGGTACTCTTAAGTGATGAGTAGACATGCCATATTTAGCTGAATATGTTCGAGACAGAAGCACACACTATAGGGTCACAACCTCTAAATGAACGCTCTCATACTAATTTAGAGAGCAACTTTACCCAAGTGCCTTCCCCAGTACTTCCCTAAGAATTCAAGGAATATAAAAATTCAAAGCCTGGTTGCATCTGGAGTTTAAATGTAAAGGAATGTAAACTGTTTTTCCTGGTTACAGAAAGTCTCTTTCTCTCTCTCTGAATCATATTGGTCAGGTTGATTCCTCACTTCCAGAGATGAATAAACCCATCTGGAAACTTTCCATTTATAAAAGCCTAAAGTAACACAAAATGTTGAGTGTTTTGAGTGTTTTCTGAAGATAGCTAGCACATTTAACTCTGAGACTAGGTGGAAAAGAACATTGCAATGATGCATATAGTTTTTGTTTTTGGAATGTTTTTAGAAATTGAGAAGGAATGATCAAAACACGGCTAAAGACAAGTTAATCTAAGATTGGTAAGAACGTGCATCAGGACATGCTTATTTTGTCCTAAATGTGATTGTTATTTTAGTATTGTATGTCTTTGCCAGTCTTGCAAATATAGTCTCTCATGAAGAAAAATAAAAGCCTAGACAAAATGATCCCCTATTCAAACCAAACTGCCATCTTTGGTGTGTAAATGGAATTACGTTCTTTACAGCAGTGATTTTTAGTCACGTGTACTGGATTAGATTGATTGTCAAATTTGGGGAAGGGAAGGAATTTCCCTCTGGGGTGTACTGGCAATTATTTTTCAGTTGTTTTTGCCCTGCCCTGGAGCATGAAGCCAATATCATTTTTAGGATCAGGTGAGTTTATCCAACATGATCAATTTCCTGTGATTGTCTGCCGCTGTCACAGGGGGAGGGGAAAGCAGCTCTCCTTGATCACTTTGACACTAAAAGCTGTCATTTGGAAATTGACCAGGACATAAAACTCTGAACCCCTAATGACAACCACAAAAAGATCAAGAGACTGATGAAGTCATGGAGAGAGTTGGGATAGTACAAAGCGGGTTACCCCTAGCTCACGCCTTCCCTGCTCCCTCTAATGAGGTACAGCACTGGGTAACTGGTGTCAAGTCATAATGCATCATGCTTCTAGAGTGTTCTGTCAGGGCCCTAGGAGTAATGTGACATGACAGATACAGTGGAAGATAATGAGTCAAATTCTCCCTGCTGCCGAACATTACTTGATAGGAATTGCAGGTGCTGAAGAAGGCAGTTTACTCCCCACTTAGAGGAGCAACTGGACTCCACGGCCACCTCTGGACAGGGGGCCTCATTTGGCAATTTCCTGGGTTTGCTGGAAACTGGGCTGAATCCCACAGGTGAGACTGTCCCCTCACTAATTCCTAGAGCACTTTATCTGCTGCCTGGAGTTGCAGTCTTTGGCTCTGTTTCTGTCCTCCAGACATTTCTGCTTACTGGTGCCCTCCTTCTTCTTCCCAATTTAATTCAAGCCAACAAACACTTCTTTAGAATTTATTATGAGCCTTCTAATTGTCCCTGTTCCTACTCTCTTGCCTGCATGGTCCACTTGCCAAACAGCTGGAGTGACCTTTGAAGAGCACACTGGTCACCTGCTTAAAATCCCCTTAAAGCCTCGCAAACTCTTCCCTTCACCTTTTAGATTTTCACATGATGCTATGTCTCCTTAGCACCTCAAATACCTCATCTTGCTCTCCCATCACTCTGCACCCTCCAGCCACACTGGTTTTCTTTCTATGCCCTGAATTCACCCAACCCTCATTCCTGCCTAGGTGCACCAAGGCTTGGTGTCATGGAGTCTAAGAGATGAGAGTTTCAAGGAGGGTATGATCAACTGTGTTGAGAGTGGTTGATGTTGGTTGAGAAGATCTTGCACTAACTTTGGGAAGATGGGGGTCATTAGAGCCTATGACATTAGCAATTTCTTCTTTTTTTTTTTTTGAGACGGAGTCTTGCTCTGTCACCCAGGCTGGAGTGCAGTGGCCGGATCTCAGCTCACTGCAAGCTCCGCCTCCCGGGTTTACGCCATTCTCCTGCCTCAGCCTCCCGAGTAGCTGGGACTACAGGCACCCGCCACCACGCCCGGCTAGTTTTTTGTATTTTTTAGTAGAGACGGGGTTTCACCGTGTTAGCCAGGATGGTTTCGATCTCCTGACCTCATGATCCGCCCGTCTCGGCCTCCCAAAGTGCTGGGATTACAGGCTTGAGCCACCGCGCCCGGCCGACATTAGCAATTTCTATTGTGAGATGGATGCCTCATTGTAGTAGGGGAGCAGAGAAAAGGAAGGAAGGAAAAGGAGGCTATTCATTCAAGAAATTTTGCTATGAAAGAGAGCAGAGAAATGGGGCAGTAGTTGGAGGGAGATGTGTGGCAAAGGGCAGTATTGTGATTTTTATTTATTATAGATGATAGATAATATAGAGGGACTGACCTAAATGGAGGAGTGTAGCAGGATTTCCCAGCAGAGTTGAGCACCTACTGAGAATTTGTGGTCATGCATTTAAAGAGAGAACATGGTGTGCACTTCCCTGGAGTAGCTTCTCTAAGTTTGAAGGAGGTCTGTGAGCATGGCGGAGAGCATGGACATTGAATCAAGCGAGATCGGGGTTGAATCCTGGCTTTGTTTCTCCCTGGTTATTGAATTTCTTGGAAAAGTTATTTAACCTTCTTTTACATTAGTTTTCCTATACATAAAATGGAAATAATTTATATTATTATTATTATTATTGTTTACATTAGTGGACTGAAGTTAGCCCTCAGAAACTTGTTTCAGGTATTAACTTTCTTTACTTTGTTGTCCAGGTTGGAGTGTAGTGGCACGATAACGACTCACTGCAGCCTCAACCTCCCCAGGCTCAGGTGATCCTCCCCACTTTGTAGAGATAGGATTTTGCCACGTTGCCCATGCTGGTGTTATATTCCTGGGCTCAAGCAAGGCACCTGCCTCAGCCTCCCAAAGTGCTGGGATTACAGGGATGAGCCACCATGCCTGGCCTTGACTTCTTAATGAATGCTAACTGCTGGTAACTCAAGGGATTAGAGGGAAAATTCTGGAAGTGTAACAAGAGACACAGTAATGTTCCTCAGCCTTTTGCATATTAGAGATTGCAGAAGTAACATTTCCCCAGATGCACAGAAGAATTAGGGCTATCTTATGCTATATGATGGTCAAAGGTTTTTCTCTAGTACTGAAGATTAGTAATAAACAGTACGTTCCTTAGAAACTAAAAAAGTAAGTGATATGGTTTGGCTGTGTCCCCACCCAAATTTCATCTTGAATTGTAGCTGCTATAATCCCCATGTGTCATGGCAGGGACCTGGGGGGAGGTAATTGAATCATAGATGTGGGTTTTTTTCCATGCTGTTCTCATGACAGTGAATAAGTTTCACCAGATCTGATGGTTTTATTAAGGGCAGTTCCCCTGTACCTGCTTTCTTGCCTGCCGCCATGTAAGACGTGCTTTTCTCCTCCTTCACCTTCTGCCATGATTGTGAGGCCTCCCCAGTCATATGGAAATATGAGTCCATTAAACCTCTTTTTCTTTATAAATTACCCAGCCTTGGGTATTTCTTCATTGCAGTTTGAAAATGGACTAATACAGTAAGCCAGCATTTACCATTTCTTCTACCCCTCAAAATGACATGTCTAATTGACTTCCTTTTGGATTGCTGTCTAATTTGATTCTCTTTATTCATATTCAATCTGATTCAACCTGCTTTCTATGAATGAAAGAGGAGGATGAGGTGAATCTGTGGCAGGAAACCCTATGATAGTGGAAAGCAAAAGAATTAAGATTATTTGAAAGCAACAGAATTAAGTATCTTAATTTGCACAAACATATGAAGAGAGTTTCTGGAGGAAAACATTGTTGAGCCGCTAGGCAAGTATGACTCTCCAGTCATACTCAAGCTACTTCAGTATGTGTGTGTATATGTATATACACACACACTCATATGTATACATATATATAATAATCTTATGACTGTTATTATTGGCCCCATTGAAAATTAACAAAATTGAGATGCAGAAGGAGTAGAAGCATACAGAGAGAGACGGTTTAGTGCTGTTAACACTCACATACCCATTATCCAAATTCAACACCTTCTTCCTCCACTCCTGCAGTATTTTTAAGAGAATCTCAGGCATCATATCATTTTATTTGAAAATGTTTGTATGGTTTTCTAAAAGATAAAGACTGTTAAAAAAAAACACAACTATGATATCATTATCATACCCAAGAGATTTAGCAATTATTCTTTAATATTACCAAATACCCAGTCAGTGTTCACATTTCTACTTGTCTTAAAATTTCTTTTCCAATGTTTCAGTTTATACTGAATTTATACTGTTACTTTCAATGCAAATTTAGAACTACAATGTTTTAAATTAACTTCTCTGATGTATTCTCTTGTTTCATCATTCTTTATAATGGAAGTATTTTTGGTCAGATGGAAATAATAAGATGGAGAAGGTTAAAGTGGAATTCTATGAGCAAGGACAGTTGACTCTACATTCGGAGGCCCAACCCCGGGGCCACAGACCAGTACTAGTCCATGGCCTGTCAGGAAGCCGCTGCAAAACAGGAGCTGAGTGGTGGGCAAGCGAGCATTACCACCTGAGCTCTGCTTCCTGCCAGATAAGCAGTTGCATTAGATTCTCAGAGCAGCACGAAGCTATTGTGAACTGTGCATGTGAAGGATCTAGACTGTGTACTCTTCATGAGAATCTAATGCTTAATGATCTGAGATGGAACAGTTTCACCCTAAAACCATCCCCACCACCCTGTCCATGGAAAATTTGTCTTCCAGGAAACCGGTCCCTGGTGCCAAAAAGGTTGGGGACCATTGTTCTACGTGTCATCCTTTGAGTGACATGAACTTTCTGATGATGCGGAGACTTCACGGAGTTAAAGATTCAGTCACTGAGACTGGGACTTTACGGTTCATGGGATGATAAACCAACAAGAAAGGGAAGTGCACCATTGTCACAAAGAAACAAAATATATTTTAAGAGCACTGGAAGTTTTGCTGTAACGAATTCATAGTTTTGCACGATTTTACATTTTGAAATAATAGGAAGTCAATATATTAACCATATTAACAATAAAGCAATAATTAACCAATAATAAAACCAAAAGGTGCTTCTGTACTTATGTGAATGAGTCCTTTTTAACTAGCTGATTTTGTTTTGAATACTGATGTCACTTAGTTTTAGTATTTAGTCATTTTTATGAAGTATTTCAACAATGGTTAAAAATGTATAGTAACATTTTAGCCAGGTCAAAATCAATACATAAAGGATATTTACCAAAAAAAAAAAAGAAAATTTTGGGAAACAATCTGCTTCTGATCTTAATTGATTTCTTTGCTAAGGTTATTCAAAAACATCAGACTATCCGATCAGTTTTTATCAGACTTTGAGAGTGCTTGGTGATACATTCAGCCTCTGCCAGCAGTATGACTTGAATGAGCAATTATATAAAAATTTAGAAATATGAAGAATACTTCTGGAAAGAAAGATAAAAGGAAATTGCTTGGTGTGTCTAGTTTTTATCCTTCACATGCCTTCTCTGTTGGCTGCTAAGACAACAGACTGCAGATCCAGCCTCAACCTGGTCTTTAGTATGTGTATATCCTTAGCTGGGGACATTCAAGAACTCCTAGTCCAGTGCTCCTAGACCCAGCATGAGAGAAACTGGCACAGCACCTCTTGTAGTGCTCAATATCCACTGAATATGAACTTGACCATGCTATTGGTGGCAGGCCTTCGGTTTGAGACTGGATACCTGGAAGTCATAGAACAGTATGGGGTGTGTGCCAGATTGTGTAGGAGAATATGATGGTGCAGGACAAATAGGTTCCCTGCCCTCCTGGAGCCTATGGTTTTATGCTTTGTATGTTGCTCCTGAGTCTCAATTTTTATAATCTGCTGAAATATCTTTCCCACTAGGGCTCCTGTTTTGCTTTGTTCTTCCAGTTCCTTTCTCAGGGGTAATACTTCTACTCCTGAATCTCAACCCGGTGTCTCAGTCCCTGGAACCCTCCAATGGATGTCTCCATTGGCCTTTAATGAGAACATCATCCACTCCTGAGATTTCCTGTTGTCCTGCTCTGTGAACCCCGGGCCTCTTGAATGTTGTTCGCCATCCATAGACCTTCTGTCTGCTGGACTACACGCCCCTCCGGGTCCCTCTGAATGGTGTTCTGACCCCTCTGGCTGCAGGTCAGTACACCATGGCCAGCCATGGTCTGAACTAAGACAGTAGTGTGGAGGAGGCAGACTAGTGTGGTGATCTTTCTAAGAACCTGACATCCTTAAACTCAGTTCTCTCTCCTTCTGATATGTACATCACCAAAACATATGCGGATGACAATTTGAAAATTCTGATAGGGAATTCGATTCGCTTGAGTTCAAACAATGGAAATACAGAGACTTCCTGGTTCTACCACTTACTGGTTGTGTGACTTTTGGCAAGTTACTTAATCTTTCTGTACCTCAGAGACCTCATCTATAAAATGAAGATAATAATAGCATTTATCTCACAAGACTGCAGTGAGGATTAAATGAGATAATCCACATAAGGTGCTTAGAATGTTGTCTGGCACATGGTAAATGCTCAATAATGTCAGCTATTACTATTGTCATCACTCTTATTAGTCAAATGGATTAGATGATGGTTTCGTTTTCCTTTAGCTATTTGGCACTTATTCAGAGCAGCTGAATGTCTCTAAAATACAAGCTTCTGGAGAAGAAAACAAAAGATTAGCAATGCTGATATTGAAGTCAGATGAGAACTGACATTTGAGTGATGGATTTGGCAGTACAGAGGTCATTTGTGGCCTTTACAAGAGCAGTTTTGGTGGAATGATGAGATGAAAGCCCAGATAAAGTGGGCCCAAAGAGAGAATGAGCCAGACCCCACAGAGTTCAGAGTCAGAGAACGCTCCAGCCAGCTGTCACCTGGGCTTCAAGTAGTGCTGCTTGTCTTCTCTGGCCAGCCTGCTCCCTGTCTCTCCATGGGGGGCAGACCTAGACCCTGTGAGTGGACAGAGGAAACATCACTGTGCTTTCTTTCTACAATCTCTTCCTTCTTCCTTCCCTCCTTTGGTACCTTCTCTGCCACTGGGTACCTATTCAGAAAACTTCTCCTAGAAGGTTTCTTTCTGTTCAACACAAACCCATTCACATAGATAGATGCCTAGGGATAAATTTACCAGTAATGCCTAGATATGCGCTGCTTTTACAGAAATCAGTCCTCAATTTCTGTTAGTATAGCTGACCCATGGCCTTTTGCTTGGCAGTGTCCCAGCTGGGGATACATCATCTAGTGATTATAGACTGGGTTCCTACTCAGGCTTTGCGTTCACCTTCCCAACTTTTTCTCATTGCAAACAGATATTTGTTTAGGTTTTCATCCCATATCAGTCAGGATCCCTTTTAGAAAGGAGACACATATTTGTTCTTTGAAAGGTTAAGAGAGAAAAAAGGGAACACTCAGGTAACCAGAGATCGCTAATGGCTAAAAACAGATACCACACCTAAGTTTGTGGGACAAAGGGAATAAGTGAGGTTACCAGAACCTAAGAAGTCAAGGGACAGCTCAAATAAGACTCAAAAGACATTAAAATGTAAGTTTCTGCTGAAGTTCCATGAAGGCAAACATCTTGTTTTGTTTTCTAATAAAACCCAAGTGCCTGCCACATAGTAAGTCTCAGTAAATATTCGATGAAAGAACAAATAGAAAAGAGTTTTGTTGGGGCATTCTGCAAAAAAAGCCTCCTCACTCTTCTGAGAGAGGCAACAGAGGAAAAGAATCTTTCTTCCAGCTGCTGTGGCGTGTCAGTATGAAGTCTGGAACGGCTGCCACCATTTTGTCATCATGAAAACAAAACAAAACAAAACAAAAAGACAACTTGGGTTGATTGACTTGTAAAAAGTAGAGTGGGTGGAGAGATGGAAAGAAACCGGATCTTTTCTTAATGACATTTTTGGATTGCTCAATCAAACAGCCCCTGAAACTTATCTTCCCACTTGACATTCCAATTCTAAGAGACAACAAAGCCCTCTGGTTATTTAAAAGAATATCCTGACTAATACAATGGCCTAACTTTGGTTGATGCATTATATGCAAACCTGAGTCAGTCCTATAGTTTGACCAGGAATGGGAGTTTCTCTTCAGGGAGCTGTATCTGATTGGTTGAAATCACTTAACCCAACTGTCCCGTAAAGAAATAAAGCACCTGGCACAATGTTCATTACACACCAATTTCCCTTTCCTCCTATCTGGGGCTTTCGGTTCAGAGTGATCTCTGGAAGTTGGAACTGGGATTCATTTCCAGGAAAATTTAGGCCATGAATTTTTTTCTCTTTTAAAATCTGGGCTGCTTTTCATATATATATTTGCCACTAAGGCAGCATTATTCTTGCCTTTTTCAGTATTTTCGTTTAGAGGGCCATCATTGAAGACATGAGGACATTTCAGTTAGTACAAACTTAGAATTTATTTGTTTTATTTATTAAAAATATACCCTAGCCTGAGGGTCTTAAGGTGTACATACAAAATACTTCAATTAAATTCAAACCAGCAGCTAAAATTTCCTGTTAAGAAATTGAAATATCTAAAAAAAAAAAACAAAACATACACACACATACACACAAACCCAAACCAAAACCCCACCCAATATGGAATGCAGCAAAAGTACAAGGATAAGCCTGGTGCCATGGCTTCAAGGTCAACAGACTGATGGGCTGTTGACCCAGGAATGGGAAGCAGTTGCCAAACAGGACTGGCCTTGTGTTAGCTGAGTGTTTGCTCCATGAACTTGTCATTTAAAGGGCACTGGCCAACCCAGTCTCCAAACCTACCCTCCAGAAAAACAACAAACAAAAGACCTTCATTTTATTTTGACACAGTACTCGAAATCTTCCCAAATAGAGTTCATTGAGGTTGAAAAAAAAAAAAAAACTTAGAAAATTATACAACCTGGATCAATTAAGGAGGGAGGTCATTAGTGATTAATATTTTAATTATAAATTAATCAATATTTTTCACCAACTACTCTCTTGAGACCAAACTTGCAAGTGAATGGATTTTTTTTTTTTTTTCCTTTTGAGACAGAATCGTGCTCTGTCGCCCAGACTGGAGTGCAGTGGCGCGATCTCTGCTCACTGCAACCTCTGCCTCCTGGGTTCAAGAAATTCTGCCTCAGCTTCCCGAGTAGCTGGGACTACAGGCACACGTCACCAGGCCTGGCTAATTTTTGTACTTTTTTAGTAGGGATGGGGTTTCACCATATTGGCCAGGTTGGTTTTGAACTCCGGACCTCGTGATCAGCCCACCTCGGCCTCCCAAAGCGCTGGGATTACAGACGTGAGCCACTGCGCCCAGCCTGGACATTTTATTGAAGGAAGAGAGGAGGAAATTTGGGATTCTGGGGAATGACAGGACAAGGCCTGGATGGGGCAGTCAGGTGAGTTGGGTGGGTATTCTGTGGCATGAGAACATCTGCACTGAGGTGCTTCGAAGGCAGCAGGGCGGTGCCAAGTATGGGAGAAAATTCCCCAAATCTCTACATTGCATTCACTTAACCAGTTTTGTCTATCACGGAGTTAAAAGCCCTTCCAAAGAAACTCTGTTGGATCTTTAGAGGTTTAGCTTGGGGATAATGATAATGAAAGCAGTAGCTTATTTTTATTGTTATGATATTTCGGAAGATGAGAACTAATCTGTAATAATCCTTAATACTTGGAATAGAACAGGATTCAGAAGCAAAGTGAGATTGGCCCATGCATTCAGTACAGCCACCGTTCTCAAGCCAGAATCACCTGGAGGGCTTGCTCACACAGTTTCTGACTTTAGAAGGTCTGGGCTGGGACCTGAAGTGTAGGGCATTTCTAATGAGCCCCCTGCTGATGCTGATGCTGCTGGCCCAGCGACCACACGTTGAGAACCACTGCAGTAGAGAAAATGACTTGGAGGTTAGCTTCAAGCAAAGAATGTTGCCAAGAATGGCAAAGGCGAGGTTTAATTTTCCAAAAAATATTAGAAACTTACACTGAAATGACATGCATCTGTATATTAGTTTATTAGGGCTTCCATGACAGGTACCAAAAGTTGGGTGGCTTAAGACAGGAGAAATGTATTTTCTCCCTGTTCTGGAGGCTGGAAGTCCGGAACCGAGGGTGTTGGCAGGGCCACGTCCTCTCTAATGGCTCCAGGGGTGGACTCTTCCTTGTCTCTTCTAGCTTCTGGTGTTTTCTGGCAATCCGTGGTGCTCCTTGGCTTGTAGACAGATCGCTCCAGTCACATGGCCACCTTCTTCCTGTCTGTCTTCCTGTTGTCTTCCTTCTGTGTGTACGTGTCCAAAATTCTCCTTTTTTATAAGTACCCCAGTTATATTGGGCTAAGGCCACTCCGATGGCCTCATTTTAATTGATTACCTCCGCTATTTCCCAATAAGGCCACATTCTGAGGTACTAGGGGTTAGGATTTCAGCATATCTTTTTTGGGGGAATACAATTCAATCCACAACAATGTGTTTAACCATGACCACTTCCCAGCATCAAAATAATGCATTGGGTTCTATATGCATTTGGTACTATGCAAAGTAAATTAATTAGACACAGAAATGTAACACCTGAGGCAGTCTTTGTTGAGGGCAGGAGATATGGTAGAAAAACATATGATACATACGAAAAACATGGTGGAAAAACATATGAAATGGTTAATTGCTATGTTATATGTGATACCATAACATTTTGCACATACCTTTATTGTAAAAGTGATTACATTCTGTTAGAGCCGATTATTTGCATTAATCTTGCTAGACTGTGAGCTGCTTGAAGGTAGGGACTTGTTTAAATCATATTTATATTCACAGGGCCCGGCACATAGGAGGTGCTCAAATCAGTGAAGGAAGAAATTGACTAATAAGTCAAGAACAGCCTGGGATTTTGGCATGTGTTTTCCTGTGTCTCTCCTGGCCCCTCAGGTTGAGAAAAGTGAGAATGTACAAGTGGAGAGACCTATTGGTGCCGCCAGAAGCCACCCTTCACAGATGCTAAACTTCTTTGAAGTCTCATTTTCATTTTAAAAATTAATGTAGATTTTGCATTCTACTCCGTAACACATCCGTGTTTGTTTACTACAAAAATTATGTTTCAGATGACTTAGATAAATTACTTAATTCCTTTCCCTTCATTCCACCCATCTTCAATTTGAGAAAAATGGTCACCCCTGTGAGATAAACCGTGTTTATCTGATGAATGTGTACACCACCTGGCAGTCTGATTGGAACCCACTAAAAAGCCAAGGACTAGGGAGACGCAGTGGGGTGGGGGTGAGGTGGGTGGATGACAGAGAACAAGGAAGCTGGCACTGGGCAGCGACAGCTCTCAGGTGGCTGATGAAGCTGCCAAAGAGGACAGGAAGGGCTCAGGCACTGTTTACCTTGGAGAGGGCAGGGTGAGCCTACGAGCTGGTGTCGTGGGGTCAGTGTGACTTCAGCATAACTGGTAGAGCACTGTATATCTCCTCCTTTTTCTTATGGGGGGAGGGGAAGTAGAGGCAGCAAATAAACAAAGGAAGGGAGAAAACAAGGGAATAAAGACCATTTGGGAGGGCCCTTGGGAGACTTTGAAGCATAGGGTATTTTGATTGTAGAGTCTTCAGAGACTGTCAGGGCCGAATTTCTTCGAGTCTAAGTCTTGCTGCCTAGGGCAATGGAAAATGGCCGTAGCATCCCAGAAATGTATGGGTAGTTGAAAACAATGAGGAAAAGACAGCCTTTGGCAGTGATATGGAGAATCTACTGGAGAAGAAAGTTGTAATGGTCCAGATATAGGAGTAACCAGGGAGAAGCTCTACAGCTGCAGATCCAGGGAACATCAGAGGGACAGGGCAACTCCTAAGTCCTTTTACTGCAGGACTTGGGTCTCCAAGCACAAGCTCTAAGCATTTCTCTTCACTCATTAACAACGCCTGGCTTATGATGTCTACCTCCCTAAAGGAATGTGCTTCTATTTATTCAGGAGACACTTGCATGCTGTGATTCACTTAAGATTTTTGGTTCTAACTGCTCTGTTCCTGCAAATCAAGGAGTAACATTAACACATCAGTTTATCGTCAGATAGGTTGGGATGGCCCCTTCAGAAGGGAAAAGAAAATTTTAAATCATTGTTTTCAGAAAGGGCAATTAGAACACCCGTATTTTGTCTCTGAAAATCTGGCACAAGGAATTTGATGTTACCTAACATTCTGGACGGCTCTTCAGAAGGTACCATTTTACCTATGTAAGGCATCCATGCAAACTGCCCAGGTCACAATTGAAAAGAAATCAGTGTAGTTCAGAAAGAAAGCACAATATGAGGAAGAATGAGAATTAAACTGAAATTTGGAACCCATCATGTGACGTCTGCTGGCAGATGTGGCTCATGCTGTTCGATGTGATTCTGACACTCTCCGTGGTAGGGCTGGTTAGAACTTAACGTATTTTATGGGTCATGAGACGTTTTGGCTCTGTCTGCAAAGCTGCCCTCAGGAATTGTGTTTTTATGCCTTAACTGTTCTTTCCAAAGCTTACTTTTCACTAAGAGTGGGCAACCAGAGAGGTCTTTGTCCAAATACATTACATAATCCCTCCAGGAAATGCCGTGACAGTGTATAGTTGATGAAATGGAAACCCTGGTATGGTGACCTTTCTCCCAGATATCCTAGGATATACTTTATGCTTCACTAGGCAAACATCCCTTCTTCCAAACTGGATTCAGTTCTAAAGATTTCTTTCCTTGCTGGGGGCCAGGAGACACAATAGGGTGCAAAAGTGTGGAGATTTTTTTTCTTTTAATAAAATTATCTAATATTTCTACAAGCTGGAAGTGCACACACATTGCATGGTTAAATAGAGTTGTGCCAAAAAATAATAACCTAGTCCTTGCCCCGAGGAGGTAACGGTATGAATGATGCAATTCAAGGAGAAAGGAAAAGACAGCTTATATTGTCAGTATCTTCCCGTCATGTTGCTATATTTTGATTGTTGTTTTTTGTTGGTATACTAGTTAAGAAGGATAGGTAGGGCTATTTTCTGAAAATTACCTTTATTTTATTTTTTTCTCCCTGGATGTTCACTGTGTTATACTTGTGAACCTACCTTTTGTGTGTGTGTGTGAGAGAGAGGCATATAAAATGCATGATCTGATTCATGCAACATTTATTTAAGCATGTTAACTTTGTGTGTATTTACTTATGAAGCCTCAGGGCTGATCAGCAACACGGGGGGCGGGGGTGGAGGGGGGAACCGTCTTCCTTCTGGGGACTGTTCCTTTAAGAGTAATTATGCTGCTAGTAACGATGACAATGCCTGTAACATGAGTGCTTACTTTGAAATGACAAAGGAATCTGTGTGTCCTTGAAAATTTTAATTCCTGTAAGAGTCGTCCAAAATAGATAAAACTAAGAGCCTGGTTGTAGTTGTTTATTTGTGGTTAATTAGTGAACTATATTCTCTCCTAAGCAGAAAAAAAGACAAGCTGTCTCTAGGATACTAAAAGGTCAGAAAGTTCTAAGCCAATTTTCCTCTTACTTGGGCAATGCACCTGCTCTTTTAGAGGATAAAAATGATTTCAGCTCTACAATATTGACAAATCATTCTGTTACAAGATGACTCAAATTTATATAGATGATTCATGTGCAATGAAAAATAAGGGGTATTTTAACAACTAATTGAGTGCAGGATTGCACATATGCTCATTAGATAAAAACTGCTGACTATGCGCTTGAAATCTTTTGTATGTTTTTATTACTTTTTGTTGGCTTGATCTACCAACTATGCAGAGAGGTATATGTGTAAGTTTCTTGGGGCTCCTGTAAAAAATTCCCACAAATTTGCTGGTTTAAAACAGCAGAAATGTATTCTCTAACTGCAGGGCAAGAGTCTGGAATCAAGGTGATGGCAGGGCTACGCTCCCTCTCAACAAAATTCTCTAGGGGAGATTTTTTTCTTCCCTCTTCCAATTTCTGGTGGCTCCAGGCATTCCTTGGCTGATAACTCCAGTCACTTCCTTCATCTTCATACGGCTTCTCCTCTGTGTCTGTGTCTTGTCTTCACCCCGGGTTCAAGTGATTCTCCTGCCTCAGCCTCCTGACTAGCTGGGACTACAGGCACGCACCACCATGCCTGGCTAAGTTTTGTATTTTTAGTATTTTTAGTTTCACCGTGTTAGCCAGTCTGGTCTTGAACTCCTGACCTCCGGTGATCTGCCTGCCTCGACCTCCCAAAGTGCTGGGATTACAGGCATGAGCCACCACCTGCGCCTGGCCCTATTATGGTTGGTAATTTAAATCAAGAGCTAAACAAGGTCAATGTATTTAATTTGTTATACTTCTTCAAACTATTTTAATATAGAGCAGTTCCCCTTTTTTTTCTTTCATGCTATTGACTTGTTTCAGAGACAAGTTAGTTTCTTGTAGGCCGCTCCATATCTTGCATTTCTGAAGTCTGTGTTTTCCTTTGTGACATTATGTGTCCTGTTCTATAGCGCCTATGTTTCATTTAAATGGAAATAATCCAGCCTGAGAGCTTTTGTCTCTTAACAGAGGAGTTTGATCCATTTAGATTGGTTGCGATTACTGATATTTAAAATTAATTCCTACCATCTCATTTTTGCTTTCTAACTGCCTGCTTGTTCTTTGGTGCTTCTTACCATCTTTTCTACTTAAAAAAAAAAAATTCCCTTTATCTTCTTTTAAACATTTGATTTCTATTCTTTTAGTGCCTGTTTTTCCTTTTTTTTTTTTTTTTTTTTTTAATGACAGAGCTTCACTCTTGTTGCCCAGGCTGGAGTGCAATGGAACCATCTTGGCTCACCGCAATCTCCACCTCCCGATTCAAGCGATTCTCCTGCCTCAGCCTCCTAAGTAGCTGGGATTACAAGCATGCACCACCACACCCAGCTAATTTTGTATTTTTAGTAGAGATGGGGTTTCTCCATGTCGGTCAGGCTGGTCTTGAACTCCTGACCTCAGGCAATCCGCCTGCCTCAGCCTCTCAAAGTGCTGGACATGCGTGAGCCACCACACTTGGCCCAATTTTTTAAATGATCATTTGACCAGATCAAATCTACAGTTGTCAGTATATTTACTATTTTCTTTAAAAATGCCAAGCTCTTAGAATGCTTTAAAATCACTCCTTCTTATTGTTTCCCTGTATTTTTAAAAATAGTGCTGTTTAAATTTCTATACATGTTTATCAATTACTTTGCTCATCATTTCTTTTACTTTGAAATTTTATTATTATCACTATTTTTTGAGGCAGGGAATTGCTCTGTCACCCAGGCTGGAGTGTAGTGGCACAATCATAGCTCACTGCAGCCTCAAACTCCTGGGCTGAAGCAATCCTCCTGTCTCAGCCTCCCGAGTAGCAGGGGTCACAGACTTGCACCACCAGTCTGGCTAATTGTTTTTTGCTTTTTGTAAAGACAGGGCCTTGCTGTGTTGCCCAGGGTGGTGTCAAACTCCCGGCCTCAAGTGATCCCCACAACTTGGCTTCCCAAACTGCTGGGATTACAGGTCTGAGCCACTGCACCCAACCTCATCATTTCTTTCAAACTTAATTATGTGGGGACAGGGGAAGTTGGAGTCCTTAAAACAGAAATTTTTTTCATTGAGGGTTTGTGAATAAATCCTTTTAATATTATATACTATATAATAGACAAATATTATCTATATTAAATTATATATGTTAAATTATATATTAATTATCTATATGTATATATTTCAATACCCTCACTACTGAATGGTAGTTTAGGTGGTTAAAGAATTCTTGCTTTTTTATGCGCTTTGAAGAAATTATTCCATTATCTTCTGGTCTCTACTTTTGTTACTGAGAAGTCAATTGCTAGTCTGAATGTTTTTCTTTTTAGGCTCACCTATTGTTTTACTTTAGTTTTATGATTTTCTCTTTCTGTTTCGCAATGGTATATTATATCAAAGAGCATTTTTACTTTAGTTAGTCTGGTTAAGACTCATATTTTTTCATTTGAGAAGTCATCCCTTCAATCACTTTTGAGAAATACTCAGCCATTATCATTGCAAATCTTGCCTCTCCTTGACACTCTCTTCTTTTCTTCTAAATTCCTAATAGATTGTTAAACATTTTTATTCTCTTCTAAATGTCTTAATTTTTCATAATTATCCTTTAAAATATCTATAATTTTAGGATCTATTCTGGTTAACTTTTTCGTAGCTACTCATTAATGATTCTTTTCAATTGCATCTAATTGGTTCTTTAACTCATCGAGTTTTAAATTTTGGTATATTTTTCCCTAGTATGTCTATTTAATTATTTTTCAAATCTATTTTTTGTCATTTATATTCTTCTGTTTATTTTATGCTTTTTAATGTCTTTAATCAGCTTAAATATACTTTTCATATTTTTCATATTAGCTCTGAGATTATGATTTTATTAGTTCTAGTTCTAGGCCACTCAATCCTTCTGTTGTGTCTGCTGACTCTCTCTTGTAATTTCTTCTTGTGGGCTCATTTTACACAGGACTTGCACATTTTAAAGTGAAAATTCTGTGTGACAAAGATGCAGTGACATCCTTCGAAAAGGGATTTGCATGTCTTCTGCAAGGTGCCCCAAAGTTGTGAGCAAATATGTGATGTTTTATTGACTTGGGATTTCCCAGTCCTTGTGAAGAAAAGCATTCAGACTTCAAACCCATCAGAGGTCCAGGCCAAGTCTTTTGCTTTCTCTTAACATGTTTTCCCCTACACACAGCCAAAGCAGAGATATTCTTTGTTGGGTTCCAGACAGCCCGCAGAGTTTTTCTAGTTTTACTTGGCCAGAATTGCAGCCCGTCAAGACATGATTTTTTTTTTTTTTTTTTTTTTGAGACAGAGTCTTGCTCTGTCACCCAGGCTGGGAGTACAGTGGCTCAATCTCGGCTCACTGCAACCTCTGCCTCCCGGGTTCAAGCAGTTCTGTCTGCCTCAGCCTCCCAAGTAGCTGAGATTACAGGTGCCTGCCACTGTGCTTGGCTAATTTTTGTATTTTAGTGGAGAAAGGGTTTTGCCATTTTGGCCAGGCTGGTCTTTAACTCTTGTCCTCAGGTGATCTGGCCACCTTGGCCTCCCAAAGTGCGTGAGCCACTGGGCCTGGCCCAAGATGTGACTTTATGTATGAGTTACACTTCCAGCTTTCTACATTGTATAACTCTCTATTCATTATAAAACTTAAGACTTTAGGCTTCACTGCCTTCAATTAGTCCCCTTCCCCTATCCCACCCCATGCTTATTCATCAGCATGAGTGATTGCCAGAATCAAGATTCAGTTTCATTTTTATTTCTAGTATCAACAGGCCTGTCTCTCCCTCTTTTTCTTCTTTCAGAGCTCAACTATTCCATTTTTATGCAGCATTTCTCGGCGTCTGCAGGTAAAGGATTTCTGTTGTGTGTGCGTGCGTGTGTGTGTGTGCGCGTGTGTATGTGCGTGTGTGTGTGCGCGTGTGTGTGTGCGTGCATGTGCGTGTGCGTGCGTGCGCGTGTGTGCGTGTGTGTGCGTCTGTGTGTGCGTGTGTGTGTGTGCGTGTGTGTGTGTGCGTGTGTGTGTGTGTGGTTTTTCTTTTTTAAGAGATGGGGTCTTGTCTTGTTGCCCAGGCTCAAGAGATTCTCCTGCCTCAGCCTATTGAGTATCTTGGACCACAGGAACATGCCACTGTGCCCAGCCGGATATGAGTTTAAATCTACCATTTTCTAGGCTTATTGAAATATCAAGATATTTAAAAAATAAAATAAAAATAAAAAAACATGTGAATGAATCTTTGTGTGTGTGTGTATATGCATGTCCCTCTCCTTTCTTTAACTATTGGGCAATTCAGCACAGGGCATGCTGTGTGGTGTTAAAATTCTCTCATGTCGTTTCTAGATATGATTTTAATGTGATTTCTTGCAAACTTGATCATCAGCATAAATGCAATGGGAGATGTTAACGTTATATGAAAGTACTCTGGTTCTATGCAGTTATCCAGGTGATACTAGGTATGCTCATGTTAATCTTAAAGAGTATCAGAATGGAAGCATGAAATGAAAAATAATTCTTGGAGAGGCCAGGCGCGGTGGCTCAAGCCTGTAATCCCAGCACTTTGGGAGGCTGAGACGGGCGGATCACGAGGTCAGGGGATCGAGATCATCCTGGCTGACACGGTGAAATCCCGTCTCTACTAAAAAAATATAAAAAACTAGCCGGGCGAGGTGGCGGGCACCTGTAGTCCCAGCTACTCGGGAGGCCGAGGCAGGAGAATGGCGGGAACCCGGGAGGCGGAGCTTGCAGTGAGCTGAGATCCGGCCACTGCACTCCAGCCTGGGCGACAGAGCGAGACTCCGTCTCAAAAAAAAAAAAAAAAAAAAAAAAAAAAATTCTTGGAGAGATCTTTGGATTCTGGAATATTTGTCTCATTGACAGACACTAGTTTTAGAAAAACTGTCCCTTGGCTTAATGCCCAGATTTTTAACTGGCCAGTTTTAGGAAATAATCTCTTCTCCAGGTTCAACTTGGATACCAGTTCTTCTGGGAAGCCTTCTGTATTTTAAAGGTTTAAAAACATTATACATATTGTATTTGTCAGGGTTCTCCAGAGAAACAGAACATATTTATATAGACATATATGTACACGTATATAAATATATATATAAATATGTGTACATATATACATAATATATACACATACGTATATACACATATATACGTATGTATATATACATATGTAGTATGTATATATGTATTATGTATATATGTACACATATTTATATATACATATATGTATATATACATAATACATATATATACATACGTATATATGTATATATATGTACACACACAGACAGAGAGAGAGAGAGAAACAGGAAGAGAGATACAGAGAGAGATTTATTTTAAAGAAATTGCTCAGAATTATGGAGGATTGGTGGGTCCAAAATCTGCTAAATCAGGTGGAGTAGGCTGGCAAGCTGGAGATTCAGGGATTTGCAGTTTCAGTCCAAACGCAGTCTGCTGGCAGAACTTCTTCTTGCTCAGGTGAGGGCAAGTTTTGTTCTATTCAGGACTTCAACTGATTGGGTGAGGTCCACCCACATTGTGGGGAACAGTCTGCTTTGCTCGAAGTCCACCAGCTTATTTATTTATTTTTTCCCTGTCACTGCACCCGGGCTGGAGTGCAGTGGCGCGATCTTAGCTCACTGCAACCTCCGACTCCCTGGTTCAAGCGATTCTCCTTCCTCGGCTGGGATTATAGGCATGCGCCACCACACCCGTCTAATTTTTGTATTTTTAGTAGAGATGGGGTTTCTCCATGTTGGTCAGGCTGGTCTTGAAATCCTGAGCTCAAGCGATCTGCCAGCTTTGGCCTTCCTAAGTGCTGGTATTACAGGCGTGAGCCACCACATCTGGCCGAAAGTCCACCAGTTTAAATGTTAACCTCAACCAAAAAGCGTTTTCACACAAACACCCAGAATTCTATTTGACCAAATATTTTGGCATGCTGGCAGAACCAAGTTGATACATAAAAGTAGCCATCACACCGACACTGTAGCTTTTGTCTGTTAGTTGGTTAATGATGTGTTTTCATATCTGCCTTTTTTCCTAGGCTGTGACTACCTCCAGGGTAGACACTATCTGAAGTGCCTAGTGTGGTTCCAGGAATGTAGTCACTGCTGGATACATGTTTACTTGATGAAATAATAGTAAAAAGGGAAGCAGGGTAGGAAACAAATGCCTTTTTGTCCTCTGACCCTGGGAAGGCATAGGTTTTCTGAATTCTTAAAAAAAATTATTTGCAATATTTGTAATTACACAGCCTATACCTGTTTCAAATCAGATACTTATGATACAAAGAAGCTTTACTGAGGGGCCTGCATGTGCCAGGTACTATGCCAAGTGGCATCCATGTTTCTCATTGGCCACAGAAGGTACCCTCACAGATGAACAAATGCTTACCTCCTTTTCATGTAGAAAGGATGGAGCATGATTCTTTGTGGTCCTGTTTAGTTCTGAAGCCACCTAACCACACTTCAGGGATGAATTTGGGTGTTTTCTGTTGAGGGGTGGAAAGCAGGACTCAAATTTTTTCATCTCAAGTGCGGGTAACTTTTAGCTACATGTGTGGCAGATCCAATTGCTCCAAATAAACCCCATGCAGTTCTTCAAGTTTCTGAGTCTGTACTTCCCTTTCTTCTTTGCAGTGGTCCCTTTGGGGGATACTAGCATGTTTAACTGTTGTTATAAGCTGAATTTCTGTCCTCTCAAATTCATATATTGAAGTCCTAACCCCTCGTAACTCAGAGTGTGACTGTATTCGGAAATAGAGTCTTTAAAGAGGTAATTAAATTAAAACGAGGTCATTATGGTGGGACCTAATTCAATATGACTGGTATCCTCATAAGAAGAGTAGGTTAAGACGTAGATATACACAGAGCAAACGCCATGTGAGGCCGCAGTGAGAAGGCGGCCATCTGTGAGCCCAGGAGAGAGGCCTCAGAAGAAACCAGCGCTGCTGCCACCTTGATCTCAGACTTCTATCCTCCAAAAATGTCAGAAAATAAATTTCTGTTGTTGAAGCCACCCCAGTCTGTGGAATTTTGTTATGCAAACCAATATAAGTGTGGATTTTGTCATATACATTTCTTACTTTCACAATCAGATTCTTCATTGTTTTCATTCCTTTTGCAGCCAAACTTGATCCCACCTGAGTTCCCTGTCAATGCTCTCATAAAATTGCTATTTGGGGCAGGACATAAAAAGTTGAAAGAAGTCTTAAAGTCAAATAAATCTTGGCTTCCAACCCTTCCTTACCACTGCAAATGGCTACAGGGTTTAGGATACATTTAAGAAGGACCCGGCACTAGTCTGCATTCAATTAGCAAAACCACATGAGACACAGGGAATGTCCTGCTCTGTTTTGCTGGATGACTCTGGCATAGTTAAGGGTGCCCATGAAAACCAATCTGATGGTTCAGATCTGGGCAAGCACCACTTAGCTGTTCTCTCTAACTGTAGATCGCACTCCAGTCTTCGTAGCTGTTTCTAGAAAAAATTAGTATGGCAGGTCGATGTATTTCATTGCCAGTGCTGGAAATCTGAAAGAAAATGACTCACTGGGGCAGTATCTTTGACCTTCTACCAAGTGTAATACTTTTGATTATTGTTAGTTAATTTAATGTGAACCATAAACAGGTTCTCTTTCTTCTTTCTCAGTGGACTCTATCGTGTACTTTAGAAACATGCCAAAAATGTATAATCATATGTTTTAAGAATATATATTTTGCTTTATTTCAATACTTAAGTACAGAAAACATAAGAAAATAGCTTCCTTTTTCATCAAAACTTGAGCTATATTTCACATTTTAGATTATTAAGTTTACATAGTGTTATGTGTTCACTCCTGAAATTCTTATGCATAGACAAAAGTCTACTTTTTGCCTTTCCCCCCCAACTTCCTGGATCCTCTTAAACTTCAATGAAAAAATATCTCTTCCTATCCTTGATCAAACAGTTGAATCTTCCCCTGCCTACGATTTTCAATTATACCGGCTTTGAAAGGTCTGAGGACATTGCATTAAAGACACTGCAAATAGTCTAGCATTATTGTAAGCTGGGCAGCCTCAAATCCCACATGAAGTCTAGATCTCAATTTATCATAACCCCTGGGCATGTCTGCATTTTCTATAAACAAATTGGAATTATTTCTCCTTTTGATCTGGATATACTAAAAAATAAATCTCTGATTTTGGGATAAAAGCTTTTTCATTTTTTTTTAAGTTAGGGGAGCCTGTTCCTGATAAAAAGGAGGGGTGGGGAGCCCACCAGCCCTGTGCAAGTTTCTCATCTCTCTCTCCTTAGCTGACAGAAGGACTATAGAGATTTAACCCCGGGCCTCTTTTCAGTTTAATTCCCATGGACATCTCCCATTACGGCAAAGGCAGCTGATAGGAAATCAGAGATGAAGCAATATTAAGTGTTACCCAGGGGACCTCTCATTTGAAGTTGAGAACGAATCACCTTTAGCCTCTCTTTCCTCCGTCTCTGACACCTGCCAAGTATTGCCTGGGCTGTCAGTAGCTGTGTCTGCCGCCTGTGCAGGGTGGGAGCTTTGTAAGCGTTTCTGTTCCTTCTCCTTCGTTCCAAAGTTTGTTTATGTTTCGTTACCTTTTTCTTCCAAGGTGAACATAAGCTGTTAGGCAGTGCTCATGAAGCAATGGTTTGGCTTGTATACCGAAATTTTCTCACATTCTTGCAGCTGATTTTCTTCATGCAAAGCACAAAAAATTGCTGTTCATTACACTTTCTTCTTTTCTCCTTGTACAGTAAAGGAAGGATTCTTGGATATTTATCCAAAGTTTTGTCACACTGAAAAGAGAAGACTGCATTGAGGTGATGCCCCAAAGGGAGTAGCTTTGATGCAAAAAAAGCAAAACGCTTTTGTTTCTTGGGCTGATAAGAAGGTACTTCCTTTAGATCAGAGTTGGGATGCATGCACACTACAAAAACTGGAATGAAAAAGGCAAACCATTTTTACTCCACAGAATTCTCTGTACAGGTCAAGGAAATGCCAAACTTAACAGATGTCTTAGACTGTGCCCTGCAGGTCAATAAATTAGAGTTTTGTTGAACCAGGAAGAGGAAGGAATTCCAGGACTTCAGGTCCCCAAATGGAAATGCCCCTTAGGACAAGTCTAAACTAGGGAAATAGCACTGGAGCTCTTCCAAGTCAGTTGGCCCAGTCTCGTGTAACTCATTTCTGGGCCCCCTGAAGCTGTTTGTTCAACTCTGCCTTCTACAACGCTACAGTGTCAAAGGGAGTTAATCATTAGCAAGTGTGAATAATGTCAGTGTAACACAGCATGATTGCAGTTCGGTCTGTTTTGACAAAATTCTCAGCATTTGTCAGTGTTTACCAAAAAAACAAAAAACAACATGACCACAGAATGTTAAAATAGCATAACGTTTGGGGAGCAGTTAATTCACTTTCTAGCATTTTACATCACCATTCTCATTGTTTTCCTAGAGGAAGGTGTTGGGTGAGACCCTCCAGGTGATGTAGTATTACTAACTGACCTGGTATAGTCTGATTCAGCTCAAGTCAGCTTAATGCAGCTCATCTCCAGAGATCCAGGCTTTGGAGAATGCTCTAAAGGTTTGGGTGTAGGGTCCTTAACCTCCCCATTTTCCTTCTCCTTTGTCAGAGCCACCTACTGCTATAGAATTAATATGGACCCATCTGTGGTGCACAGCCTATTAGGCCTCCTGCTTGTCCCCGGGGCTGGGGATCATAATGAGTCCAAGCCCTCCCTTTGATTGGAACTGCAGGGGCTCTGGTCCTGGAATTCTGAGGTTGAGAACGGGATGTAAAGCCATATTCCAGCAAGCACTGAAGGATGAGTTTTTCTTGGGCTCATCTGAGTTCTGGATGAAATGAGAGTGATCATCCTAACATATAATCAGGAATTCCAGCAGGCACCCTAAATGGCTGTCTAGTTTTAGACTCATGGGCTTGAGGAGGCGCTCAGCTAAGCTCTCCCGACAGCAGCTGAGTCCCAGGCCCTGGAGTGCATCTGAAAACCCGTCATATGTTGTAACTATGATAATTAGGATGCTCTTCCAAGAAGGTGCACAGACAGACTTCATCTTTTCCTGGGATCAGAGCCTCTCAGATATTCCCTTCTTCAGTTCACACCCCACCATTCATTCGCCTTGCTGCTCAACCCAGAAAGTCAGGACACACTGGATCAGTCACCAAATCCCATACCCTAAGATCTCCAATTATACCTCTCTACTCTCTTCCTGCTGCCATGGGCTTAGTTTGGTCCTTGCAATTTCTCTATTCCTTTTAGTTAGGCTTTATGACCCTCAAATTCAGTCAAGATGTGCCAGACTCCCCTCTTTAAAATGCAGAATTGCTCCAATCACTCCCTTGCATGTTCAGCATGCCCCTTTCTGGTGGAAAAAGCCCAGCCCTTGGATACAGCCATCGCTTCCTAATTGGGGCTTTACTTTCAGCCCCATTTCTGTTCTCTTGGGCCTTACAGCACATAGCAGGGCTTCATGTGTCATGGACTTTCACACCTCTTGGCTCCTTCAAGCTGTTCCCTGTACCTGGGATACCCTCTGCTCATGGCCACCTTGAACATTCCATTTAGGAACTGTCCTTAGGAAGCTGCTCGTTTACTCCCATTCTCCCTGTCCTCTCCCCTACCCACCACCTTGAATGAAATGACCCTCTTTTGTACTCCCTTAAGTCCTGGTCTATTGCATATTAAAGGATTTGATTCAAAATGTCTTGCTTGGCTAGATGGTAAAATGAAAAGATCCTAAATTGGTAGTTCTCAACCTTGCCGCTCTTGGCAATTGCCTGGACATCTGGTAATCTGGTGAAAGGAAACTGACTCAGTGGAAGAGGAACAAGTCTGGGAGCCTTCTCGGGAGAACACCCTGGGTCCCGCTCCCTAAGGTTCTGACCTACATGGTATGGAGTATGGCAGGACATCAGGATTTAAAATGGTTCATGAGGTGATTCTAATGTGCATGAAGTTTGCGATCCTCAGTTTTAATTGAACCCACCTTGTTAAGGATAAACAGGTTCATTTGGTGTTATAGACACACTGGTGTTGTCTTTCTGACATGCCTTGTAAGTTCTTCTGCTTTCTATTTCTCAATCAAAAGCTTTCTAATTTTTCAAATATAGGCACCAAATACAGTAGAGAATTGGGCCAAACATGAAAGAAGCTCTTGATTCTGGCTTCACTGTAGAATTATTACCTAAGAAACAAAAAATATGGATGCCTGGACTCGACCCTAGAGCTTAAAGAGCACATCAACTTCTCTGCACTACTCGGGATGGCAGCCTTCACAAGCCAACATTGCTCTTTGAGAAGAGGGGTCTTTTGTCTTGAAGATTGTCAGGAGAGAAGGATGGAGGGACATTGGGTGAGGAGAAAGAAAAGAAATTGGGAGGGAGGAAAGTACATACGACACTTAATGGGAATTACCAATAACAGGTTTAGGTTCCATTCAGTACCACTAAAACAAGTCATGGGAAATTGCTTTTACTTCAGGTTTCTTAGCTACTGATTCTTGCATTTGGTAATAATTGTTGTGGTGAAAAGGAAAATCAAAATTTGCTTTGCACAGATTAAAGATTTTCATCCTTGGAGAATCTGGTAGAGGAAGAGAAATCAGTGGAAAGCTTTCTCATCTCAAACTTGGATAAGATGATCAACTGGCAACCTGACACTAGTAGCTCAGTGGCAAAGTCAAGTCCATGATGCTTTATTCCCTGTTAGTATGTCCCATAGAACTCTTAATAGCTTGCCTTGGAGTTGGAGAGAAGGGGGAGAAACAAATGTTCCTTTACACTTTCCTCTTAGAAAAACAGAGCCAGTGTAGCTGGTTTCAACTTTCTACTGTGGATATGGCTTGTCCTGTCCATTCAAATTTCCCCCAACCCCTGCCTAATTCATGGCAAACATACTAGGACACTTGAAAGCAGCAAATAAAATGGAGTGTCTAGTTTTTAAGCCACGAATTTCAAAGAAGTAGTATATGGGGGCAGAGTGTTATGTTATATTAATTAATGAATTAATTAATTTTTTGAGACAGAGCCTCATTCTGTCACCCAGTCTGGAGCGCAGTGGTGCAATCTCGGTTCACTGCAACCTCCGCCTCCTGGGTTCTAGTAATTCTCCTGTTTCAGCCTCCCAAGTAGCTGGAATTACATGTGCACACCCCCATGCCTGGCTAATTTTTTGTATTTTAGTAGAGACGGGGTTTCACCGTGTTGCGCAGGAGCTCGAGCTCCTAAGCTCAGGCAATCCACCTGCTTCAGCCTCCCAAAGTGCTAGGATTACATGCGTGAGCCACCACGCCCAGCCTGCTAGTCATTTAAATAAGAGTCATAGCCAGACAAAGTGCAAATATAAGAACTCCTCTGAATTTTGTGTTTTCTTTTCTTTTTTTTTCTTTTTTGTTTGAGAGGTAGTCTCGCTCTGTCGCCAGGCTGGAGTGCAGAGGCGCGATCTCAGCTCACTGCAACCTCTGACTCCCTGGTTCAAGCAATTCTTCTGCCTCAGCCTCCCAAGTAGCTGGGATTACAGGGATGCACCACCACACCCAGCTAATTTTTGTATTTTTAGTAGAGACAGGGTTTCACCATGTTGACCATGATGGTCTCAATCTCCTGACGTCATGATCCACCTACCTCCCAAAGTGCTGGGATTACAAGTGTGAGCCACTGTGCCTGGCTGAATTTCATATTTTCACAAGGCTTATTGGTTGAGGATAACATTGTAGGAATGGTGAGCACATGTGACCTTTTCAATCATGAAAAGTTTATGAGACACATGCCTTTTTAGGTGGAGCTTACTGCTCTAGGTTTAAGAAAGTAGAAGGTTTCTATCCCTTGATGATGGGAAGGTGTCTTGGATTCTGTTGTTTTCAAGTCAAAAGCTTACTTTTCTAACAATGCAATGAAGTATCTCCATTATCTTATATCACGTTGATGCTTTACACACTCAAGTCCACAGGGGCGCCCTCTCTGAGCCCTGTGAATAGCTGGTGCTTCGCTAGTGCCTGGCCTGTGAGCAGCACTCAGTAAAGCCTTGTTCCTCCCCACACCCTTTCCTCTCTATTTTCTTTTCCGTGTGAGGGTACCTCTAGGATAACTGTGATTCTTATCTTCCCAATACCAGGGGGCTGTAAAGGTTAAGAGGTTTTCCTCTGTTTCTTCTTATGTAATAAAGAAAAAATGTTGAGCAAACTTGAATGGATGCCTTTGAGTACTTATGTTTCCTATTCTATTTAAATATTGCACTACATAGTTTCCAAGATGGCCTATAATAGTCCCCGTCTCCTGGTATTCATTCCCCGTGTGATCTCAACCCATTGAGTAACTTGCTTTTAATGAGTAGGACATGTCGATCTTGAGGAGATGCTAATTCTGGGATCACATTACAAGAGAGTGTGACTTCCATCTTGATAGCAGATCCTCCCTGATGGCTTCATGAAGCAAGTTGCCACGTTGGGGAAGCCCATGTGGCAAGGATCTGAGAGCAGCCTGCAGCCAATAGCTAGCTAGAAATTGAGATTCTCCACCCAATAGGCCAAAAGGAATCAAATCCTGCCAACACTACATATGTAAGCTAAAAATAAGATTCTTCCCCAAGTAAGCTTTCAGATGAGACCCTGGCCCTAGTTGACTCCTTGATTGTAGCTCTATGAGACACTATGAGTCAGAGAACCCAGCTAAGTTGTGCCCAGGTTATTGACACACAGAAACTGAGATAATAAATGTGTGTCGTTTTAAGTGGCTAAGTTTATGGCAATTTGTTACACAGCAGCAGATAACTAATACAAACAATAATATAGTGCTGTCACATATAATTCCTTCATTGTTACAGACATTTGTTTTTTCTTACCTGTATAAAATGTCAATTATTATTATTACTATTTTGAGACAGGGTCTCACTCAGTCACCCAGGCTAGAGTGTAGTGGCAAGCTCACAGCTCACTGAAACCTTGAACTCCTGGGCTAAAGCCATCCTCCCAGCTCAGCCTCCCTAGTAGCTGTCACTACAGGCATGCACCACCATGCCTGGCTAATGTTTGTATTTTTTGTAGAGATGGGGTTTTGCCACATTGCTCAGGCTGGTCTCCAACTCCTGGCCTCAAGCAATCCTCCTGTCTTGGCCTCCCAAAGTGCTGGGATTACAGGTATGCGCCACCACATCCAGCCTATAAAAATGTTATAACAAAATTCTGGAGAGGAAAGAGATGAGTCTTTTTTTTTTTTTTTTTTTTGACAGTCTCACTCTGTTGCCAGGCTGGAGTGCCGTGTTGCGATCTCGGCTCACTGCAACCTCTGCCTCCCGGATTCAAGTGATTCTCCTGCCTCAGCCTCCCAAGTAGCTGGGACTGCAGGCACATGCAACTATGCCTGGCTAATTTTTTTGTATTTTTAGTAGAGACGGGATTTCACCGTGTTAGCCAGGATAGCCTTGATTTCCTGACCTCGTGATCTGCCTGGCTCGGGTTCCCAAAGTGCTGGGACTACAGGTGTGAGCCACCGTACCCGGCCAGAGACGACTGTCTATGTGCCTTGGCATCTCCCTCAAAGTATTTAGTAAAAGTTTTTGTTTTTGTTTTTGTTTTTGTTTTGCATATAGTAAATGCCATTACATATTTTTTGAAAGAATGAATAAAGGTACATTTTTCTTGATGTTTTCAAAAAAATCACTTGGATTCATGCCTTCTGATATTTGGCATATCTGATTCTGCTGTGTTCACATAGTTAAACGGTTCATGCTTATTCCTTCTTGATTAATAAAGAAAAATTGTTTCCACAAAACATTATACTTTGTTTTGTTTTGTTTGTTCGTTTTTTAGGAACTTGGAGAATGAGTGGTTCTACTTGTTTGCAGGCTTAATGAAGAACCAAATAGGATATAGCTTAGAAAGTGGGGTGAAATATATTTGACCTACAGATTCTGGGTCCTGATTATTTTCTGACTGCCTTTGCCTACATTTTTCATGCCACTCACCTAAAGAGATGACGCATTTGTGGTATTGACAAATCTTTTCTTTTGGCTGCTGAGATCTGCGTTAAGAAAGACATATATCAATCACTAATTAGTAAGTCCTAGTCAAATGGTGGGGCGGTGGGGGAACAATGAAAATGTAAATACAAAAACAACAAGCCATATTATAATTAACAATTAGTTTGCTTTTTCTTAACCTCCTCCACTTTTTGGTACATCTTTTTTAGACACAGAGATAATAACCACGTGGGAGGCGAGAGGAAGGTCAGATTGGAGGCAGCCTTCCCACTCTTCTTTAGAGGAAGTCATTTTTGTCTTTATCTTTCCTTCCTTTATAGCACAAAAAGTTTTCAAAAGATAGAGCTGACTTCCCTGAATGGCTTCCCCATTCCTATTCCATTGTGGTAGCACTTTTGGGTCTGGACTCTGGACTTTGAATTTATAGCTGTCTTGTGTTCTCACTCTGGCAGAAAGACATCCTCTCCCTCAGGCACCTTGCCTCTTAACTCACTGCTTTGAACTACAGCCATATGGGTATGTGATCAATCTGTCCTCCTCAAGAAATCCAACGAGGGCAGGCAGGGGAATCCATCTGGACCCTCTGTAGTTCTCAGAGAGGTGGGAGAGAGCCCATCAGGTCTGAGCAGGCAGTAATTGCCCGCAGGTGTAGCCAGGGACCCCTCTTCGTCTAGATGGCTTGAGATACACCATCCTGAACCTTGGCCCCTGGCCACATTCTTTCCTGATGGGTAGAGGAGGGTAAAGTTAATACTCACAGGAGTATTGTATTTCCATTTCTTAACTGTGCTGCCTGTAAGCATGGCACAAGAACTACATGGGCAAACAAACTACTGAATTTCAGCAAGGCAGTTTAGCAAATTCTTTTATGAATTAGAGGGAACCTGCGGATTCGATGTTTCTGCGTTTCGGCAGCATTGTCACCTGATGGACCCACCAGTTCCTGAATCCTGCTGACTAATGGATCGTTGTCAACTTGCTGGAGCTTTGAAGAAGGGCTGTATTTAATCTGTACTGTTCAATGTTTGTTATCAGTAACTTGGATGAGATTATTCATGACATGCTGATCACCTTTGTTGATTTTGTGAAGCTGGATGAGCTTCGCAAAACTATTGAATGACTGAATACAAATCCAGAACTATTAGAACAGTGAGTAAAATCTTACAAGACAGACTTCAGCAAGGATTAATGTAAGGTCCTACACTTGGATTTAACACACACACCCCTTAGTACTATTTGTTCTTGTCCCCCAGACAAAGGAGGATTGGATTTTGAGCACGGCACTTGTGTAGAAGGCAGGGTGGTATTGTCTTGGGGGAGATGCTTAGCTAAAAGCTGGCCAGGCCATTCAACAGAGCAATATCCAAAGAGGTTAGGGAGGCAGAGAGCATCTGGCTACAAAGCCAGCCAGATAGGGATCTGTTGACAGAGAAGTCTTGCAGAGGGTGGGGGAGGTAGGTTGTAGGCAAAGCCTGGGGCAGTTCCTGTGCTGATGGTTGCTGTACTGTTTTTTTTATCTGTTATGATGGCCTTAGGCATGGGTGGAGAGGGAACAGTGAAAGGCATCAGCCAGGTGTGGACAAGCATAAATACAGAAAGGGGAAACTATGTCTAGGAGTAGCATGCAGAAAAAAGGCTCAGGGACTTGAATTGAAAGCATGATGTGAGTCAGTATTAAAATGCACTTGCCAAAATAGCTCATTTGATCTCTGGCTGCCTGAGAGATGTCCATAGAATTTGTAATGAGTCTTGGTCTGATATGACCCAGTGTACCGAGTCCAGTACCGGGCACCACATTTCATGAGGATCATTGGCACACCAGAAGGTAGCCAGAAGAGAGGCTTCTTTCTTTCATTAAGTCGCCAAATATTTGATGAACACCTACTAAGTATCAAATACTTTCCTAGACACTGGAGACACTGGAGATTTAGTCACAAATGGGAGAGCCAAGGTCCCTGTTCCTAGTAACCATTTGTTCTAGTAGGCAGAGAGGTAGCAAAGTTGTACACAAATAAATAAGATCATTATACATAGGAATAAGTCTTACGAAAAATAAAGTAGGATGATGTGCTGGGACTTAATGGTAGGGGGTTTGGAATAACTTACTTATTTAGAGTGATCAAGGAAAGCCTCCCAGAAGAGCTGAGATCTGAGGAATGAGTAAGAAGTAAGCATAGAAAGACCCAGGAAAACAATTGTACAGGTAGAAGGAACAGCAAAGACCCTGAGGAGGGAAAAGCTTAGAAAATAGAAAGGGGGCCCGTGTGTCTTGGAAGCAGTGAGCAGTATGAGAGCAGAACAGCAAGCCGATGTCAGAAATGCAAGGTAGGGTTGGCTGGTGCCAAGGACTCTAGTGAGGTGGTGCAAAATGATCCCATTTATTTTATATTATTACACAATCAGGTACACAGCACTGAACTGTGTGCCAACCACTGTTCCAAGTCCTTCGCAAAAATTAACTCATCCATCACCATGAAAATGATGGTGATAACTAATAACCAAATTGCATTTTACAGCTAAAAATCTTAAAATTTTAATTTTTATTTCACAATTATTATTTCATTTGAAACATATAAAATTCAGATTAAAAGGACTTTTTAACATAGTGACTTTACATACTTTGAATGCAAAGCACAGAAAATATGAAATAATTTGTCCAAGGGTCAAATCCCATGTATTTTCACTCTTGATGTCATTTGTTGTTTGAGCAATGAAGAAGTTTATTTAACCCAGAGAATATTTAACCCAGAGAAGATGTATCTTTGAGGTAATATGTCTCTCTGATATTCCTCCATGGTATCATAGAGATATAACACCATGACCATGTTTCAGAATTTGATGGGCTGTGCACAGTGGCCTGTAATGCCTGACCAGAGACCTCGTGAGTCTTCTTTTCACACTGGTTGGGGTCAAATATTTGCTGAATTATTGTTTTTTTAATTGTTGCTGTTCTTTTGTTTTGTGAAAATCTCAACGTATTAGAGAAATGCTTAAAATCTTTCCAATTTGTGGTTTTGATCCTTAAATTAGGGAGGGAGGAAGGAGTGCAGCATACACAAGCATGATGCTGCTCTCATTTATTTATTAAATAAACACATATTTAATTGAGCACCTTCTCTGGGTAAGACTGTGCTTGGGTGCTAGGTATAGAGAGATGAATGAAACAGATATGGTTCTTGCCTTTACATAGCTTACACTCTATGGGGAGAGAAAGACTACAGACAAGATAAAAGCACATATCTATGTAATTTCAGATCTTATTAAATGCTAAGGAAGCAATGAAATGTGTTTTTATTATCTATTGGGCATTATAATTCCCACTGAAATTTAGCAGCTTAAAACAACTGCAGTCATTTATTTTGCTCACATATCTACCATTTGGACAGGGCTCAGTGGGAATAGCTTATCTCTGTTCCACACAGCACCAGATGAGGTGCTTGAAGGATCTGCTTCCAAGGTGGCTCACTCATGTATTTAACACTGGTTGTCATTTGGAAGCTCAGCTGGGGTTGTGGCTGGGGGCCTCCTTTCCTCTCTACTGTAGCCTCTCTGTGGGACTGCTTGGGCTTCCTCATAGCATGGTGGCTAAGTTCCAAGAAACTGTCAGTCTTTTTAAGTCCTAGGCCCAGCAACGGACAGAGTCACTTTTGCCATAGTTTGTTGGTCAAGTAGTCACAGAGCCCACCTAGATCCAAGGACATCTAGCTCAAGAATGGGCATAAGCCAACTCTTGGTGAGAAGAATGTAAAACAAAAGGTGTGGCCATCTTCGATTTATCATAAGCTGTTATTTCATAAGTTTCCATCTTTAAGTCTACTGCCCGAGATAGAGTTTATTTCTGCCTGCAGACTTTCCCTGTAATTATGAGGTGTTGACATTGGCTTATAGGTGCTGGTTTACCTGTGAGTTTAAGGTACGACCAGTTCAGGAAGATTGTTAATTAACAGATTATCATGTTTCTCTGTTGATTATATATTTTCTTTAAAAAAATCTTTATTAAATAAGAATTAAAGAGCAGGATACAGATTATGAATCCTAACCCTTTGACTATCTTATTGGAAGATTGGAAGCACCTGGTTAGTTTTTATCAGAGCCTGGAGAGAAGAAAGAAAATGAACTTCTATTGAGGGCTTACTGTGTGCACAGGTGATTCATTTAAGGTGGCTTGTTAAATCCTCCTAAACACCTTTCTAGTTATTCAGTTTCCACAGCCAAAAAATAGAGATACTACTAACTTGAAAGGTGTTTAGGAGGATTTAACAAGCTACCTTAAATGAATCACCTGTGCACACAATAGGTACTTAATAGAAGTTACTTTCCTTTTCCCTCTCCAGGCTCTGATCCATTTCTGTCTTTCCTCCCTCAAGGCAAACTCATCAAGAGAACAATCAGTTACCTGGTAGCTATCTTCACTAGTTCTTGCTTCATTCTATCCCTCAATAATTGACCGACTGTGAAACCTTTGGGGCTAAAATGTGATATTCCTGATTCACCCACGCGCACACACGCAGACGCACGCACGGACGTGACATTATTTCTCTCTTTGCTCAGTTAGCAGTGAGACAAAAGGCCTAGGTCACTTAAAAACTTGTCTCCAAGTTCGGATTCCATAAAAACTAACCAGAGAAAAGTAGAACAAATTTGAAGAGAAATAGGAGATTCTGAGATAGATAGAGATGGTTTCTTCACAGCAGCAGATGCTCCTCTTATTATCTTTCTTTCACTGGTGCCCTTGACCTTTCTACCTTGCCCTCAACCCTGCCCAAATTAGGGCATCAAGGGTAGAGAAAGGAAGCCCCATACCTTGTTCAAGCTGTAAGCCCTGCACATCCTTCCTGTGTATCCCTCTGTGCAGGCTGGCTTATCCACTCCAGAAGGTTTGTTTATTCCTTCCATTTGCAACCGACAGATCAGGAGAGAGAAAAGGAAGGAATTACCTCGGATGGCTGGAGCGGAGAACTAATGAAGGAAGGCTCCAGGGCTTTGCCAATGGGGCATCTGGCCGGAAAATCTGTGGATGAATCAGCACAAGTGGATGCTTGCTGTTACAAAAATGGCCCAAATCATATTCTAGTGATCATTGCTGATGGTATCATATTAAAAGTGAACTGCCATGGAAGAATGCTAACTTTTGTTGGTGCTTGAGGTGTAGGAGTCCAGAGACATTCGACTGGGTGTTTTGAAAGCAAAAGGTCAGTCTCCAGACATGTTTTAGTGTCAGCATTCAGACTTTCATAGCTTTGGCTACCTCTATGTGCTATTATAAATTGATGTCATTACAAAGATGTTATAATACCTATCTTTTCTCTTAGAATCATGAAAAGGACTATCCTTAATATGGAATTGGATATTAAAAGCAGTTTCTTATCTGTGTGTCCTAAAGCAATAAATGACATCCATGATTAATTAGTGCATGGGTGATTCCTGGAATGCTAATTGTCATTCTGTGGTTTAAAATCACAACCTGGGATTTTCTTTTTTGTCTTTTGTCCCTATGTGACTCTGAGTAGCCAAATCTAAGTATCATTTGCTCCAGATGCTTGACATAGTTTATACGCCTAGCAATTTTGACTGCCAAATATTTTACATTGTGAAGCAAATGGCAAAGTCACACTTACAGGGTGCAAAAAGGAAATCAGATATTGAGTATGATAACACACATTCAATAGAGAATGAGAGTTAAGGACATGACCTGTGGAGTTGTACTGACCTGAATGAGAACTCAGCTTTCTCATTGAATGACTGAGTGCCTTGCACAGTCATTTTACATCACCAAGCCTCTGTTTCCTCATCTGTAATATTGGGATAACAATGACGATGACCTCATTAGGTTCTTACGTAGAATAAATGGGACAACACATATAGAAGGTTTAGCACAGTCCCCAGCACAGAAGGGACTCAGTAAATACTAGATATTATTTGTGCAGTAGTAGATGTGATGCCCCATAACCTTGGATAAGTTTTTAGCCCTTTTCCCTGTTCTATTTCTGTAAGTTCTTATTTGCTTGTTTGTTAGGGTTGTTGATTGGATGCAGCACCTGTTAAATACCATCTTGTATTGGTATTTGTCTTTGTATGTGTGTCTCACTGTCTCAAGTCCTCTGTTATGTGTTGGAGGGTAGGGGCTGTGTTCCACATCTCTTTGTCATTTCCACTGTGACTTAACTGGTGGTTTGCACACTGCATGTGCTCAACGCTGATTGATGATAATGGTGAGCAAATCATAGTGTGTGGTGGAAGCAAACCAAGATCAGAGGTTCCACTTTCATGTGCATGAGAAAACTTCGAGTTTGCAGGAAAAAAGAACTCCTTTTTCTCTTTATAGGTAGAGACTTCACCCTTCCTCCTGGACAATCATTTTACACCCTCTAACTTTCAGGGAATGAAACAGGCAGATGAACAGATGTAAATATTAATGTCATAGCTATGGGCAATACAACTCCAGATGACTGTTTATACAAATTTTTGGGTCAAAAGACTTTATTACTCTAACTTTTGGACAAAAGATGGTCTATGAATACAGAGCTTTTTAAAAATTGTGGTAAAATATACATAAAATTTACCATACGAACCATTTTTAAGTATACAGTTCTCTGCCATTAAGTACCTTATTGTGCAAACATCAGCATCATCCATCTTCAGAACTTTTCATATTTCCCAGCTGAAACTCTGTACCTATTAAACACTAACTCCCCCTCCCCCCCAGCCCCTGGCAACATCATTCTACTTTCTATCTCTATATGTTTGATTTTAGGTATCTCATGTAAGTGGAATCATATTTGTAATGTTGGGACTGGCTTATTTTACTTAGCATAACGTCCTTGAGGTTCATCTATGCTGTACCAGGTGTCAGAATTTCCTTCTTTTTTAAGTCTGAGTAATATTCAGTTGTATGTATAGACCACATTTTGTGTATGAAATCATCCAATGATGACTCCTGGGTTTCTTCCACTTTTTGGCTATTACGAATAATGCTGCTGCAAAACATGGCTATACATTTTTTTAAAAAAAATGTGGCAGTGTATTAGGGTTCTCCAGAGAAACAGAACCAATAGGATATAGATAGATTGATACAGATTCAGATAGATAGAATAGATGAGAAGGGTTTTATTAGGGGAATTGATTACATGAGTATGGAGGCTGAGAAGTCCCGTGACAGGCCTTCTGCAAGTTGGAGACCCAGAGAGGCTGCTAGTGTGGCTTCATCCTCGTCTGCAAGCCTCAGAGAACCTAGGCTGGGGGCAGGGGCTGGGGAGAGGTAGGGGTCACTGGTGTAAGTCCTGGAGTCCCAACACTCAATTCAGACTCACATGCCAATCTCTTCTGAAAACACCCTCATAGAAAGAAAGAATGCTTTACTGGTTCTTTAGGTATTCCCTAATCCAGGTAAGTTGACACCTAAAATTAGGCATCACAGGTAGTGTAGACTATGATTGTGGCCTTGCTTGTGTAACTCTCAGGTTAGTGCCTTTCATAGAAGGATTAACACTGGCTACCAACCTGTAGTGATCCGATTTTGTTTTCTGTTTTTCCGCATGTGTCACTACTTGAATTATTTCCTGTTTATGAGGACTGGTGTCTACAACCCATGTGAGTATTGTGGCTGCCCTTCTGTTCCAGTCTTCTTTATTGAGGGAAATATTTGAGAAGGGTCCTTACTGCTTAAAATTAAAGCTTGGGAATTGCTTGCTTGAGTTGGATTCACCCAAAAAAGAAAAATGTAAAAAATGAGACAAAATTTAAGCAGGCTACACTGATATGCGTCTCAGACACATCCTGGAAAAACAGCTTCCTCCACCCCATGCCAGGCTATGTACTGCCATTTGAACAGGTATCAACTTCCTTGTTGTTTAAAAGGAAAGGGCCCTGGTGGCGCTGATTCTGTGACTTGGTGCACAGATGGCAGATCCAGTGCTGTCATAAAGAATTCAGTGATCCCAGAACGGATTTATTTCATTTTATTTTTAAATCTGAAGACCAGGTTCTTTTGAGGTACTTAGTTCTGAGCACCAGCGTTTGCAGATGTATCACTGCTCAGGGCAGAAATGCCTTCTTGTGCAGGGAAACCTCCCAAGTAGAGTGAGCCTCCTCTCCTCCTGCTGGTGAGACCAGAGAAGTGCTTCTAACATTGTTAATGGAGCAAAATTATCCTTCTCTTAACCCTGCTGCAGCATCTGGGGTCATCTCTTTGTTTACTGTGTTTTTGTTTCTGACCTTCAGAAGGTCCTTGTGGCATAGCCCAATAAAGACTAGGGAATAAAACAAACATATGCAAAACAACACGTAAGTCTCGAATCATTTCCAGGTACCACCACCCCACATGGCAATGTGGCTCTCAGCTTATAAGGTGATTTTATTTGAGAAGCCAACTGTGTTCTACATAACTTGTACTGTCACCTGTCACATTGCAATATACCTAGTATATTAGTCCATTTTTACACCGCTGTAAAGAACTGCCCACGGCTGGGTAATTTATAAAGGAAAGAGGTTTAATTGGCTCCCAGTTTTGCATGGCTGGTGAGGCCTCAGGAAACGTGCAATCGTGGTAGAAGGAGAAGCAAGGCACCTTCTTCATAAGGCACCAGGAAGGAGAGTGAACACAGGAGGAACTACCAAACACTTATAAAACCATCAGATCTCGTGAAAACTCACCCACTATCATAGAACAGCATGGAGGAAATCGCCCCTATGATTCAATTACTGCCACCTGGTCTCTCCCTTGACACATGGGGATTATGGAGATTATAATTAAGATGAGATTTTGGGTGGGGACACAGCCAAACCATATTACTTGACAAGCATCAGACACCTGTGGTGCTTTTTCACCTGTGCTCCTCCTTCATCTTTCATTTTCACCTTAGTAGACGAAGGCACAGGCAGTGGAAACATCAAGGTGCCTTTTGCAAAGGCCAGTAGTGGGGGCCCAGTAATGCTCATGCAGCCTGTCTGTGGGGACAAAGAATAAGGTTGGTACAGGGGACCTGGAGGATTAATGCCTGTCACATGGAAGGCCCTCCATCGGTAGTTATTGGAATAATAAATGAATGAAAGAGAAGCATCCTTGGGACCAGAGAGATAAATTGGCAATCGATATCTAATATTAATTCCATTGTGCAGATGAGGAGACTGAGTTATTGAGATAGTAATTGATTTCCATAGGCTCAGCCAGCTAGCTGCTGTCTTGTTAATATCAGAAACAAGACCAGACTTTATGCTTCCCAGCTCAGAGCTGAAAGTGCTTGTGCTAGATTTATGCGCTTGCCGGCCCATTCCTGCTGATGGTCACTTTGATAAATCATTTCAATTAGAAGCAGATGTTATCATGGTATACATGGAGACAGGTCTTCCTGTTTCCAAACAGTGTAGTTGCTGTTTTATGGTTTCCTGTCTGTGTGTGGGTCTTTATTTGTACAAGTCTCGTAAACAAACAAATAAGCAAATAATAACAACAAAATTAGCTGTGGTGGCATTTAAGTTTTCAGGAGAACTTTTTAATATAAAGTCTTGTGTATTTCTCCAGAGAACATGATCAGCCTGCTTGGAAAATGAGCAGAAAAATGAAGAGCTTGGTTTCTTGTACGGAGTAATCAGAGAGCACTCACACAGCAATGGTAGTTTCTGGAAATTTGGTCTGGAAAACAATAATTAAAAATCTTTCCTGCTTTTACAACATCTGGTACTAACCATCACATTCTGGGAATCTTGACTTGCATGAAGAGATTTTCTTAAATCATTTCTCTCTCATTTAGTATTCATAAATCCATTTCGTATTCACATGGCTTTTATTTTCTTATAATAATTTCCTTTTTTGATTATATATTTAATACTAATATAAATTTTGCATGAATTTGGGGAAGATCTGTAATGGCATAAAGATAAAATTTAAAAATCACTTATAATTCATTATTCAGAAATACCAATTTTTACCATTCTGGGGTATACCTTTTATTCATATATTTTTGGTCTTTTTTTTTTTCCAAAATTAGAGGATCTATTATACATTTTGTTGTGCAATCTGCTTTTTTTTTACTTAAAGGTTTTTGTGGAAATTTCTCCCTGCAATTAAATATTCTTCTAAATACAGCTTTTTTTAAGGTGGCATAGTTCTAATGTTGTAAATCTTTCTATAGTATAGTAAATGTACTATATTTACTTAACCATTTCCTTATGGTAAAATTTTAACAGTATTCTGACTTTTATAGTTCATATGCATATGGATAATATAGCATCTATTTTTATATCTGTAAACTTGCTTCTAGAAATATATTTATTTTGAGCAGTAAAGTATCTGATTTTAATTTTGGATCACTCTTTTCCCCTGGGACCTTGGAATCAGAGCAAAAAAATGAGAAAAAGAAAAGTTGGGGCAAGTTAGTATTAGTCGAACTGTAAAAATTCTTCCTGCCTGCCAGCCTGCCTTCCTGACTGCCTCCCTCCCTTGCTATAATAAGTGCCTACCGTGTTTCAGGCATAGTGCTAGCCCTATGGAAGAATAATAAGCAAGTGCTAGTTCCTACTTTAATAAACATATCACAGAAAGTGGAAGCTGCAGATGTGTCTAGCAGTTTAACATGGGAGAGTGGAGGTAGTAGGTACCTGAGATTATATTAGCCTTGTAGGAAGGCAAAGTAGGTGATTGCTGAGCTGATGTGATTTGAGGGATGCTGCTTAAAGGCATGTGTGTTTGTGCGTACGTCCATATGCTTCATGGGTGGCCAAGGGCATGCAGTAGAGAGAAAGTGGTTTGGATGAGTTGAGTGCCATTGACTCATAAACTGGGAAACTCAGTGCTTCATGCTCAGTTCATTTCTGAAAATATTAATACTTTTTAACTTTTTTTTTGTTTTTACAATTTCAGTAGTTTTTGGGGTACCTGTGTTTTTTTTGTTGTTGTTACATGTACAAGTTCTTTAGTGGTGATTTCTGAGATTTTCGTGTACCTGTCACCCAAGCAGTGTACATACTACCCAATATGTAGTTTTTTGATAACCCCTCCCAAGCTTTCTCTGCTGAGTCCCCAAAGTCCATTATATAATTCTTATGCCTTTGGGTCCTCATAGGCTTAGCTCCCACTTTTGAGTGAGAATATACAATATTTTCTTTTCCATTCCTGAGTTACTTAACTTAGAATAATGGCCTCCAGCTCCATCCAAGTTGCTGCAAAATACATTATTTCATTCCTTTTTATGGTTGAGTAGTATTTCTTGGTGTGTACATACCACATCTTCTTTATCCATTCGTTGGTTGATGGGCACTTAGGCTGGTTCCATATTTTTGCAGTTGTGAATTATGCTGCTATAAAAATGCATGTTCGTGTGTCTTTTTCATATAGTGACTTCTTTTCCTTTGGGTAGATACTCAGTAGTTGGGATTGCTGGATCAAATGGTAATTCTACTTTCAGTTCTTTAAGGAATCTCCACACTGTTTTCCACAGTAGTTGTACTAATTTACATTCCCACCAGTAGTGTAAAAGTGCTCCCTTTCACCACAACCAGCAAGATCTATTGCTTTTGACTCTTTAATTATGGCCATTCTTGCAGGAGTAAGGTGGTGTCTCATTGTGGTTTTAATTTGCATTTACCCAATGATTAGTCATGTTGAACATTTTTTTTCATGTCTGTTGGCTGTTTGTATATCTTCTGAAAATAATTATAAAATACTTACTTTGTGGAATTCACAGGCTAAAGTCCTATGAAATTCATTCTTGCACCCACATGTTCCATCATATTGCGAAATTCTCATTCATCCGTGTTCATTAACCAAATTGCAAACTCTTAACACCAGAAGAGTAAGTAAAGGAAAAGAAGCAGCAATTACCCCCAGCTGGCTGCCAGTCTCCTGTTTCTGTTCCCAGGACCAGATTCTCTTATCCCTGGAGCGTGCTCCCTGTTGGATTGGATGTGGCTGATGTGTGGGTAAAATTGGACCATATCTTGTCATTATTGTGTCTCTGCTGACAGAAGTCATGAGGTCAGATTGGGTCTCAGGTGCTGTCTGATCAGGGAGGCTGCACCTGCTGTGGGGTTCTGGTCTCAGTCTCCCGACTGGAGTACAGTCCTCCTACCATGCCCACTTCTCCCTTCTCTCCACACCCCTATCCCCAGGCTGCTGTCTATCAGACCAAAACAGGTTTCCCACTGGCCCACGAAAATTCTTAATTACAATGAGGACTTCTCTCTTGTTGACTTTTTACTACTAGGATCCTCATCAAGGTCCTAATCAATAATAGAGCAGCTGATTATCTTGTGTAGGGTGACATGGTATAGTTAGACTTGGGAATAGAAATATTTTGTAGCCATGTCTTATCGTCCAGTACAAAGTTATCTTTGATTCAGACACTCAAAACAAACATTCCATATAAAAAGGACTTGCTAACTAAACATAAACACCTTTAGCATATGAGGGGAGATAACCATACTCTTTAGTAAATTTCCCATGTACTGGTAAAACACATATTTTGAGACAGAGCTATATACAAGCTAATAGAAAAATATTGTAATTATAGGCTGGGCTTGGTGGCTCACACCTCTAATCCCAGCACCTAGGGAGGCTAAGGAGGGTGGATTGCTTGAGCCCAGGAGTTCGAGACCAGCCTGGTGAACATGGTGAAACCCCATCTTTACTAAAAATACAAAAACTAGCTGGGCATCATGGTGGGAACCTATAATCCCAGCTGCTTGAGAGGTTGAGGCAGGAGAATCGCTTGAACCCAGGAGACGGAGTTTGCAGTGATGCAGTGAGCCAAGATTGAGATACTGCACTCTAGTCTGGGTGATGGAGGGAGGCTCTGCCAAAAAAAAAAAAAAAAAAAAAAAAAAAAAAAAAAAAAAGAAAAGAAAAGAAAAGAAAGAAAAATATTGTAATTATCTACAAAAGTGGTTTAAAATTATGCTTTTCTAAAATTGTGACTTTTCGAGTAATTCGAAAGTGTCAGAAATTGTGAGCTAAATTTTTAATTCCTATTTAATATTTGAAAAAACTGGGGTTTAGAGAGGTTAAATTGTCTGCCAAAGGTTACCCAACCAGTAAGTTCAAAAGAGGGAATTTGAAGTTGAAAGTATTCTTAACCAATTTGCGTCTTCAAAAGACAACGTTTAGTGAACAGCAATATGTCATGTTATTTCATTTAGTACTCATCACTACCTTCTGAGGCATTATTCTTCTTACTAATGAGGAAACTGAGGCCCTAAGGGATTAAGAGTAGTGCTCAAGGTACACGTTTGTTATGTGACAGATCAAGAGGGAGTCTCACCAAGTCTGTGTAACTCCAAAACCCGTGAAATCCCAGTGCACCTTAATTCCTTCTGGAGCTGATATGATTGGAAATATGATTGGTTTCTAAAAAAACTTAGAAACTAGTTTTTAGTTCTAAAAAAACTAGTTTTTCGGACTTGAGAAATCACTAGAAATGGGAATAAGTTGGATTTGGGTAGGGAGAGAGGAAAGGAACCAAGTAACTCCGAGCAGGGGCAGAGAAAGGAGATTTTTTTTCCCCCTAGCTCAATTTTCAAATGATTTTCGAATCATTTTTTTTCTTTCAATCAAATTCAGAGCATGCTCCATTTATTTGCAAACCTGGCTGGTATAATTTTTGTCATAGGAATTCACGTTTTCATAATTTTCATTTGAGATTGCAAAATGCTCTTGCACAGCATTTTAAAATAGCAGGCAAACCAGCCTCGGAGCTCTTTCCCTGGGAAGGGTGGCGGTGGGGGTGGGAGCTCTTCTTCTAAAGGACAGAAAGGCGGAGCCACAGGAGCTCCGACACAGGAGAAGATCCCAAAAAGTAGGACACCCTGGAGGGTATTTGGCATATAACAAGGTTGAGCTAGATCCCAATCGAAGCAAAATCAAAGCAGCCTGGCCTCACATTGGAGATGGGAGTCTGCCTGGAGCTGACAAAGCCCAGGCTAGGCAGGGCTTAATGACAGGAAAGGAAATGAAGACATTCCTCAGCTCTCCTCCCACCTTCTTTTTCTCAGACCCAAAGATGCTGTATCAAATTTCATGCTAGGTGGAAAGAACACATATGCTGCCTGCAGATGCCTCTGCTCACAGGTCATTTTGGCCCTGCCTGAAGTCAGTACTTTAAATGCATCCTCAAAGGAAATGCTAAAGGAGATCTTTCCCCTGCCAACACACATATACGCGTGCATTCTGGAAAGAGGAAGGCTTCAAGGAGAAGTTTTCCTGGGGGTGCCCAAAAAGCTCCTGGCCATGAGACCTGACAGAGCAAAGTCCTTGCCAACCGGTGCTGTGGGGACCAGAGAATGCTTCATGGCCCAAGGAATAGAATCTTGCAGCCAACTCTGGAAGGGTTGGCCAGAGTTTCATATGGGAGTTTGCATTCTTCAGGCGGGGCCAAGTAGTTGGCACCTATACAACAAAAGCATTCCCTAATGGGAAGCTACATCTTTGGCTTCTTTGATGTATGCCTTTCTGTCTAGGGTATCCCAAGATTTTATTAGCTAAGGCAGTTTTGTAAAAACAAAACAAAAACAAAACAAAACAAAAAACCACAAAAAATAAAAACAAGCAAACGAACAAAAGAACAACAAGAACACCAAGGAAACATACTATCGTGTTAAACACACACACACACACACACACACACACACACACACACTACTACTTACTTTGTAACCAGAACCCAACAACTAACATCTTAGTACCTTCTTCAGATGGCTCTTGCATTCAGAAGTAATTTTACCTTTGACTAATCACATTTTGAAGTTAGTCTTCATGTAAACCAGTGATTTTCAACCCGGGAAGCACCAGGGCCTTGTACTTAGAGATTCTGATTTAATTGTTCTGCAGCAGGTCCCAGGCTTGGGTGGTTTTTTTTTTTTTTTTTTTTTTTTTGAGATGGAGTCTCACTCTGTTGCCAGGCTGGAGTGCAGTGGCATGATCTCGACTCACTGCAACCTCTGCCTTCAGGGTTCATGCCATTCTCCTGCCTTAGCTTCCCAAGTAGCTGGGATTACAGGTGCCCACCACCATGCCCAGCTAATTTTTTGTATTTTTAGTAGCCATCCTGACTTGGGTGTTTTTTACCTGCTCCCTGCCTGGTTCTGAAATGCAGCCTGGGGCTGGGGACCCCGATATCCCTGGAGAAGCACTACACACCTTCCTCACCTGTTTCCTGCATCCTTCCCGCTATGCCTAGATGACAGCAAGAGCGGCAGGAATCAGAGTTTAAGTCATATTATGATACGCTCTTCATATTGTATTTCAATAGATTCCTTGTGTATTTTACTGTCACACTTTTGAGATACAGGAAATCCTTTTGACCTATTGATTTTGCGGAGCAGGTTTCCAGAAGTGTTAAGAATGCTCTGGCGGTCCTATGTGACCGACACAGTAATCTAGGGGTTTAGCAGAATATACTAGCCTCTGGCTGTGACATCCACAGAAAACTTCCCCGTCTGGAGACACACATCTGAGAGAACATACTGGCATCTTTTCATTCACCTGAAAAATCAAGAAAACGCAAATGTAATCCATGTTTGGATGGATTTCGCGCTCTGGGAGCATCCTACTGGTCATTAATGAGCCTTTTCACATTACCATAATCACACCATGCTTCCTGCTTTTTAGCTGAGGAGGTGGAAGATCTTGGAATACTTGGTCAGAGTTATCTACTTTTGATAAGACCAACCAGTTCGTAGTTTCTAACTGCAGTGAGTCCACTTCTCTTGTAATGAATACATGGCTGCCTTTCGAAGCCACGTGGAGAAATGATTTTTGACTTAAGGACTGAGAAAATAAAAAATATCTTTAGATCTTAGGGCATTATTTCCGACTAATTTGTAATATCCCAGGAGTCTGAATAGAACTTCTTGAGCTATGTTGCATAATATAGTAGGATTCCACATTTAAAAAATGTAGGAGGTAGATATTTTATATGCTATACAGTATCTAAGAAAATATTTTAATAATTGCCTTTCAAAGAATTAGTAACTAGAAGACAACACATTCAATATATTATCTGGGTTCTTTGAAAACTTTATAAATTTGAGAAAAATCAGTATAAATTTCCTCAAAGATACCCTAAAAATCTATAGTTCAGCTTGGACATCTTAGCCTTTAATTAAGCAAGCAGCATTTAATTTTACATGTTCTTAAAGACATGTAAAATTTAAAAAAAAATCTCTAGTTTAGTTTGGACATTTCAGCTCTTAAGTAAACAGCACTTTATTTTATTTTAAAGTGCTATTTATTTATTTAAAAACATTTACATAGCTCAACATTCCAAAGGGGCAAATAGTTAAAAGTGAAAAGCTTTTTGCTGGCCTGTCTCCCCACTACCCAACTTTCCCTTCTGCAATTCAAACAGTGCTACAGTTTCTTGTATAGGTAACCTTCGTTTATGCTACACTTAACCAGAATTGAAGAAGGAAATAGATTATTCTCACTGAAGCCCAGAAAACAAGTTTTGATAGAAAATGGGGGAAGAAGGAAGGTGGCATTATTTTTGAATATGAAGTACAGTAATATTTACTGCCAAGTTACTTTCCAAAATGAATCTCTGTTAATCACCACCCAAACCTAATGCCTCCGCGGTAGATGCTGAGAAATACTTGCTCATTTAATTGGCTACTGATGGAGTGATATCTTCCTAACACGTCATTTGGTCTTGTGTGTTTTATTCTGTTTCCACATCCTCTGTGAGGTTCTAGAATTAGGTAAATTGGGACCAGGCATGATGGCTCATGCTTGTAATCCGAGCACCTTGGGAGGTCAAATTGGGAGGATTGCTTGCACCCAGGGGTTCAAGGCCAGCCTGAGCAGCATCGCGAGACCCTGTCTCCACAAAAAAAGTAAAGAAAATTAGCCCGGCATGATGGCACGTGCGTGTAGTCCCAGCTGCTTGGGAAGTTAAAGCTGGAGGATCGCTTTAGCCCAGGAGTTTGAGGTTCCAGTGAGCTGTGATTGCACCACTGCATTCCAGCCTGGGCAACAGAGTGAGATCCTTTCTCTCTTAAAAAAAAAAAAAAAAAAAAAGAAAGAAAGAAAAAGAAAAAATATTAGGTAAGTTGGCCCTCCTTACCTTTGATTTCCCTGTTTCCTATGACCAGCCTATTACCCTCGTTTGACTTGCAGACTGGAGTTCCTAGCCTGCCCCTTCCCACACGTGCAATTTGGATTCACAGGTGGAACTCCAGGTCGTATTCACGGTGCTGAGAAACTTGAAGCACTTTCTCCTGAGATGTGGGGCAGGAGAGAGCTGAGGAACTTTTCCTGCTGCGTTAAGAGCTGCCTCCTACGTTCCCAGCAGGAAAGAGAGCCCAGTTGGGGTAAGAAAACAGTTTTTTAGCTACTGCTGCATGTCAAATAGGGCTTCCTATTGTTTTGTTTACCCTATTGGCTAATTCTATGATTTTAGTTCCAGGAGGATTTTGCCAGGTGGCAAATATTCTAGGTGCCTGGGAAACAGCAACACCATAGCAGAGAGAAACAGTGCAAGGCTCTGTTTCGACCAGGACAACCCTGACTTTTATTCTCTACCATTTTTTTCCCCTCTTTGATATCCTTAGTTTCAAAAACCCAGAAGAATGCATGAAATGGGCTATACCGGACAGGTTGAAGCTAAGAAAGCAGTTTCCTTAGCAACTGTAGCCATATGAAAGGCTGGCAAGTCGTCCTTGTCTCATTTTTCATTTCATTTTCTGCAGTTCCTGAAAAGAGGTCAGATGCTCTGTGTTAAGTTCACGTTGCAGTTTTGCTTGTGGTACCTTCTGTACCAGAGCTAGGCAGGCAGATAACTGTCCATGTTACTGAATGCTTTTGTTTATTTCAGTTAGAAATGAGCACATGTACACAGTCACATTTTGCGGTTGGTTCTCAAAGAATCATAGAAGACTTCTTTGTGAAGAGTTCAAAAGCAAAAGTATAAAAGCAAAGGCCACATATTTGCGGGTTGTTGGTCTTTAATGAGAGCTATTCTGATTTCAAAGTCATATCAGAATATTTTTGGTAATGGCAGACAGAACCACATGAAAAAATTCAAATTAGTCCTCCACTAATATGATGCCTCTTCTAAAATTATTTGCAAAATCTAAAATGGAAGTTTTTTGGTTAATTTTAAGTTTCTAAATTCAATTCAACAAAATTTGTTGCAGCTCTGATTCACTAAGAACTGCAGGGCATAAGCAGATGTGGTAAGATGGTCTGTGCCCTCGAGGAGTTTCAAATTTAGTCCTGGGAATAAGACAAATACAGCGTAATTACGACTACAAGGAAGAAAGTGATAAATGGCACGAAGCAGTGGTTATCGACCTTGACTGCAGGTTGGAATCACCTGGGGAGTTTTAAAAATACCAGTGCGAGGGTCCTTCTCCCAGAGGTTCTGATTTCATTGGTCTGGGGGACAGCCTGGGGATTGAGAGTTTAGAAAGGCTTTTCAGGTGACTCCAATGTGCAGTTGAGGTTAAGGACCCCTAGTGAAGAGTGTCCGAGAGATGTCCAAGAGACAGTTGTGGTTGGTTGGGGTGAGAAATTGTTTACTTTCAGGTAACAGAAAGGCCTTGAAAAGTGGGTGTGAGTTCATCAGGCAGAGAAACTTGGAAGGGAAAGGACTTGTTTGCAGAGGAGAGAAAATATGACGAAAGCCACGAAGTGTGAAACAGGGTGGGTGGGTGCGTGGGTATTTAGGGAACTGTAAGCAAACGCCTCCATGTGAGTGTGGAGTAGCCGTGTCCAGGAGAAGGTGAAGCTTCGAGGCAGATTGGGAAATCCTGAGGGGGGTAAGGTGAAAAGATCCTGAGCTGGAAGCCAGACTTGCTTCAAATTTGCTTTCTTGTTTTTAACTGCGCCTTGAGGTCTTTGGGGGTTTGAGCCCAGTCGTGATTGGGGGAAGTCAAACAGAAGGGAAGACAAGAAAAAGAGCTTATTTATGGGAGAAGAGGATGAGTTCAATAGTCGACAAAATCACTGCAGTTAGGAGGAATCTTGGAGATACTTTGGTTAAACGCCTTTGTTTTCCAGTGGAGGAAGCCCTAGAGGAAACTGACCTAGGACAATTACATGACTAGTTAATGGGCTGTTGTGATTCAGGTGGAGATGTCCAGCAGGCAATTGACAAACAGGTGTGAAGCTGAAGAGAGAGGTCAGGGATGAAGATATAATTCTGTGACTCACTTTCAATGAGGCAATAAGGACTTGGGGGTGAGAGGAATCTGGAAAGAAGAGAGAAAGTGATATTTAGAAGGCAAGAGAATTTGAAACCCACAAAAGAAGCATAGAATTAGCATCAGAGAAATAAGAAGAGAATCAGAATAATTCAGTGGTGCGGATGCCAAGAAAGAGAGTGTCAAATAAAGATCCTTCACAGAGGAAGGATCAACATGCAAAAGGCTGGGGAGAGACTGCAAGCATGTGGGCTTGCCAGAGGCCCTGGGATTAGAGCTTGAATACAACTTGTGACACCATTGTGCACTGGTGGGTGGGAGGTAGATGTTAGGAGCGGTGCATGAAGGCCGCTGAGGAAGATGCTATGAGCTTTCTTCATGTGCTGGGTGGCCCTTCCCCAGTTCTTGTATTTAGTCATTTTTCATCAATTAAAAGACAAATAATTGTGGTGAAAAACAGACTATGCTTTCTGAGGAGCAAACGAAAGCCTCCAATTTTAAAATTTCAATTAAAATCAATGAAAAAATGACATTCTATACTATGAGCTTGAAAACATAAAATGAATAGCTTTAAAACCCACCATAATTAGTTATCTTTCCAGTCTAAGACTTAGACCTAAGTCACTTATGAAGGAATACCAATGGATGGGGTGTGAATATGTACATAGATTATGAATATTATATTTGATAGATCAGGAGAGAGAAAGAGGAAAAGTAGGGTGTTGCAGACAGTACAAATGAAAAGACTCTAGATTTTTCCTTTGGGGAGTGCAGACAGTATGCTCCAAGCTGTTGAGTGGCTCTGCTTAGCAGTGAGAAAACCCAAAGGCATCGTGCCTCCCAGAATGCCCCTTGGCTGCCCAGAAATAGAGAGTTAATGAACAGGGACAGACGCTACCAACAAAAGAAGAAATGCTTTATTTATTATTCACTAATCTCCAGGGTCCCTGTGCTATTCAGAATTAACATGCTCTCTGGAATAATGGTTTAACACCTCCTGGTTTGACAGAGCTGTGCTTATCCAAGCACGTGCAACATTTTTTTTTTTTTTTTTTTTTTTTTTTTCCTGAGAGCCAGGATGGAGCATATAGTGGAGTCCCTGACTCTTCCAGCCTTTGAAGGGTATCTGGTTCACCCTCCTGCCCCAATATGAGAATGACCTCACAGCATAACTGACAAGGGCTGCCTGCTCTTATATGTTTTTAGTGTTAGGGAGTTCACCACCTAATAAGGTAGCCCATTCTGTTTTAAGTGATTTTATAACCTTTAGAAAATGTTCCCATATATTGAATTCTTTCTTTCTGTAGCATTCATCTTGTACCTGGTCCTAGGTCTTCTCTCCTTCAGGTTTCATCATTTCCCTCAAGCTTTTCCTCTATGAGCTATTGAATTTGTACTCTACTACAGTCTTTATGTTCATTTGCTTTATGATATGAAAATAAAATCTTAAAAAGTCTTAGCTTATGTACCCAAATTAAAATTCTGTCCTATGATGTCCAGGTCCATTGGGATCAGGCATTCCTTTAAAAAGTCCTTGAAACCAACACAATGTTGTTAACTTCATTTGCTCGTTCATGCTAGTAGAGTCTAGGCTCCTCTTAGAATCTGAATGGAATGATTTATTATGTGTCTTTGAAGAGCATCTTTCTGAGCAGGGACTTCCATCTTGTATGTCAGACCTACTGAAGGGAGCCAGTCTATGTTGTGAATGCAAAGGCATCACTTTCTTTGGTAGTGAGCTTGGGCAATGTCTGGGCTATCAGAAAAATCTAACAGTTATCACTTACAGAAGCCCATTTGCAGTCAAATCACAGAACTTCTAAAAAAAGCAAAAAAAAAAAAAATCCCATGTTAGGGAGGGAATTTTTGCTATTTTTTTTTTCAAGATAGCAAAGCACCATAGATGTCACAAGTGTGTCTTTGACAAATTCCTGCTGAGTTGATTTGAACAGAATCTGCTTCTTGTCTCTGAACTTAACATTTTCCTGTGGAAGTACTGGTGGAGTGCCTCCCCACAAAACAAGAGACACATCTTTTGACAATTTCTTCTTCTATGAAGGGTATTTGGATTCTTTAGTAGTTCTTTGCAAGACTAGGTCAAGAATTCTATGTTAGACATTATTTTAAACATTTTTTTTGTAATTGATAATACAAATGAGAAAACTAGAATAATCAGCAGACAAATTGGATCAGGAAATCTATGCTGGCACCTTACGCAGGGCAGCATAAATGCTTACAGTTCTGTAGCTCGAATATCCAAAATGCTTACCTTCCATATCTGGATTCTTCAGAGTCCTCAGGATATCTGGATGACTGTTTTCAGTTGTCACATTTTTGTTCCTTAGGGAATTAACATTGTTATTTTTGTCCACAATGACTAAGAGATATGCAAATAAATCACAAATGATTTTTTTCTGTACATAGTTTTTCAGGGCATTTTTACCAACTCCTCTTACGTAACTTTAAATATAGTGCGAATTGAGGTGAGACCAATTTAAATTATAGACACCATTCTCGTCTTTTTAACAAATGCCCTCATCATATCCAGCTCTATTACTTTTACCGTGACATGCAGTTCGTCCTAGTATCCCTTGGCTTATGTGGACTCCATGAGTTACGCTGGGGTCCCTGGGTAACAGATGCATTTTTAAGCTCCTCTCTGTCCCTTCTCTTTAGCCAGTCTGTCAATCTACTTAATGACTTCCTCTTGGCCTTTTTTAGTAAGGCATTTATATACATTAATGGTAGAAGCTTTATGTACAAATAAAGCTTGACACATTTTTCAAGTGTTGGGATGGCATTTAGTGGACACTTTGATGTTTCCTCTATAGAGGGCTGGCAATTTTACTGAAAGGCCAATGCTTGGAAACAAAGCCAATGGCAAAGTGCCTCCCCTTGCCCTACCTCCTTAACTTTTTTGGTTGAAGTACAACTTTTCCTACCATTTTAATGAAAGAACAGCTCGATAGGTGCTAGGCTTCCAGATGCCAGGGTGTTTGGAAGGGTGAGCTCAGGAAAGAGAATGAAGAGGTAGTATAGACAAAAGATGTGTGGAGTCTGTAGTTAAGTAAAAGAGAGGAGAGGTAGGTGAGTTTGGAAAGCAGAAGTCTGAGCTTTTTCAATAAATTAAGAGTGTCTCTCTCTCTCTCTCTCTCTCTGTTGCTCTCTCTCTCAATCAAATTTTGTGGTGGCAACTCATTTCTATACCAGGATGCCACATGTAGAATCCAGATGTTCTTGGATCTTCACATGTAGAATTAGACAAGTTTGGTGGAGAGTCAAAGGCCTTTTATCAAGGCCTGTTTCCAATGGTATTTTTTCCACAAAGCATTCTCTGATTCCCCTGAAGGCGGACTCTGTTCCTCTTGGATCTCCAAGAGCATTCAGCACCTCACTTAGCCTCAGAAGTTGCTCCTTGTGAGTTTGTATCCCTTTCTGAACTGTGTGCTCCCTGAGGGTGGGCCTGAACTTGCAAGTTTTTGCGTCTCCTGATGCACTGAGCGTGGAAGGCACTCTCCCAATGCTGGAGCTGAGTTGGAAGGACTGAAACTTGAAAGGCTGAGAGAGAAAAGAGGTGGGCTTTAGAAGCATCTGTTCTTCCATTTCTAAGAGCAGCAGATCCACTCCAGAGGCGACCCTGAAGAGGGAACTGACCTTGTGTCATGACTCGAGGAAGCTGCTGTTTTGGTGGAGGGCATGGCTGCAAAACCCTGCCAGACCATTTTTACGTGAATATCTTCACAGGATCCTTGGTGCTCATGGGCACAGCCTAGGCTCTGAGGAACAGGATGACTCTGTTGGGTCATTAGCAAATACTTGACCTCAAGGTGCCGAGGGTAGGAAGGAGAAAGGGCTGGAGGATGAGGTCAGGTACCAGAAAAATAGGTGAGTCTAGTGGGCATCTTGTGTGTTTCAGGGTTGTGACATCCTTCTTTCTCTAGGTAAAGTTCCAAGATTGAGCAGGTGACATAGTCTCCCCACCTCCTTTACTTTCTGACCCCTTTCAACCATATTGGTTTGTGATCTTCCAATCAGGAACTTTTATCTCATCCATCTCTGGGCTTACCTGGGTGCCTGACATGGAAGGCACTGAATATGAGCTTTCTGAGCCAATCTGTCACCCCCTGTTAAGATGCTTGCTTCCATGTGTGTTCCAGTTTGATGGACCTATCCTCCCATCAGACTCTTCAAAGACTTGCTTTTGAATTTCAACATTGTCTAGCACAACATCTTTTTAAAGGACAGCAATAATACATTTTAAATAAAATTACTGTTTCAGACATGTTTTAATTTTTATACACTAATTTTTTAAATAAAGAAAATTTGATTTTTAATATTATTTTATTCTATGACTTTATACTTACGTTATTTTGTAAAAAATGATAGTTACAAAGCTTAAAAATAAATGGAATGCCCACAACCACCACCCAATCTAAGTGTTAGAATGTTACTAAAACTCCCATCCTGTGTGTAATCTTACCCCAAATCCTGCTTCTGTTCAGTGGGTAGCTACATTTATGCTAACATTTATGATTAATGGCCCATTGAATTTCCTTCTAAATACAGTTTTATCTCAATGTGTATAATCTCAAACAATATATTGTTTAGTTGCATTTGTTTTTAAGTTCTATTTAAAAATGCCCATCATTTTGCTTGTAGATTTCTCTTGCCTTCTTCTCTTTGCTTAAAATTATGTTTCCAAATGTATTCATGTTGCATGTAGCTGTTGCTTGTTCATTTTCACTGCTACATAATATTTCATGATGTGAAAATACAGTAATTGTTTATTTCCCTTTCCTGTCGACAGGCATTTGACAAGTTTTTGCTATTATATTTGGCCGGTAGGAACCACTAGATGTGTATGCATTTATCTGGGGCATGTACACTGGGAAGCAGGGCCTGCAGGTATTCAACTTTGCAAGACAATGTCAAACTGTTTTCCAAAGTGGATCTACCAATTCTCCCCAAAGCCGCCTATGAGGTTTCCCCACTGATCTGCTTTCTCTATAACCCTCGATATTGTCAGACTTAGCACTTTTTTAAACAATCTAGTGGGTACGAAATGATATATTTTTATTTCTGTACTTAAGTAAAGCCCCCAGATTTAGCAAGTGGCATTGTTTCTCCTCCTTTACTTCCTAAATCCTTTCAACCACATTGATCTGTGATCTTCCAATAGAGGGGCTTTGTCACATTCATCCCTGGGCTTAGCTTGGTGCCTGACATGGGAAGACTTGTTGATCTGAGTTTAGTAGAGACTCCACAGAATTTGGATCAACAGAAGCTTAGAGCTAGATGGGATTTACCAGATGGAGCATCTGAGAAAGCCCAGAACCAGACAGCAGGAAGTTGGTGTGTGTGTGTGTGTGTGTGTGTGTGTGTGTGTGTGTGTTTGTTTGTATCTGTACGTATAACACAATTGTGTGTTACGGAGAACAAGCATATTGACGTGTTGATATTAACACAGCCCCCATGCAGGAGAGGAGAGGACAGGATGAGGGCCATGCAGGCTGACAGATTTGTTCTCTTGAAAAGTGGTGAAAATGACTGCTCTGCTGAAGCGACTGTGGGTTGTGGGGATTGTTGCCAGTTGGAGAGCATTCTGCAAAAGATGAGAGAGTGTGTGTGAGTGAGAAAGAGGTACCTTTGAAGGAAGAGTGTGAGAGAATTTGCTGGAGTTTGAGGAGTCTGTAATCACAGATTTGGGAAGCTAGAGAATTGGAGAGAAGAGGAAAGAAGATTCTAAAAATATTGCCATGACCTGTGTATTCAGATCCTCTTTTAAGATTCACCAATAAATAAAATAAAGAATTTTAATCACTAAAGTCCTGTTGGAGATTTAGCCACATTTTCTTAACTTGTCAAAACTTTGTAATGGAACCAAATGCAGTTCATGTAATTTTAGATATATATTCACACATATCCTAAAAACTGTAACCACAGTAGTTTGAAAAATATCATATGTTTTTATGACCACCATTACCAAATATTTTACTTAAAGGATAAGATCTAAATGCTACAGGCCCAAAATACAATGAAGATTTGCCATTGTAAGCAAAATATCTCCTTATAACCGATAGTTCTCTTTCAAAACATTTTTCAAAATATAAAAACCTAATATATGCTTGATGGATATTATAAACCAATAAAAGACAAATAAACAGAAATACTCTTATACTGAATCTCAACATTTGCTTTTAGTTTCAGGTGCAATATACTTATTCTGATGGGCAAAATCATTCAAATTTATTTTAACGTGTGTGCAAGTATAGCATTCTCTACATGTGGGTAAGAATACAGTTGTGTTTAGTGAGGCCAAGAATACAGCTGTATTTAGCTGGGCTAATGTTTCCACTGTCAAATCTACTAATCAAAAAGCCAAGTTTTACCAAAATTTCTCAGCAGTCCTATTAGCGACTAAATATATATTTGTTTACTTGATAACTTCTTTCAGAGGTTCTCGTTCCATTTCTGGCCTTAACGTGAAATCCTTATACTGTATACCAAGTAATATATTTAATGAAGAGCAAATCTATTGGAGATTTGAACCGCTGCATTCCATGTACAATGTATCTTTTTAAACCTATAACAGACATTAAAAATATGCTCAACCAAATTTTTGGGGGCCTCCCATGTCAGCCTTCCTGGAATCCCTTGAAAAGTGTTGTCTTCGATGATATGATCGGATGTGCTCTCAGGGTGACATTTTCTGTATTAAGATTTCCCTTTTTATTTATAAAATGTTGATACTGTAGCACAGCGAATCCTATATCCACCTGGATGTCTGACCTCCACACATCCTAATGTACCCTGGCTTCAGAAACTCCATTTTGCAGTAGCAGTGCCCTCCTTTCTCTTCACAGGCAACCTCTCTTGCCCCTCCTTCCAACAATCTGTCAGACAGTCACCGATTTTTCTTTGCTGGCAATGCACTGTTACCAGTAATTGCAGAAACCATTAATAAAGTGGGTGGGAGGGGGTGAGGGGGAGAGGGAAGCGAGACACAAAGGGAGTAAGTATTGTACATAGCCCACAGGCTTTTCCCTCCCACACATATGATGCACTGTTGTTCCCCGCCTCACGTGGGAAAATGTTGTCCTGCTGAAAATACACCTTAAAGGCAGCTCTGCCTCAAAGATATCACATATGCATATTAATAACACACACTTTGTAGTGCCTAGAGTTGTTTTTAATGAAGCAAGCTGAAATATACCAGCAACTTTCTCTTCTTCTGAGTGCTGCGGTTGATCCATAAGGGTGGGTTGGGGTGGCTTCTGCCCTGAAAAGAAAGATGAGAGAGGCATGGTTAGTAATTCTCTATGACAGAAATAGAGGGAAGGAAGCACCACCGGATGAAAGAAGTCCATCTTCCAGAAAGACCGGGGCTTTAGGAAGAGTTTTAGCACAGGCTATGCATGTCAGTAAAAGTAAATAAAGATCAGTGTAGGTGAGAGAAGGACCTGCAATGGAAAACCAGAGGAAGACAAGAAAATATTTGAGGAAGAGGCTTTATGTGAGGAGGCATGAAGGTTCCTTTAACCCTGAGATGATGTTTTTCCATCTTGCCAGATGCTCTTCTATTTTTTTTTTTTTTTATGGGACTTAACTTGCTTATTTAAAGAGAACAGATCACCTCTGTTAGCTGGGCCAAATGTAAGCTTGAATTTTTAGGGACGATATGGTATATTCTACCTATCAAGTTCCCACTCCCTGGGGTCCATTGCTCTAAAGAACAGCTGATTCTTGGGGGTTTAGCCATGAGGAAGACTGAGTAATCGATATTTGGCTTTCTTTTCTTAGATGAGCCCAAGAGGCAGGTATGATTTTTCTGAAAGACTACTTAGCTCAGTTGGTTAGAACATGATGCTAATGAGACCATTATCTTGGTCTCATGTTCTTGTGGTTTAACTGCATGGAAGAAATTTCTTCCATGCTCACAGAATTTACTCACGAAGAGAAACAGTGTGGCCTGCTCAAGACAAAGCCATCATCACCTCTGGGAAAGCAAATCACGGAGCCTAAGCTGTTCCTGTGTTTCTCACACCTGTTCCTTCTTTTCCATTCTGGGAAGAGAGGTTTAGTGACCTGTCACAGCTTGTTTCAGTAGGCTTCTAATATTCTTCATGTGTCTAGTCTCTTCCCACCCTAATAATCTTACACATGAAGGCCAGGGGCACCTCTATTCATGCCCTCTTCATCAATGGCCCTGTAGTTGAAACCCAATGCCTTTGTATTTAAGCCTTCTGTGTTCCATCCCTGGTTTTCCTTCCCATCTTGACTCCTCATCCTCTTTATCATTTAATGTTGCACTCAGATTGCATAACCCATTAGCCCTCACATTTTCTCCATGTTTCTCACCTTTGTGTTTGTTCTTCTGATGTTACTCTTGGATGAAACACCCTCTCACCAATTATCTCAAAATTTTTTTCATTACATGGCATTGTTCAAGTGTCACCAGTTTTAAACTGGGAACAGTGGCTCACACCTGTAATCCCAGAATTTTAGGAAGCTGAGGCAGGAAGATTGTTTGAGCTCAGGAGTTCAAGACCAGCTGGGGTAACATAGTGAGACTCCTACAAAAAATTTAGCTAGGTGTTGTGGTGCGTGACTGTAGTCCCAGCTACTTGGGAGGCTGAGGCAGGAGGATCACTTGAGCCAGAAGTTTGGGGCTGCAGTGAGCTATGACTGAGCCACTGCACACCAGCCTGGGCAACAACAGAGTGAGATCCTGTCTCAAAAAAGAAAAAAGAAAAAAGAAAAAAAAAAAAAACAAGGAAAGAAAAGAAAAAAGGAAAAAAGTCACCAGGTCCATAAAAAAATTTCTGTTCTTACAAATGGAGACAAACTCTTCATCTTCTAAGTGTCTCTTGTACTTGTTTTTTTTTTTTTTTTTTTTTTTTTTTTTTTTTACCTCTTTTAAGATGTGAGTAATGTTTTAATATAATTATAATCATTTTTTATCAAGTATCTAAAAGTGCCAAACAGTATGGTACAAGGGAGGTTGAATATAAACATATGTAATCTCCTTGTATTAGTTAAGGTTATACTAGCTTCTCTAACAACCCCCCAACTTTTAATGATTTAATGTAATAGTCTAATGTGGTATTACTGGTTAGCAGGAGGCTCTTCTCCAGGTGTTGATTGAAGGACAGCCTTAGTTTAATCTAGTTCATGTTTTTCTACCTATTTTATTTATTAATTATCTATTTCTACATAACAAATCACCCCATCAAACTTACTGGCGTAATAAAACACATTTCACAATTTCTGTGGCTCAGAGATTTGAGAGAAGTTTAGCTGGGTGGTTCTGACTTCAGGGTTTCTCATGAGGTTGCAAACTACTGGCAAGGGCTGTATCACCTGAAGGCTGGACTGGGCCTGGTGGATCTACTTCCAAGATGACTCACTCACAGTACCTTGCCATTCAGGCCTCTTAACTGAGTGTCCTCATGGCATGGCAGCTGACTTCTCCCAGAGTGAGAGATGCAAGAAAGAGCACGATGGACCTTGTCCTTCATGACCTACCCTTGAAGTCACACTCTGTCATTATTTCTGCACTCTAGGTGTTAGAAGCAAGTCACTGAATTTAGGTCACACTCAGGCAAGGGGAAACTAAGCTCCAGCTTTCAAAGAAAAGTGTAACAAGGGATTTTGCACCCATTTTAAAACCACCACAGCCTGAAACCTTCCATGCCTTCCTCCATTTTGTGGGGCTATGCAATCTCCTAGGGCCTGCATTCTTTAGCTTCCAGCGGATGGAAAATGAAGAAAGGATGAAGGCACACCATCCTGCTAAAAACACTTGTCTGAAAATGACACTTATCACATCCATTCTCATTCCAATGACGAGTGTCATATGGCCAATTCTGGATTCAGAGGGTGGCTGGAAAATGTAGCCTCTGGCCAGGCAGCCATTTCTCGGTGGCAACACTCTGCAACTCACGCCCGGCCCCGAACATTAACTTCTTTAGGGCAGAGACTGTCTTCTCTTTCATCACACTCTTCATTCTACAGATAGCACAGACCTTGTGCAGAGCTAGTGTTTTTTTAAATATTTCATGAAAGAATGAATACATAAATAATGGGATGGTAGCATTATTTTTCTCTATATTTCAAAAGACAAATCCAGGCTTGCTTCTTAACTAGAATACACACGACTGTGCTACTCAAATTCTATTTACAACTCAGCTATGGCCTGTGTGTCTATGCTCAGAACAACCTAGGCATGATGGTTCTCTTGTTATTTCTTATGAATTATTTATCTTCCCCCCTCTGAACTTTCTTCAAATGGCACATTGCAAAGGACTAGTTCTTTACTAAAGAATATTATATAAAGGCAAGAATGTTCAAAGCTTCTCTGCATCACTACACAAACAATTCAAGTAAGATGCTGCCAAATGCCAAAGTGATGGGATCACAGGGTAGCAGAGATAAGAGGTAAATTGTCATAGCAACCAGAGGACCTCCATTGGAATGACTGCACTCTAACTTAAAAGGAAGTTTTAAGAGCTTAAATACACACAAAGAAATGGCTGATTTCACAAAAATGTCATTTAAAAACAAGAGAATCTCTTTAAACTTTTCTGAGTGAATATAATTTGGAAAAAATATAACGTAAGAAAATGCCAAATCCAGGCATTAGTGAGTCTTGACCATAATATTTAATAAGAACAACAATTTTTGTTTGTTAAATACATGTTTTATTAATTTTAGAAAAAATTAGTTATCATTCATTTGGGAGTTATGATGGTAACAAATGCTTAGTGTAGATAAATTGAAAATATATAAAAGGTAAGAGAGGTAATTAAAACATCTTACTACCTAGAGTAAAAAAATCTAAAAAATATTTTTAGTATATATGGATATATGTTCAATTATATGTATATAAACAAAATTGAGATTTCTTGTGTATATTTCTTTTGGTATGTTGGCTTTTTACTGACATTATCTCACAGTTTCTCACATCTTTAATATTTTCAAAACATTACTTTCCATTATTTAGATATATCTTAAATTTATCTAATTACTTCAGTGATGTTTGACATGTTGATTATTTTCATATTTTGGGTAGTGTAAATAATTTTGTAGCCAACCCTATGAATGAACAATATTTTTCACATAATAAAGCATTAATAAATTGATAAATTAAAAGATGCAAATATTTCTGAATATCTCTGATTATTGCTATGTTCCTAAAAATGAATTATTATCTATCATTTTAAATTTTTCATTTGTTTCTCAACTTAGGTTATTTTTATTTTGCCATATGTAGATTCTTTTTTCTTGTTTATCTTTTTAATTTTGTATTGTACTTTGTAAGTTTAAGGTCTACAATATGATGTTTTGATATGCATACACATATGGAAGTGATTGCTACCATCAAGCAAATTAACATTTGTTAACATCTTCATCATCTCACATAGTTTCCTTCCTTCCTTCCTCCCTTCTGCCTTCCTCCCTTCGGCCTTTCTGCCTCCCTGCCTCTCTTCCTCTCTCTTTCTTTGTGGCAAAAGTACCTAAAATCTAAACTCTTAGCAAGCTTTCAGTATACGATACAATATTATTAACTAGGGTCCTCGTGCTATACATTAGATCTCTAGACTTATTCATCCTACAAAACTGAAACTTTGTATCCTTTGATCTACATCTCCCTACCACACCCCCAACCACCACCGCCGCTATCATTCTTTTCTGTTTCTACATATTTGATTTGTTTTTAGATTTATCTGGAAGATTTATTAAACTTTGCTGTGAGCATTTGGAATAAACTTGGCTTCTAATACCTAGATTATGGACCATTTTATGTAATGGGGGAAATAATAGTTTGCAAAACATGTGTGAGGGAGTTGGAACAGTCCCTTGTGTAGCCTCTGACAAGTCAGCAGCTCGGGGATCCTGAGTTAACCTGAAAAGCAGTCTAGGCCACAAGGACTGCCACTCCTAGGGGAGTCCTAGCGCTGAACTGGGCCCAGGCACAGTGGACTGGTGGAGGGTACATGACCTACTGAACTAGTAGCTGGGGTGGCTAAGGGAGTGCTGGCATTATCCCTTCCCTAACCCCAGGCTACACAGCTTGTGGTTCCAAAAGAGACTCCCTATCTTCCACTTGAGGAGAGGAGAGGAGAGGAGAGAGTGAGAAGACTTTATCTTGCACCTTGGATACCAGCTGAACCACAGCAGGATAGGGATTGGTTAGAATTATGAGGCCCCCTTTCTAGGTCTTAGCTCCCAGATGATAGTTTTAGATACACTCTGGGCCAGAAAGGAACCTGCTTCCTTGAAGGGAAGGACCCAGTCTTTGCAGGACCTATCACCTACTAACTGAAGAGACCGTAGGCCCTGAATAACCAGCAGCAATATTTAGGTACTTTCAGGTACTATGTTGAAAGCCTTGGGTGAGACTCAGGTTTGCTCGCTTCACATGAGACTCAGCACATTTCCAGCTGTGGTGGCTATGGGGCAAGACTCCCTCTGCTTGAGAAAAGTGTGGGGGAAAACTAAAGGGGACTTTGTATTGCACCTTAGGCACCAGCTGGGCCAAGAAGGATAGAGTATCAAGTAGGCTCTTGGGGTCACTGATTCTAGGACTTGGCTATTGTGGGCCTGCCCTGGGCCAAAGAGGAGCCCACTGCCCTGAAGGGTGAAGCTGAGGCCAGATAGCAGTCACCACAACTGACTGAATAGCCCTTGGGCCTTAAGTGAATGTCAGTGGTAGTCCGGCAGTACTTCTCATGGGCCTGTGATGGTAGTGGCCATGGGGTAAGGCTCGTCTGCCTTTGGAAAGGGGAGGGAAGAGTGGGAAGGACTGTGTCTTGTGGTTTGAGTGCTAGTTCAGCCACAGTACAATAGAACACTAGATAGACTTCTAAGTTTTTTGACTCTAATCCCTGGCTCCCAGATGGCACCCCAGACCCATTCAGGGCCTAGGGAAATTTATACTCTGATGGGAAGGACACAGGCCTGGCTAGTTTTGCCACCTGCTGATTGTAGAACCCAGGACCTTGAGCGAACATAGGCAGTAGCCGGGGGGTGGGGTTACAGAAGGACTTGTGCAAAACCCACTGCTGTGTTGGCTTCAGGTCTGATTCAGCGCAGTCCTCACGGTGGTGGCGACAGGGTTGCTTGTGTCACTCCAATCCCAGCTCCAGGTGGCTCAGAACGGAGAGAGAGTCTCCATTTGTGTGGAAGAAAGTAAAGGAAGAGAACAAGAATCTCCGCCTGGTAATCCAGAGAATTCTCCTGGATCTTGTGCAACACCATCAAGGTGGTACCTCTATAAGTCTGCAAGAAACATAGCATTACTTGGTTGGGGTGCCCCTTAAAGCAGATGCAGCTTAGATCACAACACCCAAGTCTTTTTGCATACCTGGAAAGCCTTCCCAAGAAGGATAGGTACAAAGAATCCCAGACTATATAGATTGTGAAAAAATATTTAACTCTTCAATGCTCAGACGCAGACAAACATCTGCAAGTATCAAGACTGTCCAGGAAAGTAGGAGCTCACCAAATGAACTAAATAAGTCACCAGAGACCAGTACTGAAGAAACAGAGATATGTGACCTTTCAGACAGAGAATTCAAAATTCCTTTTTGAGGAAGCTCAAAGAAATTCAAGATAACACAGAAAGAATTCAGAATTCTATCAGATAAATTTAACAAAGAGATTGAAATAATTAAAATGAATTAAGCAGAGATTCTGTAGCTGAAAAATGCAATTGGTCTACTGAAGGATGCATCAGAGTCTTAATAGCAGAATTGAGCAAACAGTAGGAAGAATTAGTGAACTCGAAGATATGCTATTTGAAAATACACAGAGGAGAGGAAAGAAAAAAGAACAAAAAACTGAAACGCTTCTATAGCATTTGGAAAATAGCTTCAAAAGGGAAAATCTAGGCTGGGCGCGGTGGCTCACGCCTGTAATCCCAGCACTTTGGGATGCAGAGGCAGGAGGATCACAAGGTCAGGAGATCAAGACCATCTTGGCTAACATGGTGAAATGCCATCTCTACTAAAAATACAAAAAATTAGCCAGGCTTAGTGGCAGGCTCATGTAGTCCCAGCTACTTGGGAGGCTGAGGCAGGAGAATGGCATGAACCTGGGAGGTGGAGCTTGCAGTTAGCTGAGAACCCGCCACTGGATTCCAGCCTGGGCAACAGAACGAGACTCCATCAAAAAAAAAAAAAAAAAAAAAAAAAAAAGGGAAAATCTAAAGAGTTATTGACCTTAAAGAGGAGGTAGAGAAAGAGATAAGGGTGGAACGTTTATTCAAAGGAATAACAACAGAGAACTTCCCAAACCTACAGAAATATGTCAATGTCCACATACAAGAAGGTTATAGGATATCAAGCAGATTTAACCCAAAGAAGACTATCTCAAGTCATCTAATAATCAAACTCTCAAAGGTCAAAGATAAAGAAAGGATTTTCAAAGAAGCAAGAGAAAAGAGACAGATAACATTCAATGGAGCTCCAAACCAAAGGCAGCAGACTTTTCATTGGAAACCTTACAGGCCAGGAGAGAGTGACATGACAAACTTAAAGTCCTGATGGAGAAAAACCTTTTACTCTATTCAGTGAAAATATCCTTCAAACATGAAGGAGAAATAAAGACTTTCCCAGACAAACAAAAGCTGATGGATTTCATCAACACCAGGCCTGTTCTGTAGGAAATGCTAAAGGGAGTACTTTAATCAGAAAGAAAAGGACATTATTGAGCAATAAGAAATCACTTAGGCTGGGCACAGTGACTCATGCCTGCAATCCCAGCACTTTAGGAGGCCGAGGCAGGCAGTTCACAAGGTCAGGAGATCGAGACCATCCTGGTCAACATGGTGAAACCCTGTCTGTACTAAGATACAAAAAAGTAGCTGAGCATGGTGGTACACCCCTGTAGTCCCAGCTACTTGGGAGGCTGAGGCAAGGGAACCACTTGAACCTGGGAGGCGGAGCTTGCAATGAGCTGAGATCGTGCCACTGCACTCCCGCCTGGCGACAGAACAAAACAAAACAAAACCAAACCAAAACAAAACCAAAACCAGAAATCATCTAAAGGTACAAAACTCACTGGTAATAGTAAGTACACAGAAAAATACAGAATACTATAACACTGTAACTATGGCATGTAAACTACTTTTATCCTAAGTAGAAAGACTAAACAATGAATGAATAAAGAATACTAACCACAACAACTTTTAAAGACATAGTGCAATAAGAGATAAATAGAAACAATAAAAAGTTAAAGAGTGGGGGAATGAAGTTAAGACGTAGAGTATTTATTAATTTTCTTTTTACTTGCTTACTTGTTTGTTTATGTAAACAGTATTAAGTTATTATCAGCTTAAAATAAGGGTTATAAGATAGTATTTGCAGGCCTCATGGTAACCTCAAACCATAAAACATACAATGGATACACACACAAAAAAATCAAGAACTAAATCATATCACTAAAGAAAATTACCTTTACTAAATGGAAGACAGAAAAGAAAGAAGAAAGAGAAGACCACAAAATAATCAGAAAACAAATAACAATAAGTCCTTAATTTTCAATATTAACATAGAACATAAATGGACTAAGCTCTCCAACAAAAAGACATAGACTGTCTGAAGGGACAAAAAAACAAGACCTATTAATCTGTTGTCTATACGAAACACACTTCATTTGTAAAGACACACATACACTTAAAATAAAAGGATGGAAAAAGATATTCATGCCAATGAAAACCAAAAAAGAGCAGGAGTAGCTATACTTATATTGGACAAAATACCTTTCAAGACAAAAACTATAGAAGAGACAGAGAAGGTAACTATATAATTATAAAGGGGTCAATTCAGCAAGAAGATATAACGGTTTTAAATATATATGTCACCAATTGCTGGAGCACTCAGATATATAAAGCAAATATTACTAGAGCTAAAGAGAGAGATAGGTCCCAGTACAATAGTAGGTGGAGACTTCAACACCCCATTTTCAGCATTGGACAGATCTTCCAGACAGAAAATCAACAAGGAAATATCAGACTTAATGTGCAGTATAAACAAAATGGACCTAATAGATATTACAGAACATTTCATCCAAGGACTGCAGAATATACACTATTTTCCTCAGCACATGCAGTATTCTGAAGGATAGACCACATGTTAGGTCACAAAACAAGCCTTAAAATGTTCAAATAAACTGAAATACTATGAAGCATCTTCTCTGACTATAGTGGAATAAAACTAGAAATCAGTAACAAGGAATTTTGGAAACTATACAAATACATGAAAATTAAACAATATGCCCCTGAATGACCAGTGGTCAATGAAGAAATTAAGAAAGAAATGGAAAAGTTTCTTAAAATAAATGATAATGGAAACATAATATCCCAAAACCTATGATACAGCAAAAGCAGTACTAAGAGGGAAGTTTACAGCTACATGTGCCTGTGTCAAAAGAAAAAAAAAAGAAAAACTTCAAATAAACAACCTAATGATGCATGTTAAAGAACTAGAAAAGCAAGAGTAAATCAAACCCAAAATTAGTAGGAGAAAAATCGTAAAGATCAGAGCAGAAATAAATTAAATTGAAATGAAGACAACAATATAAAAGATCAAAACAACAAAAAGTTGGTTTTTTTGCGAAGTTAAACAAAATTGACAAATCTTCAGCCAGACTAAAAAAAAGAGAGATGATCCATATAAATAAAATCAGAGGTGAAAAAGGAGACATTACAACTGATACTGCAGATACTCAAAGAATCATTAGTGGCTACTATGAGCAACTATTTGCCAATACATTGGAAAAACTAGGAGAAACTGACAAATTTCTGGACATATTCAATCTACCAAGATTGAACCATGAAGAAACCCAAAACTGGAACAGACTAATAAAGGGTAATGAGATTGAAGTCATAATAAAAAGTTTCCCAGTAAAGAAAAGTCCTGGACCCAATGGCATCACTGCCAAATTCCACCAAAATTTAAAGAACTAATACAAATCCTACTCAAACTATTCTGAAAAATAGCAGAGGTTATTCAAACTATTCTGAAAAACAGAGGAGGTGGGAATACTTGCAAACTCATTCTGTGAGACCAATGTTACCCTGACACCAAAAACAAAGACACATCAAAAGAAAAAAAAAAAAGAAAAGAAAACTGAAAACTGCAGGTCAATATCTCTGATAAATAATGATGCAAAAATCCTCAACAAATTACTAGCAAACTGAATTCAACAATACATTAAAAATATCATTCATCATGATCAAGTGGGATTTATTCCTGGGATGCAAGGATGGTTTGACATATGCAAACCAATCAATGTGAGACATCATATCAACAAAATGAAGAACAAACACCATACGATCATTTCAATTGATGTTGGAAAAGCATTCAATAAAATTCAACATGCCTTAATGATAAAAACCCTCAAAAAATGGTTACAGAAGAAACATGCCTCAACACAATAAAAGCCATATATGACAGACCCACAGATAGTATCACACTGAATGGGGATAAAATTAAAGTCTTTTTTCTAAAATCTGGAACACACAAGGATACCCACTTTTCACCACTGTTATTGAGGATAGTACTTGAAGCCCTAGCTAAAACAATCAGACAAGAGAAAGAAATAAATGACATTTAAATTGGAAAAGAAGAGGTCAAATTATTCTTGTTTGCAGATAATATGATCTTATATTTGGAAATATCTAAATATGCCACCAAAAAACTATTAGAAATGGTAAACAGATTCAGTAAATTTGCAGGATACAAAATGAATATACAAAAGTCAGTAGCATTCCTATATGCCAACAGTGAACAATTTGAAAAAGAAGAAAAAAGTAATCCCTTTTACGATAGCCACATATAAAATTGAATACCTAGGAATTAACTTATCCAAAGCAGTGAAAGTTCTCTATCATGAAAACTAAAGTGCTCATGGAAGAAATTGAAGAGGACCCCAAAAAAACCAAACCAAACCAAAACAAACAAACAAAAAATCAAAAACAAAAAAACAGAAAGATATTCCATGTTTATGGATTGGAAGAAAAATATTGTTAAAATGTCCATACTACCCAAAGCAATCTACAGACTCAATGCAATCCCTATCAAAATACCAACAACATACAGAAATAGAGAAAACAGCTCTAAAATTCATATGAAAGCACAAAAGACCCAGAACAGCCAAAACTATCCTAAGCAGAAAGAACAAAACTAGAGGAATCACATTACTTGATTTCAAATTATACTACAGAGCTACAGTAACTAAAACAGCATAGTACTGGCATAAAAACAGACAGACACATGGACCAACGGAACAGAATAGAGAACCTAGAAACAAATCCACACACCTACAGTGTACTCATTTTCAACAAAGGTGCCAAGAACAGACATGAGGAAAAGACAGTCTCTTCAATAAATTGTGCTGGCAAAACAGTATCTATATGCAGAAGAAAGATACTAGATCATCTCTCACCATATACAAAAATCAAATCAAAATGGATTAAAGACTTAAATCTAAGACCTTGAACTATGAAATGGCTATGAAAAAACAAAAACCAACCAAACAAAAAACATTGAGGAAAATCTCCAGGACATTGGTCTGGGAAAAAATTTCTTGAGCAATACCCCACAAGCACAGGCAACCAAAGCGAAATGGACATATGGGATCACATCAAGTTGAAAAGCTTCTCCACTGCAAAGGAAATAACAAAGCAAGGAGACAACCCAGAGAATGGGAAAAATTATTTGCAAACTACACATCTGACAGAAATTAATAACCAAATTTTTTCTCTATAGGAAAAAAAATCTGATAACCTGAGCTCTTCATATGAAAAAAATCTAATAATCTGATAAAATATGGGCAAAAGATTTGAATAGACATTTCTCGAAAGAAGACATACAAAGGGCAAACAGGCATATGGAAAAGTGCTAAACATCATTGATCATCAGAGAAATGCAAATTTGATATATCGAAATTACAATGATATATCATCTCACCCCAGTTAAAATGGCGTATATCCAAAAGACAGGCAACAACAAATGCTGGTGAGGATGTGGAGAAAAGGGGACCCTCGTGCACTGTTGGTGGGAATGTAAATTAGCACAACCACTAAAGAGAACAGTTTGGAGGTTCCTCAAAAAACTAAAAATAGAGCTACCATATAAGCCAGCATTCCCACTGCTGGGTATGTACCCCAAAGAATGAAAATCAGTATATTGAAGAGATATTTGTACCCCCATGTTTGTTGCAGCACTGTTCACAACAGCCAAGATTTGGAAGCAACTGAAGTGTTCATCAAAAGATGAATGGATAAAAACAGTGTAGTACTTACACACAATGGAGTACTATTTAGCTGTATAAAAGAATGCGATCCTTTCATTTGCAACAACATGGATAGAACATCAAGTCATTATATTAAGTGAAATAAGCCAGGCACAGAAAGACAAACATTGCATGTTTTCATTGATTTGTGGGATCTAAAATTCAAAATAATTGAACTCATGGAGACAGAGAGTAGAAGGATGATTACCAGAGTCTAGGAAGGATAGTAGGGGTGTGGGGAGGAGGTGGAGATGCTTAAAAGATACAAAAAGAATAATTAGAAGGAATGAATAAGACCTAGTATTTAACAGCGCAACAGGGTGACTATAGTCAATAATAATTTCATGGTACATTTTAAAATAACTAAGTGTGATTGGGTTTTTTGTAACACAAAGGATAAATGCTTGAGGGGCTGGATACCCCACATTCCGTGATGTGATTATTATGCATTGCATGCCTATATCAAAGCATATTTTGTACCCCATAAATATATACACATAGTATGAGTACATGAGATGCTTTGTAACCACAAAAATTAAAAATAACAAATTAGAAATAAAAACAAAGTAAAATGAAATAAAATTAGGACCATTGATCCTGATGGTGCACTAGATATATCTGGGAAAATTTTAAAAGTACCGGTGTCTAGGTTCCACCTTTTACAACTAGGATCTCTTGGAGTGGGAGTAAGCCAAGCAGCAATACACAATGGTAGTGCTTTATAAGAGAAAGGAAGCATGAGTCACCATGTTGAAAATGCGTACAGATGTTTGAGGAACTAACACAGGTCCAGAAACTTCTCACCTTCTTACCTGGATTTTAGATATTAAACTATCCCCCTTTGAGTTGTTGTTACCTATTTATTGTCCATTATGAGAGACCTCTTCACTGACCAAAATTATAAAAATGAATTTATCACGGACAAAAAGGCCTGAAGTCTAAGCTAAAAACAAAAAAGGTTGAAAAGGGAAACAATGCCAAGGTAGACCCCAGTAGTGCCTTTGAAGTGGCTGACAACTCATAAGCCCGGAGCCACAGACAAAGGCTTTTTGAGCTCACCAGAGACACAGCTTAGGCTCCAACAGCCTACTTTTCCTATCTGGAAGGCAGGAAAACAAGCTCTAGCTTGAAGAAGCACACAGCAATGAGGTGGTCAGCCTTTTTCAGCATGTCCCAATTCAGCCTCTGTGGCTCAGCCAGGCCCAGGCAGCCTAAGGCTCTTTCTGGAAGCTGGGTAACAAATCGAGTTGGGCTGCAGACAGCTGCAGGCAGAGGCCATCCCACGGCACTCTACACTCCTCTCTCCCCACACCCCTTCCTCTTATTGGCAATACCAGTCATTATTTCTAACCAAGGTATTATTTTTCTTAACTGTAATGTATCCTGCCTTTAAGGATGTTGTATAACAATTTATTAATATGTGGTCGTGTGATGTCACCATGGATCTTGCATATGTAGGGAGATTTGCTTGGTTTACAAGATATCCAGAATCTACAAAATGACTGGCACTGATCTGAGCATTTAGCCTTTACCAGTGTGGCAAGGGAGAGTTGAAAGTGAAAGGATAAAATGCCAATTTATGGTTAAATTGCTTGGTTTTATGTCCTTCAATCTCATCATCTCACCACTTTCAGGCACCGAATTTAATGCCATTACGATTGCTATTAAAGCAATTACATAGATAATCCTATAACAGAAAGCAAATATCATTATGTCTCCTTTCACAGTTTTGCTTCAATGATTCCTTGCCAAAACCAGCTCCGTCACCCTCTTGGTCATCCTCCATGTCCTCAAACTTAATATTTTAAAAATTTATTTTTAATATATTTTTATTGTATATATCTAAGATGTACAACATGATGTTTTGATATACATATACAAAGTGAAATGATCACTACAGTCAAGCAGATTAAAATATCCCCCAAACCAAAATTTTTACACACACATACACATCTAATGTAAAAAAAAATCCAGGATGGCTCATGCAGAAATAATTTACTTTCAACACCTGCCAAGGGGTGGAGCTGCAGAACCACAGACTACCAGCAGACTGCTTCTTCTGTCCCATCAGAACAAAACTTTTCTTTTTTTTTTTTTTAATGCTTCAGAAAGACTCACTTTCCATTACTTTTCTGATGAAGTATGGTATTGGGTTTTTAGCCCTTTATTTTTTTCTGGTAATTTTACCTGGATTCTAAATGTGGTGTAAATTCCTTAACAATTCACCCCTGTGATGTAAGATCGGGGTACAGAGAGCGTTCTTGGGGGCACAGCCTTCAAATAACACATCTTGATAAGACGTGTGCATAAAATGCAGAGAAGAAATAAGTGGCCAGAGAAAATGATGGTGCAGAAAATGTGTTTCTTAAAGAAGGATTATTAACTTTAATGTTTGATTCTACAACTCTTTGCTGCACCCCCACTTAACAGCTAAAAACATAGGATTCAGGGAGAAAATGAAGGTGTCAGGAAATTTAGCCTGAAATTCCTGGGTTGGAAGGAGCATAGTAAATGAAGCCCAGCTTTTTTCGGGTTTTATATTCATGAAGCATAGCAATGTACTGATAATGTTTTTTAAGCTGTCATTACATCTAGTTGATATTTAATCTGAATTTTAATATTTAAAAGCATACTCAGGATCTTCATTACAGCCATAAAAAATTCAAGCAGGGCTACTGTTTGGAACTGTAACAAAGCAATTTATACTCTTATCATTTCACTGAAATTAGCGTGAGGAGAGAAATCTAGATGTTTTGAAAAGTGCAATCAGCCACTTAAATAAAAAAGCAACTGGTGTCACCATTAGGTGGCAGGCACACTGCAGCCAGCTGTCACTTAGGCTGGGTGGAAGCGAGCCTGGACACCAAGGCAGAAATTCGTGGTCCCTTTCCTTGACCTTTCTTTCAGTCATTTAAGCTTGCAGGAGACAATGTGCATGGAAGCCAGCAGCAGGCATTTTAATGCACCTTTGACACTGTTTCAACATTTGGTCTTCAGCTGCATGGACTGCTCATTCAGCTTCTCTTTGCCCTCCTGTGGTGTCTGAGCTGGCTGGCCCCTGCTGCTTTAGTTCTTTAAGCTGTAGGATTTTCATCACCATGTGCGTGTCAGAACCTGCATTGGGTTTGGACTGAAGACTCTATCTTTTGTATTCACTCCATTTCCAGTGGGTCAGGAGAATTAGTGTAGTGGGTTGGTGTGTTTTGTAACAAATGCGATTCTAGGATTCCATCCTTGTCTTCTAATGTTTGGGCAAAAAGTAGAAAACAATAGCTAAAAATTGAAATCATGGTAATTGCTAGGACTCTGAGCATCTGCTAATGCAATACTTTTCGTTTAATTATGTCCCATAATATGTAACCTTTACTTTCTCAGGTCACACTGGCTAGAGGGACAAATTGCAAAGTGCAGTTTACAATCATAAGGGTGGCAATAATAGTCTTTGGTTCCAGGTCCTCCACCCAGCAGAATCTAAGGGCAAAGTCCCTGAATTCCCCATCCTACTCCTGACAGTTTTTGGCAGCACAGGCTCTTCTCCTTGGAGGCCATTACAGTTTCTTTTTATTTTACCTGGCACTATTCGCTCTGATTTCTCACCCAAAGAAGAGACACCTGTGCTGCCCACGCTGGCCCTGCCTCTCCTGCTGTTATTAATATTTTGTTGAGCCCATCACTCCTATGGCAAAAGATACTCTCGCCGGGCTCCCAGCAAGAGGCTGACCTTGGACTTTTAGTATTTTATAGTTCTCCCACTCTAGGAACTTGGAATGCATTCCCCTGAAGCTGGACTGGGGAAGATTTAAGTAGCAGCACCAATGATCAAATCCAGAAATGTTCCTTTCCACCAACAGTCAAGTTATACTCCAGAATAAAGCCTTGGACTCTTGAATCCTGACCTGGTCTTCCTCTAGCTGTACAGCTTGGGTTCCAGTATTGGCCTTTCCGCTTCCTAGGAGTGTGGCCTTGGATAAGGTAACTTCTCTCTGCCTCAATTTTCTCATATGTAATACGAGGGCAATCACAGGATCAACTTCCGAGGTTGCTCTGAGGATTAGATGAGTTAATGCGTGTAATGGGCTGACAGTGCCTGGCTCATAGCAAGCACATAACCAATGTCAGCTATTAGTATTATTAGAAAAATTTGATCTATATATTCCGGGGACTGACCACTAGTGTCCATTTTTTCCAAAGAGGTCATTGAGATTTCATGCCAAGGGTCTCTGATGTTTTGCCCCAGTATACTAGAATGCTGGAACAATGAGGGCAGCTTTAGGTTGCTATCTCTACCCTCTCACCCCTCACTCTGGAAAGTTCCATGAAATAAACATGTTAAAAAAAATTTCTGATATGAAAATTATGATTGACCTGATGCCAAGGCTGGCAAGTAAGAGTAAAGCCCTCAGAGTTTGCTTTGTATTTAGTGGTCTAGTTAGACATTCATGTATTTATATTTTAGCCATCACTCTCCCTTTCTCCTTCTTAAAAGTACTCCAAGTTTCCTTTGGGGAAGCTACCTTCCTTCCTTCTCAGCCCTGTAGGATTGGGAAAGATTGAACCTACCCTGGTTCCACAGTGGCTCCTGACTGGCCACTGTCAGGACCATCCCATCTGCTCTGGCCCTGTGAGTGGCTCAGTGAAGGATCTGTAACAAATCAGGACTGTAGAGACCTAAGGAAATATTTGCTGGGGTTTCTGGGTAAGGATAATGTAGCACTTCTTCCAAATGCTGTAGGAAGAGACTCCTCCCTTCCTCTGCCTGAAGAAGCCTGAGAATGTGAGCTCTGGAGTGAGGCAGCTTTAGGAGCAAGTCAGCCACATAGAGAGAGGTGGAACTTAGCCCTGGGCAATATCTTTCCAGTCGCTGGATCCAAACTCACCGCATCTTCCTCCAGCCTTTTCAGCTAAAATTCAGCAAATATCCCTTATTAATTTAGTCCGAGTTGAGGAGGGGTGTGTGTGTGTGTGTGTGTGTGTGTCACTTGCAGCATAAATAGTTTGTCTCTACTGAAATGCTGCATTACCGTTAAAACATACCTGTGGCAAACAGAAACCCTTCATGATTTCAGAAGATAAAACTTGAAAACTATTCTTGCTATCTCATTTGGATTTAGATGTCTAAAATGTTTAAAAATTTCAAAGCTTTGGGTACTTACATATGACCTCCCTTGATGTACAAACCCAGAGTGGAATCATCTGTTAAATTGAATTTCCAGAAAGGGGTTCCATCTATCAATTAGGAAATGGCCTTTTTTTTGCACTTTACCAATTTATAGTAATTGAGTGCTTGGTGCATAGCAAGTACTCATGGAATGTTTAAGAAGTGGAGTTTTCTGGTTATACTTGAATTTCTGATTAATTGAAAGTTAATTAGAAACTCTCCCCCCACCACCTACCATTTCCTCTCTTTAGAAAATCTTTGTAAAATGTATGAGTGCACTTTCTTTCCTTAGTAATTACAGTATAGTGAGCATAATTGCATTTTTGATGATTAAGAATTTTACAGTGCCTGAGGGTTGCCAGTCAGACTATAAATTCTCATTGTACAATATTTTACATGGAGAAGTTGCAGGAAATTGGGCTAAATATGGATTGATCCTGGACAGTCTCTAGAAGTTTATTTTCTAAAAACTTGAATATCTATTCGTTTTCATTGTCCTTTAAATTTTTCTTCAAAAAATTATTTTTTGTGCCAAAGTTTAATCAGAATTTTGATCAGCTAGATTCTGGTTAAGAAAAAATTGCCATGTTTTTTGTTAAATCATTCGAATGCTGGTATCAGTAATGGTACAGTGAAATTATTCATGTGGGACCCGATCGGAGATGTGCATTAGAGGAAGGGTGAGATAAAAGAACCTGACAGCATTAGGAGTTTCAATGAGGAGGTTATGTTAGGATTAATTTCGATCGTGCAAGTTTACTACTGACTGTAAATTCAAGGAATGAGGGGATGTCAATGTCAGGGTATCCAGCAAGTAGGAATTATTGTCCATTTTTGTCCTGTTTCTTTTGTGGAGAAATGGCCCTGCATATTCAGATCTTCCCATATCCTGTGGCGGAAGCCACCTTGGTGGGTTAATGTAGAGTTTGGCATAGAGGGAACGCATCAGGCAAGTACATATTGTTCATGGCAATCTTTTCTCTAGATTCATCTTTTCGAGTCTCTTTCACCAGTCGACTGACCAGCTGGAGGTGATTTAGGAATATGGGATCAGGACCATAAATCTTTCTATTGCCATCAAAGATATGATTAACAGTTAGAGTCAGGGATCTGACGGGGATGCCACACCCCATGTAGTTATCCAAGAAAGTGGCAGCTAACCATTAGTGTGTGACCAGAGATGGGATGCAGAAATTGTTGGTCAAATCAAGAGGATGTGAAGGGCCATTTCGGTGTCCAGGAAGCAAATATTAGGTTGCAGAACATGGGAAATCCCTGGGTGGGGTCCAGCAGATGGTCGTGGGTCCTCCTCTTTGTCTCAATACCCTTAAAGTCTCAATTCCCTTCTTTTTACCCCTTCTTCCAATGCCTTATCATCTTCAAGAGGTAATGTTTTGGCATGGCTCAGGAACTGGCATTGGACAAGTTAAAAGTATGTTTTTGTATTATTTTCCACCAAGTTTGTCCTTTACTAGGGTTGTCTTTAAGTGTTGCTCTTATTGTCTGCAGGGCCTGTGCTTTGAGTTGTGTATGTAGTAGTGAAGAATTAAGCTGGAGTTCATGAAACTCTCTCACCAGTCTCCCCTGTGAATCTGGCTTTGCATTTGCAAAAAAAATTATAGGGGTTTCCTGGAGGACTATGTATTTCCTGGAAGACTGATGAGATTGAGAGAGTTCATGACCAGGGTACTAACTCCTCTTCATGCAAAGCAAACTGTTTATTTTCTTCTATTTAAAATCAGGTTTAAATCTCAGTCACTTCTCATTAGCATCATTCTATGTATGCTCAGTTCAGTTATAGACAAAATATTTTACTACCCAGCCAATTCAGCCACAACTGGAATGAGCACTGTGGGGATTACATGGATGAATTAGATAAAGTCCAAAATCTCCTGGGGCTCAAAATCTCACAGAGGCAGATAGTGATTCTAACATGAGAAAGACTGTGAAACATGCCATAATGAAATTATGAATGGATTTCATTAAGAGAAATAAAGGAGAGAGAGGACGTTCCAATTAGGAATATGCCTTGGAGTAGAAGGAATTAGAGTCAGGCCTTGGAGGAGGTATAGAACCATAATGGGCATGGCCCATAGTCACGGCATTTCAGGGGGAAGGGATGGCCCAGATGTATGCACAGAAGCTGGAGGGAGTAGAACCTGCTCTAGGGCAGTTAATAATCCAATGAGTTTGGGCTAAGGGTATGTGGAAGTCAGGTAAGACAAGGAAGTATGGTTTAAGTAAGATTGGAGATGGAGGCTGCTGTTTGATCATGGATGGCGTGACTACCACAGTAGAGGATGATGAAAAGTCAGTTATTGTTTTTGAACAGGAAAGTTGTTGAGATTGTTAGGTTTTAGAAAGATAATTCTGGGGGCAAGGTGGAGAGTAGGTGGCATGGGTGAGGGTGGAGGACAGGACAGACGAGCTGGAGTGTCCAGTCAGGAAGGTACAGCAAATTATTCAGATGAAAGCTCATAAATCATGACCTAGGAAAGTGATCATGGGAAGGAAAATAAGGCCATGGACTTGGAAGATGTAGGGGCCCATGGAGAGGGAAGTATGAATGACTCTGAGGTTAAATGAGATTGGGAACATAAGCAAAGTAAGAAAGGAGAACAAAGTTTACTTTTAATAAGAAGATGAAGGCCATGCGTAGTGGTTCATGCTTCTAGTCCCAGCACTTTGGGAGGTCAAGGTGGGAGTATGGCTTGAGCCCAGGAGTTCAAGACCAGCCTGGGCAACATGGTGTAAACCTCTTAAAAAAAAAAAAAGAAAATTCAAAAATTAGTGGTGCATGCCTCTAGTCCCAGCTACTCAGGAAGCTGAGATGGGAGGATCACCTGAGCCCAGGAAGGTGGAGGCTGCAGTGAGCCAGGAGCACAACAGTACTCCAGCCTTGTCTCAAAAGAGAGAAAAAAAGATGAATAGCTAGTTTTTGAATATGCTGAAGTTTGAGTGTATACATGTTCAGACTGAGAGGTCAACTTGCTCCTTGAGAGCTGGGATACGTCTCATTCGCCTGTGTAGCCTTAGCACACAACAAGGCATTTATTTAATTATTCATTTATTCATTTATTCATTCAACCAATATTGATTAAATGACTACTCTGTATCAGGGCCTGGCATGTAACAGGAGCTGAATAATTGTTTGCTTAATTGAACTAAACTAACTTTTATGGATCCTTACCTAGTTAAGTTGTCATTCTATTGAGAACTTCTACTTGGTAGACTTTATTTGGTAGGACCGTTAGTTTATTGGGGACTGGGTGAAGGAGTGGAAGCATAATGAGAACTGTTTCATAGGAGGCGGAGGTAACAACCTGTATCTGCAAGGACCAGATCATGGGCTTACAATGGGAGTTCAGCCTGCCTTCTGCTGTGTGCTCCAGTTTTGAAGTAGACAACACAAAAGTCTTGGGGAACTTATTTATAGACATTTTCCAAAAGCAGGGGGAAGGATGGAATGGGTGAGTTGCTTGAGTCATTTAGGTATTTATGCCTAAATCAGAAACCTGTACTTCATAAGATTAACCATATTTATGCCTCTTTTTTTTGTATAATTTGTGTATTTTCTTCATATTTTTAAGTTACATTTTTCCTTAGGTGTTGACATTTTTCAAAATTTCCCTCTGTCTTTCTTATGTGAGTGAAGGAAAACAAAGCCAACTTTAGGTGATTCTTTTCTATTTTGGGTTGGAATTTTATGTGGAGAGTAACAGACTATCGAGACTAGGCTTCGTGGTGTCAGGGTCCTAAAGAGGGAATATGCACTAAGGAAAGTGTAGGAGAAAAGTCAGGCTCTGCTGTACAGAATCCTTTTCTACGAGGGAAGTTCTTTTCCAGAGGTCTTTTCTTGGGCATTGGAGATGTTGTGTAGCACGGTGTTGGGAGTCAGGGTGCTGGATTGGAGTAATCCTGATACTGATTACATGTACTCATGCAAATGATTCATTCCCTTTAGGCGTCCATTTTCTCATCTGAAAGAGAGAGAATTATACTTGATTCACCTTCTAACATGCTAAATGATTTGTCTAATTACTGTGTTATTTTCTGTCTCCCCCTAGAATGTTAGCTTCTACAAATAAAACTGGGACAGGGAGTTTTATTTGCATTGATCCCTGTGTATCCCATGTGCTGGGAACATGGTTACCTTGGAGGTAATTTCAAGGCAAAGGAAGTAGAGGAAGTGGGAGGAATAATTGGGGTGGTAGGAGAACAATGTGTTCCTGAAAGCCAATGTAGAAGGGGGTTTCATGAAGAAGATGGTAACAGGACTGGATACTGAGGAGAGACAGAAGGGAAAATCCAAGCATAGGTCTTGGATTTCGTAATCAGGAGGATACTGGTGCCTTAGAGAAGCCAAAAACCATTGAAAAACCTGATAGTCAGTGGTAAGAAGGCTAAAGAGGTGGAAGGATGTGGTGACAGTGAGTTACAGCTATCCTTTCCAGAAGCTCAACAAAGAAGAGGAGCGGGATGGAACTTCATCTTGATGAGAAAACAGGTTTGAGGGAAGAGTTGTATTTTTATTATTTATTTACTTTTATTTTATTTTGAGACGGAGTCTCACTCTGCCGCCCAGGCTGGAGTGCAGTGGCACAATCTCGGTTCACTGCAACCTCCAGATCCCAGGTTCAAGTGATTCTCCTGCCTCAGTCTCCTCAGTAGCTGGGATTACAGGCACGTGCCACCACACCGTGCTATTTTTTCTTTTTTTCAGTAGAGACAGGGTTTCACCATGTTGGTCAAGCTGGTCTCAAACTCCTAACCTCGTGATCCTTCTGCCTTGGCCTCCCAAGGACTACAGGCGTGAGCCAAGGCGCCTGGCCAAGAGTTGTATTTTTAAACCAAGGAAGGAAGGTGCCCGGGGGACGGAGAGGCGGAAGATGTGAGGAGAGGCAGTTGTTATTAAGTACCCGAGGAGGGAAAGATTGAGATAAAACCCTGAGGGGAAAGGTTAGCCTCGGCGGACACTTCTGGTTGAATGTGATTAAAAGGGGGAACACCATGAGAAGCAGGGAGATTGGAAGTTTAAGAAAGAATAATTAAAGAGTTCAAATTGAAGTCATCTAGCATCTCAGTGAAGAAAGAACCAGGTAATATGGCGGTAGTTTGGTGAGGACTTGTAAAGGGTAGAAGTTTTCAAAGAGCTATAAAGAGAATCTCAACAGGGATCAGTATACATGATTGATGGAGACGGCTCAGTGGACAGAGACAAGTGGAATTAGATGGCATGGACATGCTGCAGATCCCATCTACTCAGTTATGTGAACTTCCCCCTCAGTAATGCTCTGTATTCAAAATGGGTCTCAAAAGCAAAATGACTGACTCGAAGAATGAGAGATTAAAAATTAGAAGGGAAAGTATGAAGGTGGGTAAATGGGTCCTGGAAAACCACGATCCTATTGAAAGTATGACTGAGAAAATGGAAAAAAGTAGTAGAGGATTCAGCGATAATGTAAAGATCAAGGAAATGAAAGCCTTGAAGACAAAGACTAGATTCAGCCCCTGTGAGAGGGATGGGAGAGGAGTAAAGTTAGGTGTGTTTATCTGATTAAATCATCCCTTTTGTTTTCAGAAAAGAAATGTGGAAGTAATGAAGTTGGAATTTATGGATTACTCCAATAAAAAGCAGTCCTTTGTCCTTTTTGGCACACAAGTATGCATTACTGTTTCTGGGTGATAATAACTTATGGTTAGACTAGAAAGAGCTGAAGAAAGCGTTTTTCTACATCGATGTGTTAACAATGAGAAGAGGGAGGTGCGGAGTAGGGTTAGGGGATAACGTCAGTCCTCATCTCAATTATTATGATCATGGAAATTAATTGTTGGGAAGTGAATCTCAACTTGAATTTTCCCTGAAGTTCTTTTCCAGACATATGCTAAGTTATAGCAGGGTTTATTCTAAGTAGCTTTTATTTCCTCTTTCTTTGTCTGTAGCAGAAATTAAAAGAAGTGCCTTTAATAGAAAGCAAGATGCCATCGTATTAGTCTTGGTGTCCTGAATCTATTAGCTTTGAGTAGGCTAAGTGGCAGTAATTCTGATATGCCTGACATTGTCCAGTCACATTTCTACCAGCATTTAAGGAGGTTGCTCGAGGTCATGTACCTCTTTTGACCTTGGTAAAAATTAATAGTGTAATGCCTAGTCTACCTGTATCTAAAACCCATCTACAAAAAAGTGATAAAGCAGCCCATGTTCTCAAGGTAGAGGATACAGGTTCTGTCCAGCAGCCATTAGGTGGTGCTGCCTAACCAACATTCCCTTCCCTGTTAGGTCACCTACATGAGTCCTGTTGCCTTTATTGTGGGTACAATGGAGAATATTATGTGATTCTCTTATAAAAGGTGGAAGTGGCTGAAATTTCTCTGTCACCTCTGTGAGACCTATCAGATTCTCTTTTTTTCTGGAGAGCAGTCAATAGCTGCTCTAAGGAGACAGCAGACACAAAAATGGCTGCTCAGACTGAAAAACAAGCATTGATATTTGAGTAGTACTTTCCACTTTACAAAGAATTTCCACATGTCAGAGTTCCTGGAATATTGGAGGTAAGCAGTCATGACATTTTTCGAATGAATAAGTGGAGTACTGTAGGTAGAGAAAATTAATTCTATGTTGACTTTTGATAATGTAGAAATTACACCAAAGTTAGTTTATGAAAAAAGGTATATGTTTCTGAGACAACATGCATCGCTATTGATAAATATGACACATAATAACACTTACTGTACTCATACTTATTCTATTGCAGGGCTATTATGAAAGTTACCTTATTTAGCAGAAAATCAAAAAACAATAACAATAAGAAGCTTTTATTAAGAGCATATTCTCAGGCTCTCTTTATTTCCAAATGGTGTCTTCACTGAAGAATTTATTCTCCATTACATAGCTATATATACGACTTTTCTTTTTCTATTTTCAAAAATGTTTTTTTAATTGACAAAAATTGTATATGTTTATTATGTACAACCTAAATTTTGAAATATGTATACATTGTGGAGTAGCTAAATTGAGCTAATTAACATACACATTACCTCACATTGTTATTTTTTGCGGTAAGAACACTTACAATTGACTTTCTTAGTGATTTTCAAGAGTATAATAAATCGTTATTAACTATAATTACCATGTCATTCAATAGATCTCTTGAACTTATTTCCTCCCAGCTGAAATTTTGTATCCTTTGACAAACATCTCCCCAGCCCTGACCCCTACCCCAAATTCCTGGCAACCACCATTCTACTCTCTGTTCTATTAGTTTGACTTTTTTAGATTTCATGTATCAATGAGATCATATGGTATTTATCTTCTGTTCCTTGCTAATTGCACTTAACATAATGCCCAGGTTCATCCAAGCTATACCAAACGTCAGCATTTTATTATTTTTTAAGACTGAATAGTATTTTATGATGTATATACTACATGTTCTTTATCCATTCATCTGTTGATGAACACTTAGGTTGATTCTATATCTTGGCTCTTGGGAATAATGCTGCAATGAACATCAGAGTGCCAGTATCTTTTCAACATACTGATTCCATTTCCTTTAGGTATGTACCCAGTAGTGGGATTGTCGGATCATATTGTCGTTCTATTATTAAGGTTTTGAGTAACCTCCATACTGTTTTCCATAATGGCTGTACTAATTTACATTCCTCCTACCAACAATGCACAAGGACTCTGTTTTCTCCACATCCTCTTCAACACTTGTTATCCTTTATCTTTTTGGTGATAGCTATTCTAACAGGTGTGAGGTGGTATCTCATTGTGGTTTTAATTTGCATTTCCCTGATGATTAATGTTGAGACTTTTTCATATACTTTTTGGCCATTGTATGTATTTTTTTGATAAATGCCTACATTTTTTATACCTTTTTTCTGAAAGTTTGTTTTTATCGTGAACGGATGTTGAACTTTGTCAAGTGATTTTTCTGCATTTATTGAGAAGACCATATGCTTTTGGTTTTTCATTCTGTTAATGAGGTATATCACATTTATTGATTTATGTATGTTGAATCGTCCTTGCATCTCAGGGATAAGTCCCACTTGATCATTGTGAATAATCCTTTTAATGTGCTGCTTAATTTGGTTTGCTAGTATTTTGTTGAAGATTTTGTGTCAATGTTCATCAGGGATATTGGCCTGTAATTTTCTTTTCTTGTAGTGTACTTATCTGGCTTTTGTATCAGGGTAATAGTGGTCTCATAAAATGAGTTTGGAGGTGTTCCCTCCTCTTCAATCTTTTGAAAGAGTTTAAGGATTGGTGTTAGTTCTTTAAATGTTTCGTAGAATTCAATACTGAAGCCATCAGGTCCTGGGCTTTTCTTTGTTGGGAAATGTTTTATTAAGGAGATTGAGTCAGTCTCCTTACTTTTTACTGGTCTATTCAGATTTTCTACTTCTTCATGATTCAGTCTTGGTAGGTTTTATGTGTCTAGGAATTTATTTCTTGTAGGCTATCTGATTTGTTGGCATATAATTGTGCATGGTAGTCTCTTGTGATTTTTTTGTATTTCAGTGTTATCAGTTGTAATGTCTTTTTCATTTCTGATTTTACTTAAGTCTTTTTTTCTTAGTCTAGTTAAATGTTTTCTGAGCTTATCTTTTCAAAAACCAACTCAGGGTTGTTGATGTTTTCTACTTCTTTTCAATTCTCTCTCTCTCTCTCTTTTTTTTTTTTTTTTTTGAGATGGAATCTCACTCTGTCAACCAGGCTGGAGTTAATTGGTGCAACCTCAGCTCACTGCAACCTCCACCTGCCAGGTTCAAGTGATTCTCCTGCCTCAGTCTCCTGAGTAGCTGGGATTATAGGCACATGCCACCATGCCCAGCTAAGTTTTATATTTTTAGTAGAGACTAGGTTTCACTGTGTTGGCCAGGTGGGTCTCGAACTCCCAACCTCAGGTGATCCGCCTGCCTGCCTCTATTCTCTCTTTCATTTATTTTTGCTATGGCCTTTATTATTTTCCTCCTACTAACTTTTGGCTTAGTTTGTTCTTCTTTTTCTAGTTCCTTGAGGTATAACATGAGGCTATTTATTTTAGATCATTTTTCTTTTGGATGTATGTGTTTATTGCTATAATCTTCTCTCTTAGAATGACTTTTGCTGCATCCCATAAGTTTTTCTATATTGTGTGTTCATTTTAATTTGTCTCAAGATATTTTTAAATTTCATCCTTGGCCCATTTATTGCTAAGGAGCGTGTTGTTTAATGTCCATCTTTTTGGGAATTTTTCAGGGCTTTTCCTGTTATTGACTTCTGGTTTCGTAACATTGTGGATATAATTTCAGTCTTCTTCAATTCATTAAGACTTGTTTTATGGCTATTCTGGAGAATACTTCATGTATTCCTAAGAAGAATGTGTGTTCTATTGCTATTGGGTGAAATGTTCTGTATATATTTGTTAGGTCTATTTAGTCTAGTCTAAAGGTTATTGTATTATAGTCTGTAGTCTATGAAGCTTACATAAAACACTTCATAACAGGCTATTTTAAGCTGATAACAAAGTAACTTTGATTGCGTATACAATTCTACACTTTTATCCCACCCTACCCCCAATTTTATGTTTTTGATATCATAATTTACATATTTTTGTATTGTGTATCCTTAAATTGTAGCTGTTACTATTTTGTTTTTTTGTTATGTTAGTATTTTAAATAATCTTTTTCTTTTAACTGTCATAATCATGATATGTTACCTACACACCACCATTACTGTATTAGAGTATTCTGAATTCAACCATGTACTTTTACCAGTGAATTTTATACTTTTATGTGTTTCTAGTCAGCATCACTTTTTTTCCAGCTTGAAGAATTCCCTTTAGCATTTCTTATAAGGCAGATTTGGTGGCAATGTACCTCCTTAGCTTTTGTTTGGGAAAATCTTTATCTCTTCATTTCTGAAGGACAGTTTGTCAGGTAAATATTCTTGGTTGGCAGTTTTTTTTTTTTTCCTTCAGCACTTTGAATATACTGTCCCATTCTTTCTTGGCCTATGTGGTCTCTGTTGGGAAGTTCACTGCCAGTCTTATTGGAACTTCTTTATTTATTATTTCATTCTTTTTTCTTGCTGCTTTCAGCATTTTCTCTGTGTTTCTGATTTTTGACAATCTGATTTTAACGTGTCTTGGTGTAGTCTTGTTTGGATTGAATCTGATTGATTGAAGAATGTTGATCTTCTTTCTCCTTGATATTTATATCTTTCCCCAGATTTGAAAAGTTTTATATCTTTCCCCAGATTTGAAAACTTTATCTTTCTACTTTATCTCTCTTCTCTTTCTTTAATTCCTATAACTTGAATATTTGCTCTTTTGATGCTGATACATAAATACTGTAAGCTTTCTTTTTTACTTTTCATTTTTTTCTTTCTTCTTCTCTGTACATTTTCAAATAACTTTCCTTTTAATTTACAAATTATTTATTCTGTTTTATTGGTTCTGCTGTTGATGCCCTCAATTGCATTTTTTATTTCATTCACTGTGTTTTTCAGCTTTTAATTTCTGTTTGGTTTTCAAAAATAATTTCAATCTCTGTTAATTTTCTCATTTTGGTTATTTATTATTTTTCTGATTTTGTAAAATTGTTTCTGTGTATCTTCTTGAAGTTTGCTGAGCTTACTTTAAACGATTCTTTTGAATTCTTTGTTGGGCAGATTGTAAGTCCCCATTTCTTTAGGGTCTGTTACTGAAGCTTTAATTTGTTTCTTTGGTGAGGTCATGTTACCTTGATTGTTCTTGATCTTTGTGGTTATGCATTGGTGTCTGTGCATTTGAAGAAGTAGGGACTTATTCCAATCTTTGCAGATTGGCTTTGTCTGGGCAATCCCTTTACCAGTCAGCTCATCCAGAGACATGTGTGTGGTCTGGAAGTTGGGGACTGAGTCTCACAGGCAGGCCTGGAATCTGGGGCTATAAGATCTGGCCTGGTGCCTAGGCAAGTCTGGAGGCTCAGCCTGGCAGGCTGGCCTGCAGTCTAAAGCCATAGGGTGCTCCCCAGTGCTGGATTTTACTGGGGCAGGCTTAGCATTGGAGTCTGAGGCAAAGTCTGCTGCTCACTCTCGTCTCTTTCCTCCATATGAAGGGTATCTGTCTTTATTCTGTGCTGCCTGGGATTGGGGGAGGGTGTCATGGGTAGGTAATGTGAACTGTCCTTCCTACCTTCTTTTCTTTTTTCTATTTATTTATTTATTTATTTATTTATTTATTTATTTATTTATTGTTTGAGAGAGTCTTGCTCTTGTCACCCAGGCTGGAGTGCAATGGCGCGATCTCGGCTCACTGCAACCTCTGCCTCCTGGGTTCAAGCGATTCTCTTGTCTCAGCCTCCTGAGTAGCTAGGATTACAGGTACCCACCACCATGCCTGGCTAATTTTTTTGTGTACTTTCAGTAGAGACAGGGTTTCACCCTGTTGGCCAGGCTGGTCTTGAGTTCCTGATCCCAGGTGATCCACCTGCCTCCACCTCCCAAAGCGTTGGGATTACAGGTTTGAGCCACCACGCCCGGCCTACCTTCTTCAACACATCTTTTCTGTGCTACACCCAGATACTGTAATCACTTACTTGGTTTCCATAGCTCTTCTGAAGGTATTTTTGTGCCTGAATAATTGTTCAAACTGATGTTTCTGCAGGAGGACGAGCACTGGAAAGTACTGTTTTTCCATCTTTCTTGAGTCTTTTCACTTCCAGTCTACATACACTGCTCTCAAATGATTTTGGGGAGTGGGCAAGACAAAAAGTTCCTAAACGCAATATGAACAGTTTATTTTACCATCCTGAGAGTGTTTTCATGTATCCATGAAATCCACAAAATGTAATTTAAATAAGCAATGCAACTTTCTAAGATATTCTGTGACTAGCTTCTAAAAACTTCTGTATGCGATATATTGGGAAGGAAAAGTAAACTTTGATATTGTAGCTCTCACTTCTGAGATGCACCTGATAGGTATTTTAGCCTGACATGGTCACATATTCCAGGATTGTTTTAGGCTGCTCATTCTTTTGGGGACCCTGAGAGATTGGGTGGATCCACAAAATGTTGTAGTGTCTTCTGCTGGGGATTGCTGATTCTATAAAGGGAACCCTACTGTGTCTAAGGTTCTTCAAGTTCCATTCTAAAAACACTTGGAATGGTGGAAGTTGTGGTTCATACCCAGAGTGTTTCTAGGAATAGTAACATAAAACATCTTTGAAATTTGAGAAAAAATACTAAGATTATCACAAAAAAGTATACGATTCTACACAATTTGAATTATGTAAATAAGAAGTAGAAAGTATTCTTCATCTGTTCTTTCTGATACCATTCTCCATCAGAAGTAGTCCTTGTTAAGTATGGTATATATCCCTTCCAACTCTTTCCTATGTTGCTATATTTCTTATAGTTCTATACATCTCTTTGACTATTTTTCTTTGCATATGCAGCACACATACACAATAATTTTCTTTAGTATCATTTTAAAATATAGAAATAGCTATATAGTATTCCACTGTGCAGCTGTATCACAATTTATTTCACCTTTTTTCTATCGATGCTTATTTTTGTAATATTCACTTTTTTTTTTGGCTAAGTGCTGCTGCAGTTAACATCCATATGCACTTGTCTTTGCATTCTATGGACTTTTAAAATTGAAGATGCTGTGTATGAGGGAAAAAAGCATGACATAGTACCCAATATTTAAACTCATCCAACATTTATGTCTTTATCAATATTACATTGTTGATCACCCTTTGTAATTTTGTGCTATGGTGATCAATGCTTCCAGCTCTTTGAGGTACCCCCAGCCTAGGCTCCAATTGAATGCAGATTTTAAAATCCTCTGTTGATAGAGTGTGATGGTGGATGGGGAATAGTTCACAACTCCCTACAATTTTACACTCTCCCGCACCTCTTAGAATTTTTCTCTGAGAGTGTTATGTAGTCATCACATCAAGAAAGCTTTAGCTATTCGATTAGTGGCTGCATATCTCTTTTCCTTGTTTAAAAATAATATGTGAAAGTGGTTGGGCATGGTGACTCATTCCTATAATCCCAGTGCTGTGGGAGGCTGAGGCAGGGGATTACTTGAGCCCAGAAGTTCAAGGCTGCAGTAAACTGTGGTCGCACCACTGCACTCCAGCCTAGCTGGCAGAAGAAGACCATGCCTCAAAATAATAATAATAATAATTTCTTTAGAAAACATGCCTTCTTTTTATTCCACCCCTTTCCTTTTTTCTTCTCTCCCCATTTCTTCCTCCCTTCCTTCCCCCATTCCTTTCTCCCTCCCTCCTTCCTATCTTCTTTCTACCACCTTGAGAACACAACTTTATTTACTAGTTAAACTTCCCATTTAGAATGCTTGCATTGGAATTACATTTTGTCAAGGAAATTCTGAGTTTAAAATAAAAATAAGGAAGGGGACAATATGCTTTTTTCTCTGATATCTCTTTTTTAGTAAATCAGGATTAATGGAGTCCCAGGTGGTTACCAGCTCTCAAAAGTGAACTCTAGTACAATGCATTCTAAGATTTCCTCTTAGAAGTCTGCTAAGACACAGATGACTGTGCCTTGTGGCAGTAAGCTATGGTGATCCTGGCAATTTTCATCACAATGGTGTGATTTCAAGGTGGCTCACCTTTCATGGTGGATCTTTGTTAGAATTTAGAAAGAAAGTAGTTTGACCAAGATGGTAAAGTTAAAATAAATGATTGAAGTAATTATTGCTAATTAAATATCACCAGAGGGATGATAGGTATATAAAAAAGGAAAGCATCCTGAGATAGAGGCAAGAAAAAGTAAGGTTGTATTATAGTATCCACAATTTAGGAAGTATTTGTATAGACATGGTTTAACCTGGATATTTTCTAATCTCTGTATATCAAACCACATCATAAAAATTTTTATTATCGTTATGGGAAAATTTAATTTATGAAATTAATTAGGTTAATTAATCAATGATTATCTACTTAACAGAAATTTATCTAATGTGTCATTGGCACATATATCTGACACAGGGACATATATTAGAGCAAATGCACCAACTTTCTTTAATGAGTACACTGATCAGATCATATGTGGTTTATCTGCTCCAGTAACCTTAAGTATAAAATAACAAGATTTGGCTCTGTTAATCATTAAAGGTGGCCCATTAGGTCTGGCTACTTAGAAATCCATCTGTGGTTGAGGCATTTTTCATAGTGGTACCTAGACAATCTCAGGACCATTGTCCAGGCTCTGATTATCTACAGAGAAATAGTCACAGCTTCTCTGCATGACAAGAGTGAAGCATGTTGCTATGTTTTGTTTTCCAGAATCTAAGGTATAATGAATTACACCCAAGCAATAATGAGTGTTCCTGATCCTGTCTGTGGTTTGCCATTATTGTTTTCCAGGAGGAAACCTCACACATGCAAAGCCACATGCTCTATCACTTGTCAAGTTGTGATGTCTCATCTGGGAGTGATTTGAGCCCCTGCCACTCAACATTTCTTTTATGACTCCAAGATTAAAAGACCATATTCAATCTTATTTTTATTTATCTTTTGGGGGAGGCACAAAAACAGTAACTCTTAGCAGGGGAGGAACTTGTATGCCATCTGACCTAGAAACAGATGCGACTGATTGGGAAGATCACAAGCAAGGATATACACAGTCTTTCTGTATCTTTCAAAGTAAAGATAGCCCTGACAATAGAAAAGGAGAAACTACCTCAGTATCATCCCAAAATATCATTTCATGTGTAATAAAATGAAATTATTCTTCTTTGACCAAAATAAAACCCTTTAGTGGATCACCCAATCAAAAAAGTCAGTTAACGTAGAGAAGCGTAAAAATAGCTTACACAAGTCTTATGTGCTGTGGCTCATGCCTGTAATCCCAGCACTTTGGGAGGCCAAGGTGGGTGGATCACTTGAGGTCAGGAGTTCGAAACCAGTCTGGCCAACATGGTGAAACCCCATGTCTACTAAAAATTAGCCAGGCATGGTGGCAGGTGCCGGTAATCCCAGCTACTTGGGAGGCTAAGACAGGAGAATTGCTTGAACCTGGGAGGCAGAGGTTCCAGTAAGCTGAGAATGCGCCACTGCACTCCAGCCTGGGCTACAGAGCAAGACTCCATCTCAAAACAATAAAAAATAAATAAATAAATAAATAAATAGAAATCCATAATTATACACAAATTCATCAACCTTGTGAAGCAGGAAAAGGCCTTGTTCTTGAGTTTGGTTCTTCAGATTAATGTTCTTCATTGGCTCTCACAGACAAGTGACACCTACACAGTGTCATTGGCCATGTGAAGCTTCAGTTTCTTAGGTGAAGGAAGAACTTACAGAAACTTACAAAGCAATCCAAGACTACTATTCTTCCCATTTTTAAATGATTTGATTTCCTCCCTCAATCTTTTACCGTTGCCTTGGTCAATCTTAAGATGAGACTATTTTTTTTTTTAAGGTGACCTGACTTTATTGTCTCTTTTCAATACATTTGATTTGGTTTTTGTAGAGGTAGTAGATCTTTTGTTCTTCATATTCATCATAATTGCTTTTAATAATATTTAGTGAGACCGCATAATGACAGTAATACGTACAACTGGAATCACTGGATTTAGAAATTGAAATCTTCACATGTTGCTAGGCATACAAGGCAGGGTCTGGGACAGAACTGCATGGATATACAGTACTAGCGAGTGGTCTAGCAGTTGTGAGAATTTCATATTCCATGGGTACCAAACAGCAGGTTTTATAGAAGGCAGAGCTTCAATAAATCTTTCCTACTTGAGTAGAGGCTGGTGAAGAGACAGTTTTTGAATTATTATCATCAAGTATGTAGGTTCTTGTAGGTCAAAAGCTGTATCAACATACAGAATGGCAGCCGTTGAATAATGCTGCTTGTCTTTAAGCAAATGTAGTTTAAAATCCCTTAAAATCCAGTGTTGTTTTGCAGATTCAGTGAATCTATTCAGGCAATAGAAATGTATAAATCAACAAAATCTGCTTACTAAAACACTTTTGAGTAGATGGTATCTCACATTATGTAGCTCTTTCACGTTTATTTTTATTTTTTTTCTAAAAGAGATATGCATTATAAACAATGGGAAATAGCTATATTCAACAATAGTAAAAAAACCCTCAATGCAATTTAATGTCAGAAATCAATGCTGTATGTCCTGGATTGAATTGAGAGGTGGAGATGAAGACTTTTATTGCCCCAGGTATACTGGAAAATGTTGTGATGCCTGCAAGCCTGAAGTCAGCCAAAGGGTATCCAGTCACTACACGTTTTCATTGCTCCTAATACTCTTTGGCTCTAGGCTACTGCCTGTTCTGCCTAATGATAGGGCCAACCTTGACTGGGAGCCCTCTGAACCTTCCCTGAGGGGCTCCCCGGTGCTTGTTCACCCTTTGACATCAACCTTCAGAGTATATGAAATAGAAATCTTAATGAAAGAAGGGAGGGCTGAGATTTTCCTGCGTGCTCGTCTGGCTAAACTCCTAGCATTTTATGATTATATTTGATTTTTAAGTCATCCTGAACTCTATCTGCAGCTCTGCTCCCTTTTATCTTTTCTTGGCATCACAACCTTTACTACAAAGCTTATTTCAGGGGAAAACTGTTAGAATTCAAATCACTTACTCCTGTTTCAAGCTCGTCTGTTTGTTTGGGATTCCAGCTGACAAGATGTCCTTCAAATGATTGCTTTTAGTAAAATCAAAGTGACTTGAGGACCAAAAACTTTGATAACTGAGTATGTGTTTTAGACTACTTCAGGGGTTCCTCCTGCAACTTGGCTGGATAAGTGTGAAAACAGAATTGTTAGTGACGAAGAGGGCTGAGGCCTGTATTCTAGATTGTTTGCAGAATTCTAAATCACTACCAGGAAAGGGCTCAGAGAAAGCCTTCACTTTGTGAGACCTCAGAAGCAACCTGGAGCCAGGTCTGTGGTTCAAGAGTGTTTCCAAACTGGGGTGATGGCTATGGCTATTTTTGTTGTTGTTGTTATTGTCGGATGCCTCAGGGCACCAAGAAATGAGACTGGGTTCTTGTCCTTAGAGGGTGTTTTTTTTTTTTCTTCAATTTCTTACTTTGGGGAAAGCTCTTGTAGTGCTGTGTATTTTTGGAGATTTCCAGGGGTTATTGTAAGAAGGGTAGAAGACTCCCCCGTCCACACTGGGATGACCCTCTGGGTGCCACCGACTTCCTAGTCTGCAGACCCTCTGAAGCTGGTGTTCCAGCTTTAGTAGAAAAGGCATTTTTAGCACAAAACTCTATAGTTTTGTATCATGCTGCCTTACTCTTCTTTCCATTAGGACGAACAAATCTTTTACAACAACTTATCAGGTATCCACTTGTCACCTATAATAAAAGTACTGAGCACTTGCTCTGGACAAGGCATGGCGCATATGTGCTTTCCTTTAATCCTCTCAATGGCTTTAGTAATTTCATCATCCTTCTTCTATGAAGGAGAGAAATGAGGTTTAGAAAGATGAAGTTCCCACAGCTGGTAAATGGCAAAGCTGGGATTGGATTTAAGTACAGTTCTATCTGGCTCTCCAAACTGGTTTTCACTAGGAGACATGTATAACTCTCTCAGAGTGTCACTGGGGAGAATTATTCAGTATTTTGCACTTTTAGTTAAAGAAATGTAAGCACATAATATTCCCTCTAACCTCTTACATTTCTGGGAAGAAGAACAAAATAAAAAGATGAATACTTTTAGTTACCATATTATTAACAGATTAGCTTGTATGCTGCTGACCAGATATCATACCTCTACCATCACAATATATTTATTCAGGAAAAGAATGAGAAATTAGTAGCTATTATCTCACAGGTAGGAAGGAGAATGGAGAACATTCTATAGTGACACAAAGTATCAGCCCACGAGAAGGGAAGACTATTCTTGTTAGTGAAAGAACTTCCAGATTACTGATTACTCTAGATATTCATCTCTGGGTACTTATGACAAACTGTGTTTGGTGAAGCTACCATATACGGGGAGGTTGTCCTCTGGTCCCCTTGGATGTGGGCACCATGACTGGAAGGGCCTGGCTCACCTTCTGTGGCCCAGCTTCTCCAGGGCTTGCTTGAGAGTGGGCGGACATGTAGACAGGCTGGCTATCCCAGGAAATGAGAGTGATTCTTTTTGCAAGTTTTAGTAGCCAGGGTGTGGCCTAACATGAAGAATGATTTCATGTATAATTGTATAACATCGTGATAAGTGTTTTTAAACAACAAAAAAATACCTCAGAGATAGACTTGCCAAGCTCGAAAGCAATCCAGATGGGTTTTCTGACCTCTTTCTGCACCAGCATTTTCTTTATGTTCTTAGGAAATAGCTGCAGAGGGTTTTAGAGCCATTCAGATTTCAATCTTGGGACTCAGAAAATTTCTGTATTGTGCCTTAAAGAGTGACGTGTGCCACTATTAAACTTGAACTGCTCTGGACAGCTGCGCAGAAGGAAAAGAACTACCGTGCTCAAAACATTTTCATTTTGTTGTGTACATTCCTTACGGTGCAGCTGGTTTAAATTCTCTCTGAAAAGATGGTGTGCAGCTGTTTCTCTGAGGCAGACCCTAAAGGCAAATACCCATCACCCCAAATACCCGTCGCCCCAGCACGTCATTTCCTATCTTGGCAAGTCGTTTTGTCCTTAACTCTGTTGTGTGTAATCATGAAACATCGCTATTTATCTGAATCTTCTTTAGGATACAATACATGAGCTCATTCTCAGAAGTTCCAGGAACACAGCACTCCATTGTAAAAGATTTTCTATGTCTCCCACCCCTTCTCATTTTCGCAGTTTCCATGGCAACGTTTGGCTCTGATGGCACCTCCAGGATTATTACTATCATCACAGTTATTTCTTCTGATTACTATTGTTGCTTATTGTCATCAACATCATTTTGACTGTCGGTTAGTCAGATCCTGATCCTAAACACCTGGCCTCTGGGGAACGTTTCCTCAAAACAGTTGAAAAGTTAAAAAAAAAAAAAAAAAAAAAAAAAAGGAATGCAAATCCCTAGAGATTACCAGTGGTGCAATTATCCTACATCAGGTTTATGTTTCTCTTTAAAAGATTTCCCCATCAAGTCATTGTAATCCTTCCAGAATATACATAGATAAGTTTGTCATGATACCAAAATAGACATGGTTATCGATACTGCTGTTTTGTTTTTAGAGAAGGAAACTGTGTGTGCATTTTTGTGTGTGTGTTGGTGGGTTGAGAGGGGAATTATGAATCTAAAGCTTTCTAATATTGCTAAAGGAATTTTTCCTGAAATGTTGGAAACTGGTTGTTTAGAGATGAACAAAATAGTTTGAGGTTTGAGACTATTATCCACTGATTTTTCCATACCTGCTGTCGACCCTGTGAGCCTCCTTGAGGCTTAGGGGGGAATAAACTTCCTTTGTAAGAATTACTGCCTTATGAATTAGTGTAACACTGGGATGCCCTATGCTTTTGAGATAGTCTTAGACTTGGCTCAAAACACTACCTCCGAGGCCATGAGAATCCAGAAGCCTCATTTTAATTTCTGCAAGTTTCTACAGCTGTCTTTTTGTGTGTCCTTCTGTCCCTGGGGTCCTGTGTGGATGCTGGCTGCTCTGCTGGGTTTAGAGAAGCCCTAAATACAGAATTTGGCCTCTTTAGCTATGTTTAGAAGAAGCTCTTACATCGAGCTAGCCTGTCCTTTCACATTTCCTCTCCCTCCATTTCTTTTCCTTCACTTCCTTCTTCCTTTCTCCCTCCTCCATTCCCACCTTCCTTTCACTGTTTCAGGAAACCTTGAGGACTTGGTGGGTCACTGGGAGGAGTCATATCATAGGGCACATTCTTTGCCCCTCTGTCTGCTAGCTTCACCCTTTCACTCCCATTCTTCCCTTTCTTCCTGGCACATTGAAGAATTTCTCCTTTTTGTCTTATTTAGGGCAGCCATCTCTGAAAGGAGTTCTAGTTTCTCCACTTGGTTTTAATCTGCGCGTAGATATATTTGCTGCCCCTGCAAATCAATTCCACAGACTCTTTCTCAAAGGGGAGAAGGACAAAACCAAATGTTAATTTATGTTTTGGTGGCAACAGAGCTTGCTCTAACCGAATGCTCCAAGCCCTGCCTTACTGCCTCCTGGTCACTGAACACAATCTCAAATGCTTCTACGAAGCTGGCATGTGACATACATGAGTCAAGGGAATCTGGTGGAAGAGGCAGTGTGGAGTGAGGGACAGAGTATATATCCAGAGTCACAGTTCACTCAAAGGGACCACAAGCAACTGGGCTCCAGCTGATGGCTGCCAGTGAGGATGGAGGTCCAGTGTGGCCTCATAACCCAATTTTTAAGAATTTAGAGGTCTAATTTTTATACAAAAATTTCCCAAACTGTGAACCCTGGCAGCTGTTTTTTAAAAAAATTGTGCAAGACAATATTGTGTTGGTTACCAAACTACGCAGGAGAGACACACCTAAACCACACGGGAGAGACACACCTAAACTACGTGGCGGAGGCACACCCAAACCATGCAGGAGAGAAACGCTTAAACCACACGGGGTAGACCCACCACGTCGGGGAGACAGACCTAAACCACGCGATAGAGACAGACCTAAACCATATGGAAGAGATACGCTTAAACCACACAGGGTAGGCACACCATGTGGGAGAGACAGACCTGAACCATGTGGGAAAGACACCTAAACCACGCGGGAGAGACAGACCTGAACCACGTGGGAGAGACAGACCTAAACCATGTGGGAGAGACATGCCTAAACCACATGGGGTAGACACACCACGTGGGAGAGACACACCTAAACTACATGGGGGAGGCACACCCAAACCATGCGGGAGAGACACACCTAAACCACGCAGGAGAGAAACACTTAAATCACACGGGGTAGACCCACCACGTCGGGGAGACAGACCTGAACCACGTGGGAGAGACAGACCTAAACCATGTGGAAGAGACACGCCTAAACCACACAGGGTAGGCACACCATGCGGGGCAGACAGACCTGAACCACGTGGGAGAGACACGCCTAAACCACGTGGGAGAGACACGCCTAAACCACGTGGCAGAGACACGCTTAAACCACACGGGAGAGACATGCCTAAACCACGTGGGAGAGACACGCCTAAACCACGTGGCAGAGACACGCTTAAACCACACGGGAGAGACACGCCTAAACCACGTGGGAGAGACACGCCTAAACCACGCGGGAGAGACAGACCTAAATCACATGGGAGACAAACCTAAACCACGTGGGAGAGACAGACCTAGCCTGCTGCTTTGGGGTTGCCTCTTCTGCCTAGGAGGACCTTGGGCAGGAAGTTTCCTGTTTGGCTCCAGTCTTTTTTATTTTTTTTGAGATGGGGTTTCTGTCTGTCACCCAGGCTGGAGGACAGTGGCATGATCTCGGTTCACTGCAACCTCTGCCTGCCGGGTTCCAGTGATCGTCCTCCTCAGCCTCCCGAGCAGCTAGGATTACAGGCGTGCTACCACACCCAGCTAATTTTTTTTTTTAAATAGAGACGGGATTTCACCATGTTCGCCAGGCTGGTCTTGAACTCCTGACCTCAGGTGATCCGCCCGTCTCTGCCTCCCAAAGTGCTGGGATTATAGGCGTGAGCCATCACGCCCGGCCTGGTTCCAGCCTTTCTCCTCCCCTCTGTGATGAGGTCCTTGCTGATGCCCAGCCAGGTTGGAGTGTCCTCTACATTAGGAGAAGCTTCAAGGGATCATGGGGCTTGAGGCCTAGTCAGCTGCTTGATTCTAACTCAGCAGCAGTGAAGTTTGTAGCTGAATCAAATGCAAGTATCACTCCCAGCCTAGATTTTCAGTCACATTTCCTCCTGCCCCAGGGCCAGGATCCATCTCTCACCATCTTTGTCTTTCAGTTGCTAGAAAGATTGCCTTAATCCCTCTATGTCTTCGTGCTTAAGTTATTTTCCTTTTCTCTTTCTCTTGGTGACAAGTTAGTTCAACTCTCAGTGTGTGTGTGTGTGTGTGTGTGTGTTTTTTTTTTTCTTTTTTTGAAGCTTGGATAATTTAATAAATTAAAATTGGGAGTGGAGGAGTAGGGAAGAAGGAAAAAGAGGAGCATCTCTTTAGCATTTATTCATTCTAACATTCACATGTTTGCTTCTGCACGGAGTTGTTTTACTATGAACAGGTTCACTAAGGAGCCAATTATGTCCATATGAAATGAGAATAAAAGTGCAAACTCATTCAGATCAGGTTCTTCTGAGGAGTGGGCTTTTGAAAAAAATATGTAAAATAAAAATAGAAACACTCTTTGTCAAATACTTAAATTGCAGCCACAGTAGTGGGACAGCCACTACTTAGAGAACGCATGTCTAGTTAAACCCTTTTTTTGGGCCAAAGACTGACACCTATGCAATTGACCTAGGAAAAGAAAGGATAAATGAAGAAAGAGAAAGAACACTTCATGTTAGACAATTCAGTCACCTCCATCAGTTTTGACAGAATTAGGGACTCGGAATTGCTCCTGCTGAGGCAGTGGGAGCCCCACTCAAGCTGAAAGCATGAGGTGAGGAGGCAGTTGCCTCCAGGCCCTCAGGGACAGCTCTTTGTCTTTCTCCAAATCAAGCATACAACTACAAAGTCCTGCTGCTCCACTTCCAAGTCAAACTTGGTAATTCTTAACTCAAACAAATCTTGAGTAACAGAGTATTCTCTAATGAGGCTCGTCCCTTCAGTGCCAGTAACTAAAAGCCAAGATGTTGCAATTAATTCTTTTATTATTTTCCAACCATCCAACAGTCCTCATTTAGGGCTTTCTTCCCTTTTTATGCAACAACTGTCCTCCAGAGAAAGTGACGAATCTGCCTCCAGCTTCATCCTCTTCAACCTTTTTGACAAGGAGATGCGCATTTCTGATGAAAGTTATCTTACCAAGTTTAAATTCATAATTGGGAATTCCTCTTTTAATATCTCCAGGCTTGACTGGGGAAGGACTGGGCTCCACCCCTTTCTTCTTTCCATCCAGTCTATTGCCAGAGCCGGAGAAGGCGCGGAAGCCCAGCTCTCCAGCATAGCTACTGTGATCGGCTTCACCTTCTGTCGACTTCTCATGCTGGACTTGTCTTTCGGGTTCTTTGTAGCCCAGGGGAGCATCAAAGTCCATGTTCATGTCACACTCAGTGATGGACACTGCCTTGTCAGGTTTGGTTTCCATCACACACAGTTCGAGTTTGTAGATCTTTTCATTATAGTTGATGGCAATCACATCCCCAGTGGTCAGACAGGAAAAGTTCCTAACTGTGTTTTCTAATACGGCTTTGGGGTTGGTGATGTCCGGGACGTCATGGCTCTGAGGCTGGAATTTGCAGTAGGTGGCCACTTGAAGGTTGACACTCTCCACCTGGACCAGGCTGCCTTCTTCCAAGAGCAAGTTCTGCATCATCCAGTGTGAGAGGTAGCAGATCATCAGTCACAAACTCCAGCATGCCACAGTGTGTCATGCGGTCCGAATTCTTACTGGTCAGTTTGAACAGCATGGGATAGGTAATGTTAAGTTGGCTGAGTTGGTCCAGGGCTGAGGGCATCATAATTATCTTCCCTCCCTTCTCCACATCTGACCTGTCATTAGGCCCTGCTAGCATGGACACAGAGAAGCAGCGGTACTGTGTGGAGAAGCGGTTTTGGAAGACCCTGGGAATTGGGTGATTGAACATGTTGAAAGAGAACATGATGGACACCGCCTTGAGATGCCTTTTCTCTCAGACAATGCAACGAAGGCACCCCGCTGACCTCTCTCCTCGCGGCCACCGCCACCACCAACGCCCCAGTGTGTTGTTTTTAACCTTGACTTCTAAAAGATCAGAATGCAGATCTCCTTAAGCATAAAATTCATCAAAAAATGTCATATATATATATATATAGAGAGAGAGAGAGAGAGAGAGAGAAAGAGAGAGAGAGAGCAGAGTCTTGCTATGCCACCCAGGTTGGAATGCAGTGGTGGGAATATGTCTTACTGCAGCCTCGAACTCCTGGGCTCAAGTGATTCTCCTACCTCAGCCTTCCAAGTAGCTGGGACTACAGGCATGTGCCACCACACCCAGCTAATTATTATTATTTTTTTTGTAGAGACGGGGTCTTGATATGTGCCCAGGCCGGTATGAAACTCCTGGGCTCAAGTGAGCCTCCTGCCTTGACCTCCCAAAGTGCTGGGACTACAGGTGTAAGCCACCACAGTTGGCCAGAGTGCCCATTCTTAGCACAAACTCCAAAATGTTTGTTCTGGGGTCCCAGGCAATGCCTCGCCATTTCTGGTGCCTGCCCCTCCCACACTGTAGCCTGGGAATTACCATGGTTGGTGTGGGGGTGCAGTCTCTTGGGTGTGCCCAACCCCTACGTGGCAAGTACACTGGTGGGTACAGTCTTTCAGGCTCTAACCAGAGTCTAGAATTTGGCCTGTGAGCCTTTTGACCAGAGACTTGTTAACAGACAAGCAATTCCTTTCAACATTGGAATCTTTTCCGGATAAGAAAAGAAAGCTCATTGTCGACATGCCTGGTGTGCTCAGAGTCTCTCCCTGGCCACACGAAGGCCATGAATACCCTGGATAGACAGATTATCAATGTAAATATGTTTTCTCTCATCAATTCACAAACAATTATTGAAGACCTGCTATCCGCTGGGCTTTAGGAAGACACGCTTGTGGAGCGTTATTAGTGTCCTTGAGGAACTCAAGGTCTAGTGTGGGAACAAACATGTAACGCAGCCAGTTTGTGCAGAACAGTGAAGACACAGCATGAACAGTGGTGAGGAAAAGCAGCCCTCGGGTAGAAGTTCAGAGAATCTGCTTGGCCGAAGAGGGGTGGAGGCACCGCCCAGGTAGAGGGCACAGACGCCTGCACTTGGGCGTGGGGGTGGAAAGGACAGTGCTTGTTCTGGAAATGCAGTTTATGGTTAAGGAAAATGTTGCAGAATGTGTGTCCAGAAGCCCCAGAGCCCTGGATCTCTCAATGAGAGGCTCTCCCCAGGAGAGGCTGGCTGGGATAAAACTGACAGGATGCATGATCCATGTTGCCCATTTCACTCTCATTCTAAGACATTCATACTCAACGTTTAATGCTGGGTGAAATCAGTTTTACTGTTAACTATACATTAAAAAAAAATTTAGTGCCAATGCATGTAATTGAAGTAGTGAAAATTAAGTGAGAGAATGATGCAACTCACAATGGAGAGAGCTTTTTCAAATACCGGAAGAACACCTTCAATGTGCACATGCAGTGCTATTCAAAAACTCAGTTTTGAGCTGACTGCCATTTAGCTCCCAAAGGTTATATAAGAGAGACACCCTTGGGCATTGGGAGCACTGTAATGTGAGGGTTAACAGCATGAACTTGGATGTGGCAGACACCTGGACTTGAATCCAGGCGTTCTCCCTTAATAGCTCTTGATGCTGGGCAAGTTAATTTCTGTCTCTGTTTTTCACTCTTGCTCTTGTTCTCTCGGGGTTTTTTCATGCTTTTTCAGATCCCAGAGGCTTTTCCTCCTTCCTCTTCACCTACTTACCTCCCACACAGATAGCATTTCAAATGCCCCTTCAAAATGATAATGAAAATGATATCATAACACATTGTGCCTTTTCTTCACAGCATCTCTATTGTAGTTCTGTGTTTATCTGTGATTAATTTATGCATGCCTCCAGCACTACCCTTTTTTGTTTGGGTTTGGATCATAATCCCAAAAGACACAGTCCTGAAAGCCATAATCCTGAATGTTGAAATTCTGAAAGTCCAAACTCCCAAAAGTCTAAAATCCCTAATGTCTAAAATTCTGAAAATAAATACAGTTACGTGTTAGGTGGAGCTATTACCTTGTTATTGTCTTTATGCGGAAGGAAATTAATTTCAATTGAATTTCCAAACCATAATCACAGATTTGGAATTAGGTGCGCTCAAAGCTACTAAAAGTGAATTTCTAGTCGTTAAAAATAAAGTTTGTCTTTCTCACTCAGCTCAATGCATTTGGTGGAAAATTCAAGTGAATGGATTGGTTATATGATACGGCAAGGAAAAAACTTTAGTTTAAAAATTTGTCATTTTTGAGCATTGGCATTTCTTCCGCCTGATGACACTGCAGGAACTTTTAATAAATTAAAGCCATATTTGGCTGAAGAAGCCAGAGGAGTTACTGACTGGTGAGGAAATAATTATATACACAGTAAGATAAGAAGACGCTTAGGCTGTTGGATCACAGTATTGTTTCCAACACAGTTGTCTGTGTATGAGTGCATGTAAAATGGATTTCTGCATGCCCAAAACAACATAGAGGCAGAGCACAGAAGAAGATGGGAAAATTGAATAGGAACGCTGATGTCAATGTATATAAAATTGTAGAAGAATTCCAGAAAGGGCAGAGCCATGTAGAAAATGAATGTGAATGTATTCACTGAAGAGAGCCATGTCCTAAAAGAAAAACAAACAAAATAAGCCCCAAAAAACCCCACCAGATCTAGATGCAAGACTTCAAAATATAGTCAATGATTGTGAAAGTGGACCAGCTTTTGTGGACTATCTCTGTGCAATTTCCCATAATTTATCCCTGTAATACACTTTTTAAAGGTGTTAATTTCTAGCTGTTATCTTTTTTTCAAGTTTTTTTTTCCCCACAATTTTAAATTGTCAGCATTATTTTTTACAATTCGCTATGCTATGTATTTAATCTTTGCATCATTCCAGTACTGGAGCTATAAATTGTCTAAAGACTTTTAGAGAGTTCTTCATTTTATGCATTTTTGTTTTTTGTAAATTTAACTCCACAAAGGTGCATTATTGCAGCATTGGCTTTGTGTGTAAGCATTGTGCATGTACGTAAAAACATTGAAACTCCTTCAGTAAATGAAGAGATGCCCTTTTTGTCCATCTACATTTGTGAAAGATAAAATTTCTTGAGCTCTTGGCTCTTTGGGTGAATGGTGTGGTGCTGATGTGGTGGTGACGCATCACAGGTTTTGATTGACCTCATCAAAAGACTTAGGTTGTCTGTCATAGTACTTCAGCTGACTGTAGTTATCAAGCTGAGTGCACACAATTATCATAGTGCTATACATATGTATATTTCACTTACCTATTTCTTTATGAATATGGTTTATCTGCTTATAACTGTTATACCCATGTGGCTATCATTAGTATACCTGAGTGCTTATGCTTGCAAAAATATTATTAGTGCCTATTTTATTGTGTAGAGTGGCCTATGAAGTATTCTGTTGTGTCTTTATGTTTCTCGAATAAAGTCACTTTTAAAAATGTTAAGTAAATATCTTTAAAATAATTTTTAAAATTATTTTTCCATAATAATATTTTCAGGACTTCAACATTTGGAACTATGGTGTTCATAATTGTGTCTTTTGAGATCATGATTAGCTCCGGTTTTGTTCACCACTGTGGCCCAATTTAGCACAGTATTTGTCACATAGAAGGTATGTGGTCGGCCAGGTGTGGGGGCTTATGCCTGTAATCCCAGCACTTTGGGAGGCTGAGGCAGACAGATCAGCTGAGGTCAGGAGTTCAAGACCAGCCTGGCCAACATGGTGAAACCGCATCTCTACCAAAAATACAAAAATTAGTTGGGTGTAGTGGTAGACACCTGTAATCCCAGCTATTAGGGAGGTTGAGGCAGGAGAATTCCTTGAGCCTGGGAGGTAGAGGTTGTGGCGAGCCAAGATTGCATCACTGTACTCCAGACTGGGTGACAAGAGTGAGACTCTGTCTCAAAAAAAAAAAAGAAGGTATGTGGTCAATATTTTTGATTGAATAGGTAAATAGATACTTCCTTCATAAGCTTGATTGAGGGTTGCATTGTATAATGCATCTAAGCTATTTGGCACAACGCCTGCTATATAGTCAGCATTCAATAAATGTTGAGTTAAATAATTATTATTCCTTTAGGTTTCCTACAGTGGACTGAGTAATGAACAATTTGTGTGTCATTAGCTAAGTTCCAATAGTTCAATGAGCTAAGTTTTAATGGTGAAAATGCTTTAGGTTCAATATTATGCCCTTGGCTCTGAGTGTTGATTTAAGAAATGGAGACTTTCTAGGTCATCTGTGGAGTCACTGAAGAGGATTTTATGCAGTGTGGCAATTTGGAGCAGGAGTTTGGAAGTAGATTGCGTGGGTCCAGGTTATTGCTGCTTTGTTTTAGCTGTAACCATGGGTGACTGATTTCTCTGTGCCTTTGCTCTCTAACCTGTAAAGCGGGGATAATAATCTACCTTTCAGTGCTGTTATGAGGACTAAATTATTAATACATATGAAGAGTTTAGAAGAGTACTTGGCACACAGTAAATATTCAATATATGCTAGCTATTATTTTATAAGGACTTATAGGACAAATTATTCCTGGAATTTAGGACAAAAACTAAAATAGTAACTCTTGAAAAGCTGGTATTTATATTTTAGTTTATGGTAGATTTAATATAGGCCACTACATTTCTTCTTTTGACTTATTATCAGAAATTTTAGAGCTAAATTTAGTGCTGAAGTGCAGCAAATATCTCATCTCTGACTCTGTATACACAATCACCCTTCTATTTTCTTTGTTATTTCTTGTCTTTGTCCTGTGTACCCAGATATCCTTTTTAAAACTTGAAATCTACCTCAAATCCTTTTAGGAAGCAGACAGGGACACATATAATAAATGTATGAATTCCAAATAATAGAGTTAGAAAGAAAACACATTTAGGTGATATTTACTTCAGGTAAACTTTATATGATCCAAAATTTTCCCTATGATCCTGTATAGACTGTTTCACTCCTTTTTGAATAACTAAAAGCAAATTCAGTATTCTGGTGAGAACCATTTATTATGGAAATTCTAACATAAATTATGTACCAACTGCTAACTAGAAATTGCAAAATTTTGCTGGAAGTATTTGAAAAGTTCAAATTATTTTCCACTATTCATATCATAGCATCATAAAATTTTAGAATAGGATATAATTTGTTTACTTTTCATGTTTCACTTGGTATGAGCAATAAGAGTCCTGATCAACTTAATTTTATGTTAATTGAGTTTTAATTTCTTTTTAGAAATGAAACAAAAGTGTATTTTTATGGCATTGTGATGTTGGACTGTCTCAGTAGTTAGATATTTTATTTGACTGTCTACTCAGGGCAACACCTAAACTGCTTGAAATAGAAGAATATTGATTCCATGTTAAAATCTTTTGAAAAAGGTATTTTAAAGACCTTCATTAATAACTTGCCTCAAGACTTAGCATTCTCTTTTTTCTGTTTAATTTACATCTGCAAATTGAAGATAAAATTCATACCTCTATTGGGCAGGGAATGGAGAAGTAATTGACCATTTGTTACGTAACAGCCCATTGGGGAAAACCAGTAAAGACCAACTCATTCATTCATTCAGTCTTCAATCAATATTTATTTATAGATTGCCATCTATGTGCTATGCACGTGCTGGATGGTAGAGATGCTCTGATGAGTCCTTATGCTTAGTGAGTTTTCTAGCAGGTGGAGACAACAAGCAATGAAGTAAAAAGGAATTTTGAAAATGAACTCTTTTTGTCTGTGTTTTGATCAAGAAATTGACATAATGGACGTGAGAAATCAAAGTCAATGTGAAAAAAGTTCCCTGTGACACAGGATTTATAAGGTAATGAATGCACTAGGACTAGTTCTTTAACCTTTGGACCCCTCATTCAGATGAAGGTTGTACAAGCTTGCAGAGCAGAAAGAAGGATTTGAGGAAGATTTTCTTGGAGGAAATGATGTTTAGAAGCCTCTAATTATCTACCCGAAGGGGTAGGGTGGGAGGAGAACACCACATTTTCTTTCCCTCAATCCTTTAATAGGTTCACTTGGAGAGCTTTCTGTGTGTTTTAGGAATAGGGGGAACCTTGCACTGGGGTCTCACTCTTCCTTGGGAAATCCAGAAGGTGACAGAAAGGATGCCACACTGCTTTGATGTTGCACAGGGATCAGCCTGCGTGCCTAGAGTTCATCAGAAGACATGTGAATGTTTTTCATGGAAGAAAGGGCCAAACTGGAGTCATCCGGATTCCTGCTGTGGAGCAAAGGGAGAGGGCTGATGTTAGGACTTAGAGATCAATGGATCCCCTTCTCATCTTGAGAACTGCGGGTAAAGAGAGTCCCTAAGGATGAGAATTCCAAAAAATTAAAAACAGAACACCAACCCACGAGGGAAAGAGTTCAGCTCTAATAAGCTGCTAGACCCAGATATCTCGAAGCCACCTAACCACTATTTTTATTTGTTAAATCTGCCAACGGTTTGCTTCCTTCCCTTCTTGTCCATAGCTGAATGTGCTGCTGTCCATCATGAAAGAGGAGAGTAGGGAGAGAGCAGAAGCTGGTCACACCCCTCTCTGGCAGCAGGCAGCTGACAAATGTAGGCCTAAGCAAGAGAGAGCAGAAGAATTCTTAACTTTGAAGAAATATTGAGGAGTTGTTTAATATTTTGGGGAGAACACATTTCAGTCAGTGAATTGAGTTTTGTGAGTTAATGTGATCATAGGACTTTTTCATGTAAGCAGAAAATTGTGGGGATCCACCAACTTTCCTTACAGAGATGGAGGAGATTATCATCATTGAATAAAAGTTTATAGGGACACAAATAGACAAATATAAATTTGTGTTTTGGTCCCAACCACACCCACATCCACATATTTGTGGGAGGAACACAAGGTTTTAACAGGGGGCATGTTGCAGAGGCACTTTTCCTAGGTTCGGGGGTTTCTCAGAGGAAGTAACATTATTCCAAGGGCAGAAGAGATGAGACGCTTTCTGTGCAAGGTTGGCAAGTTAAACACTTTCACTCCCTCCCAAGTTCTCCACAAAACAACTATACAGCAAGTTTTTAAAAAAGCCTTAAGCCCTAAAGGATGAGAACAACAAAAAAGAAGGCAATAGCTGCAAACTTTTGTAACCTAGAAAGTAGGTGGGTAAGTAGTGAAGGACCAGAGAGAACTGAAGTATAAGCTAAAGTAGAGAAAGGTGAAATCCAACACACTCTACTCCTCAGGATTGACAGCTCAGAAGGGATACTTAGAAGTACTAACATGAGGAGGATTGATGGAAAGCTTTTGAAGTACTCAGATTCCCAGATCACCTTGCCAGCTTCATAAAGCCAGGCAATAGATCTTCCCAACCCTGGCAGAAGAAGGTGGATTTATTTTTTTAGAGACACTGGACTCAGTTGAAGATGGAGATACCATTAAAAAAATTAGGAGATAAAGTGCATGTATACAAAACTGGAGGTTGAGAGCATCTCCCAGTCGCCTTCCCACATTGAGCTTCCAGATGTCCAGCAGCCAGGCCTTCACCTTCCATGCAGGGGACAGAAGAGCTTTCTCTGAGGAATCTGACCAGTCCACGAACAAAGACCTGCAAATATTGACATCAAGTCTTCCCCACCTTAATGGCTGGGGAAACTGCCCAATCAGTTACCCTAAAGTTCACAGTTCATATGTTCTACACACACTTTTGCTTGGACGATTTTGTCTCTACCACTTAAATGTGAGCAGACAGCCAAGGATAATCAGATGTCCAAGTAAAGCATCTAACAGAGTACAGGAAGCCCAATATCTGAATAACAGGAGCTGAAGAAGAGAGGTAGATAAAATGCAAAGTAGGATGTAAGGATTAATTCAAGTAAATATCTCAGAATTAAAGGATTTGTGTTCTATATTGACAAGCTCACTGAATGCCTAGCAAAATAAATGAATGAAAACAGAACCAAGACATATCATTTTTAAATTTCAATGCAGTAGAGAAAAAAAATGAGGGGTGGCGGGGGGCGGGCGGGCGGTGGGAGGGGCGGGAGAGAGAGAGAGAAACAGAGAGAGAGAGAAAGAAAGAGAGGATCCAGGATTAAAAAGATAAATGGCATCAGATTTCTCATCAACTAGAAGCCAGAGGCCTTCACAATTTCCATACTCAGCAAAACTACAAATCAATTTTCAGGATAAACAAAGGAAGAGGAAAGTAGAGAACATGAGAAACACTTGAGAGGGGTGAAAGGAATCCCCAAGATGATGGTGACGGGAAATTCTGGGATGACAGACAGTTACCAGGTGAGAAGCTCCAACAGTCCATGTTGGAACAGGAAGGCTGTCAGAGAGGTTTCTTTAGGAAGGTAAAACTGATAGAATGCTTGCTATGTCCAAACCTTTAAAGAGGAAATGTAGACAACTGATGAAGGATTTGCAGGTTGAACTGACAAATACATAAAAAATTAAGAAAACAAAAATTAATATTATTATTAACTTCAGGAAAAAGGGAAACTCATGCAAGGAAAGCAAAGAAACCAGGGTTAACTCCATGGCTCAGTGTGTATGTATATATTTGCGTGTTGGAAACAAGGGAGAGAAACACAATAAATTTTCTTCTTTAATAGTGTCAAGTCAATAGATAAATGTCTAAAACCCAGAGTTAACAAAATCAGCAAGTGGCAGCACAAATCTATTATTTAGAAACATAGAGGTAATTACCAAAATATATAGTTAGAATAGGTGAAAGTGATTGCCTTTAGGGGAGGAGGGAAAAATGAGTAGAAAGAGTAGGGCATTATAATCAGTAGGGCAAATTTTGCAGAGCTGTTAAAATATATTCTGCATAAAATAACTACACTTTTTCTTTTATTAATTATACTTTAAGTTCTGGTGCACATGTGCAGAATGTGCAGGTTTGTTACATACGTATATATGTGCCATGGTGGTTTGCTACACCCATCAACCTGTCATCTACATTAGGTATTTCTCCTGATGCTATCCCTCCCTTAGCCCCTCACCCCTTGACAGGCCCCAGTGTGTGATGTTCCCCTTCCTTTGTCCATGTGTTCTCATTGTTCAACTCCCACTTTTGAGTGAGAACATGTGGTGTTTGGTTTTCTGAAGAACTACATTTTTAAAAGGTGAGAAAGGTTGAGTGATGGCATTGTGGTGATTGGGTTAAAGTCCTTAGGGTGGGGGGCAGGGAAGAGAGAGAAAGAGAGAGTGACTCATATGAAGAATCAAAAGAAGTTCAATATGAGTGTGATGGGCAGAGGAGTGGTAGGGATGATGAAAAGGGCAGAAATGAGATATGAAGCTACAGAATTCGCAGGGCCCAGATCATGAATGGGCTTTAATTTTATCGTAAGGACAATGAAAATCCAAAGAAGAATACTTTCATACTGAAGAACACTTTCATATTTAAGGAAGAGGAAGCTCTAACAAAAGTAGCTTAAACAATAAAGGATCTCATTTTACTATGTTTTATCATATAACAAGAAGTCTAGGCTGGTGACTCACACCTGTAATCCCAGCACTTTGAAAGGCTGAGGTAGGAGGATTGCTTGAGGCCAGGAGTTTGAGATCAGCCTGGGCAACATAGTGAGACCTCTTGCCGCTACCTCTAGAAAAATAAAAAACAAAACTAATCAGGCATGGTGGTGCATGCCTGTGGTCCTAGCTACTTAGGAGGCTGAGGTGGCAAGATCACTTGAGCCCAGGAGTTTGAGGTTACAGCGAGTTATCATTGCACTGCTGCACTCCAGACTGGGTGACAGAGTGAGATCTTGTCTATTAAAAAATAAATTAATAGGCCGGGTGCAGTGGCTCATGCCTGTAACCCCAGCACTTTCTGAGGCTGAGGTGGGCAGATCACCTGAGGTCAGGAGTTCAAGATTGGCCTAGCCAACATGGTGAAACCCTGTCTCTACTAAAAATACAAAAATTAGCCAGGCATGGTGGCACACACCCATAGTCCCAGCTACTCAGGGGGCTGAGGAAGGAGAATCACTTGAAACTGGGAGGCAGAGGTTGCAGTGAGCCGAGATTGCACCACTGCACTCCAGCCTGGGTGACAGAGTGAGTCTTGGTCTCAGTAAATAAATAAATAAAGTCTGGAGGTAAGATGGTTAATTTGGCAACTCTGTGGCAACATAAAAGATCAGGATCATTTCTTTTTCCTGCCCTGCTCTTCTCAGGTGCCAAGTATGTCCCTCAGAATAGCTGCAAAAGCTGGATGTTGCTTTTATTACACAACAGCATCCAAAGGGTAGAAATATCCATATGTTTCTGTATCAGTTATTTATTACTACTTTGAAACCTACCACATCACATTTTAATGTCCAGAAACAACCACCATTTCACTTGCTCATGATTCTGGGACTCAGCAGAGTGGGTTGGGTTCAGCTGGGCTGTTCTTCTGTTGCTCTTGCTTAGACTCTCATTCACCTGCAGCCTGTCAGTTGGTGGCTTAGCCGGGGTGGTGTGGTTCTAAGATAACCTTACTTAATAGGTCTGGGGCCTCAGCTTCATGGCTGGGGCAACTGACTTCCCTGCTGCATGTGATCTCATCCCTCAGATGACTAGGCTTGGTTTCTTCACATGACAATCTCAAAGCAGTGTTCCAAGGCAATGAGAGCTCAAGCTACAAGGTTTCTTGAGGCCTAGTCTCAAAATCACACAATACCCAGTTGACTCCATTCTGTTGGTTGAAGCAAGTGGCCAGCTCAAATTCGAGGAATTAAGAATAGATTTTACCACATGATGGGAAAAACAGCAAAATCATATTTCAAAGGTACACACACATAAGAATGGTATACATTATTATGGCCATCTTTGCAAATAAACCTATCAGAGCTCCCTTTGAAGTAAGAAATATTGTCTCAAATCACAGTAAATTAGTTATTCTCAAGTTCTTTTCTAAATCAGTCACTGGGGAGGACAGTAACGTTATTCTCATTGAGTAAGCCTAACAATGATTGACTCCCTGGGACTGAGAACACATCTTTCTCTGAAGCAAAATGATTCTTGTTGCAAAGAAGTATGTGAGTGGGATCTGGGTAGAAAAACAAATAATATCTCCCAGGTTTTACTAAAGGAAGGTTATTTCATTTTTAAGAGGTAACCTTGATTGCAGTGTGAAGATGAATTGGCGTGAAGCAAAACTGAAGGCAGGTAGATCAGTTTCAAGGTTTCTGCTATGGTTTGACTGTGCCCCCACCCAAATCTCATCTTGAATTGCAATTCTCATAATCCTTACATGTTGTGGGAAGGACCTAGTGGGAGGCAATTGAATCATGGGGGCGGTTATCCCCATGCTGCTGTTGTCGTGATAGTGAGTGAGTTCTCATGAAATCTGATGGTTTTGTAAGGGGCTTTTCCCTCATTCCTTGGCAGTTTTCCTTCCTGCCATCATGTGAAGAAGGGTGTGTTTGCTTCCCCTTCTGCCATGATTTTGTCTCCTGAGGCCTCCCAGGCCACGTGGAACTGTGAGTCAATTAAATCTTTCCTTTCTGAATTACCTAGTCTCAGGCAGTTCTTTATAGCAGCATGAGAATGGACTAATACAGTTTCTGAGCCTCAGCACTATTCACATATTAGGCCAGATAATTCTTTGTTGGGAGTAGGGGACTGCTCTATGTATTATAGAACGTCTGGAAGCATTGCTGGCATCTAGATGGCAGAAACTCACTCTGAATTGAAACAACCAAAATTGTCTCCAGACATTTTGGGGTATTTCCTTGTGGGCAAGGTCACCCTTTCTTGATAACCATTGAGGCTGGAGGCTAATGCAGTTATCTATTGCAATGGTCTGAACCAACGTAGAGGAAATAGGCATGGAGGCAAAAAGAATTTAAGAAGTCTTTGATTTGGCAAACTATAGAATTGAAGATAATTGGAGACTTCATATACAATTTTTAATTTTAAGTTTGTTTGAAAAATCAAATCAGGCTACACTGGACCCAAGAACTCTGGTGGCAAAATTCTGCAGAGCTGAATTTGCCCCAGTTTGTCCCAGTCTCTTCATGGACTTCTTGACTCCATTGCTTGCCTACCTACCCCTGCAAGAATTTGAGCTTATGACCCCTGCCTTTGTTGCAGCTTTCTGACCTTTGAAATAGATACAAACATGAGAAGCATTACTATCTAAAAGGCCCCACATTATATCCTGTGTTCCCCTCTGGCCCATATATTTAAATCAGGCCTCTTAGGTCTCTTTTAATATATCATTCATTTTTTTACATTCTGGTTCTAAAAGTATTACATGTCTGTTGTGGAAAACATAGAAAATACGACATGTATATTATCCCCAAATCCTATAGTCCTCTTGGATTTTGTTTTAGCTTTCCATATACCTTGGAAGAGGTGATTAGGACTCACAGGCCACCCCTGGGAAGGAGCCAATCCTCTCTGTCTCCACTCAGGTAAACTTTATCCCATTTCTTAAGCCAGACCCCAGGATGTTTCAGGACTAGAGCAGGGAGGTTTTTCCCAAAACATCAATGGAAGAAAATTAAACAAGCTGTATTTTCCTCTTTGCTTTTATTCATTTTAAGTCCATCATTCTGGAAATTGCAAAGAATGTTTTTGAAACAATCAAAAGTTCAGGCAATTAAGTGGTTTTTTTACATGAAACAATTCAATAGTTAGAATTTATTGCCCCTCATGTCTCTTAGTGTTTCAAGAAAACATTTTCCATTCATGTTAATTTGTCATCTCAAATTATTTTTTAAAATGAGCCTTAATTGTAAGTATGTGACAAAGTTCTTTTAAAACTGCTTGAATAATAGAAAAAACATGACATGCCTCTTGGAGAGCACAATGGGCCATAATAATGTGAGGGAGAACAGGTAAGAATGGATGTAATGGTTAGAATTAAATGATGTCTGACAATTACTTTCAATTTGAACTGAGGTGAAGAAAATCAGAATTACAATACTCTTGTGATTAAACTTTGATGAGATGAAAATGTCATTGTTTGATGAGAATTTTTTATTAGAGTTCAAAGAATATGAATGATTTAACCACAACGTACTAACACCACAGGGCTGAATAATCTATATCTGAATTTCTCAAGTCTTCCTTACTTCAGGTCACTGGAGAAATCGCAGCTGCTCTCATTCCTCAGTTCTGTGACTGTTTCCATAATATCGGCTTTTGGAACAACAAGATAAAACTCAAGTCCTTTGTGATAAGTTTTGACATTGAAATCTTGGAGTAGCTTAATATGGTGAAACTTTTCCAGGAGCCAAGTACTAAAATTTAGACTCTTTTTTTTTTTAAAGAAATAAATTTTAGAGACTAGATTTCTTGAGAGAAATGGAGAAATCCTGCTTGTATTCTGCATTCATTGATGAAATCAAAATTCTGCATTCACTGATGAAATCAAGTGAGTCTTTTCATTTCATAAGAAGAATCTGTTTCCCTTTAAATTGACATTTTGGCAATTAAAATTGAGATATGGGCTTGAGTTTCTTAAAGACAATGCATAGCCCAGTTCTCTTTGGGGCACTAATTACAATATAGGATGACAGGTTCATGCTGACTTAGCACAGGGACTTTTCTCCGTACAGAGGCAACTGCCATCTTAGTGATTCCTGCATTCAGTCGAGGGCAGAAGAACTGGGCGCCCCTTTCTATCTGCTTTGCTGCTGCTGTGGGATGAGGGCTGTCCTTCCCTCCCTCTTCTCTTTTCCTCTCTTTCCTTTCTGAGGGCCCCAAATTTAAAAAATAGTCATTGGTAGTACATTTTTTCCACATTTTTAAAGATTTTGTTTTTTTCTTCCAAGAGTGTGAAGTCAAAATGTCTGGGGACTTAGGCTACAATCCAGTAGTTTGGAAACAGGATGGTGATAGGTATGTTCAGTCCTATTTTTATAAATGCAAATGTTGGTCTTTTTATTGAAAGAAAGAGAAAGTACTGGCAATAGTCATCCTATCCAATCATTTCCCAAAGCTGTTGGCAGTGTAACAATGTTACAGTTTGGCCCATTCAAACACACACACACACACACACACACATCCCCCACTTTTATTTGTTTTATTTTTTAAAAAGCCAATCTTTCAACTCTATAGGCTGATCTAGGGTAAGTGATCAAACGCTAGCTCAGATGATTGCTGAACACCATCTTGCTGATTTTCTTATTTAAATTTTATAAAATAAAATTGATAAATATTTAATAAATAAATTTAACTTATTAAAATCTGTGATAGATCTTTGAACAAAATAGGGACTCAAGCATATATAAATCGGGTGATTAATATGTAAAGAAGGAGTAAAATACATATTGACAATTGAAATTGAAATGAGAGCTTAAGTCTCAATGAAAGGCAGAGAGAAATGACTACATTTGGTAAATTAAAGTCTAACAAGGAAATCTGAGCTGAAAAATGGAAGGTATATTGTATAAGAGGTTTCTGTCACCGCCCCGCTCACTAAATAAAGAATTTAATTGGCCATTCAAAGTCCCTTTCAAAAATATGTTGTAAGTTTAGCTGATTTATCTTCACGGCATTTGCACTTGAGTGTTTAAATCTTCCTTCAGAGGTGGTCAAAATGATTATTATAGATTAAGTCGGGAACTACTGAAGAGTTCCAATGCACTGCAATCTCTGTTGGATATGAAAAAGTCAAAGGCTTGGAAAAAGTAGATAATGAAAGCTGAAACTAGTGGAACCCCAAAGCGCCACAGGTAAGAGGCAACACAGGCAGTGACTAAGAGTAGAGAGCTACAGAAAGACTGCCTGGGTTCGAATCCTACTTCTGTGGCTTAGTAGCTGTGTGTCTTTGAACAAGTTATTTACTATCCTTAGCGTGCAGTCATTCTTTCTCCCTTGCTTTCTCTTTCTTTCTTTCTCTCTCTCTTTCTTTCTTCTTTCTTTTCTCTCTTTCTTTCTTTTCTCTCTCTCTCTTTCTTTCTTTCTTTCTTTCCTTTCTTTCTTTTCTTTCTCTCTTTCTTTCTTTTTCTTTCTTTCTTTCTCTTTCTTTTTCCCTCCCTCCCTCCCTCCCTCCCTCCCTCCGTCCGTCCGTCCCTCCCTCCCTCCCTCCCTTCTTCTTTCCTTCCTTCCTTCCTTCCTTCCTTTTCATTCCTCTCTCTCTCTCTTTCTGTTTATTTATTTTTATTTTTTTCTCACTCTGTCACCCAGGCTGGAGTGCACTGGCGCAATCTCTGCTCACTGCAGCCTCTGCCACCCGGGTTCAAGTGATTCTCTCCTCTCAGCCTCCCTAGTAGCTGGGATTACAAGCGTGTGCCACTACGCCCAGCTAATTTTTGTATTTTTTGTAGAGATAGGGTTTTACCATGTTGGTCAGGCTGATCTTGGACTCCTGACCTCAGGCAATCCGCCTGCCTCGGCCTCCCAAAGTGCTGGAATTACAGGCGTGAGCCACCGCGCCTGGCCCAGCTCCAGTTTCTTTACCTGAAAAATAGGAATAGTAGCAGGACCTACCTTATAAGGCGTCTATGAGGAATAAGTAAACTTATGTAAAGCTTGAGTAAGCGCACAAAAATACAAAGCTAATGTTATTATTTTTCATATTGAAATGTGGAAGATCTTCTCACTAACTTTGCAGTTATCCTCAACTCTGTTTTCTAGACTAAAGGAAAAATGTTTCAAATAGTAGGATTTATAATATTTTCCTAAGGATAAAACAACCAAAAATTTCCTAAATTATCCAGAGTATCCTAAATTAAACCCATTGTAGCAGTCAGCGCTATTCTCTTATTTGAGACCTTTTGTAAGGTCTACAGTACTTAGTCTGGTCCTGTAGTACTTACTTTATTGCCCTTTGGTGGTGTTGACATGGGGTGTTCCCATGGTATAGATAAAATACGTTTTTATTTTTTGCCACTTAAAGGAAACATAGCTGGTGGGAAATGAAGCTGATAGACAAATGGGAAAACTTTGTGTGATTTAGGGGAACTATGTGGGGATTGGGATCAATTGGGATCTGTATTCCAGTTTTTGCTTTACCTTTAAATGTAATTTTGGGTAATTTACTTAATTTCCTTGACACTTGGTTACCTCATCTTTGGAAATGGGAATGATAATAATGCTTGGCCCACAATGAGCTTCGAATATTAAGTACTTGAGAATAATATTTATACATTCAAAATTCCCATATATGTGCTCACAATTGATAATTATTCTAATGCATTCATTTCTCCTCTTCCCTTGAAACCCTTGGCTGATGCTTTAATAATTCTATAACTCTTCTATGAAAAGCAATCCTTGAAAGGATAGAAGGAATACAGGCTATGATTTTCATTTACTCCCAGATTAGAGTGTTTCTGTCATCCACCCATCCATCCATCATTTATCATCCATCTATCCACCTATCCATCATCCATCCATCATCCATCCATCCGTCCGTCCGTCCGTCCATCCATCCATCCATCCATCCATCCATCCATCCATCCATCTTGCATGTATTGAGCATCAGCCATGTGGTATGCAAAAAGATTACAAACATCATCATCATTTCCCAGAGATTTCTGAACATGTGGAAATTGAAGAACTCAACTCAGCTTTTTAGAGTTCTTAATTTGCCTTAAACCCAAAGATTGAAGAAGTGGAAAAACGGAAAAATAGTAAGAATTAATTCAGGTGACGTTGTTTTGGACATTTTCCAAACGGACTAATTATCCAAAAGCAAGCTGACATTTATATCTGTGGGTTTCTATGCTTGTTAAAAAAAATTTTTTTTTTTGTTTTGTTTTGCTGAAGTACTCATTGAGCTAAATTTCATCTAACATCTGGCCATTGTATAAATATAGCAATGAAAACATGTCTAGTTGCCTACACATTAGGTATAAATTTTAGAAATCCAATTAGTGTTTTATTCTTTGTGTGCATTTCCCTTTTTCTTTAGTGTTTGAGCTAATTTTGGGCTTCTACCTGAAACTATAAGAATTCAAATATTTAGCACACATCTATGCAGCAAAATCCAACTGGATTGAACATTTCCTAATGATTGTAAGATATTAATTCTTTCTTTATCCGTGCAACAAGCACTTATTGAGTGAAAGGCACTTATTGAGTGAAAAGTCAAGCCTCGTCTCAGTGCCAACGGGTAGAGGTGGGAGTGGGAAGATACAGAAGAAATAAGACACAGTAAGGAGTTTAGAATCTAGTGGAGGAGATAGACACCTACACCAATGATTTCACTACAGTGTGACCAATGCTATAAGTGAGGTACTTATCCACCTGGCTCCTAAGGTATCACTCATCACTCATCTGATGGGTTGCACACTACATACATGATTGTCCTTAGTCTTCCACTGAGAGTGTATAACCTCTCAAAATTGAGAAGCCCCTGAAACCAAGAACCCAGCGGGTTGAACCAGTACTCATTGAGCCTACATTATCCATCTGGGTAGGCAGAATCTGCCAAATGGCCTGCGGACGGATCATTTATTTAGCAATACTAGTGGCAATTGTTTGTGTCTTCACTTTTAGATTCACCGTAATGATAGCTGATAACCAATGGTTTATTTTGCATAGATGTGGACATTCAGAATTAAGCCTGTACAAACACAATTTTCACTATCTGTATCAGGGCATCCCACAGTGTATACTCTGCAGGCTTTCAAAAAATACATTTGATTTCATGGGCCTACCACCATTTCCTTTGGTGTTGATTATACTTAAATATCAAAACCTCCTGATCATTCTAAAGGATCATCTTAAGATCTAACTACAAATGAATTTTTAACTTCATCAAACATGTTTACCTTTTAAAACATCCGAATGTTTATTTTCACGAGCTTAGTAGTACAAGATGCAACATAATTTGTGAAAATCAACCACAATGCTAATACTTTAATATATTATTCCAAATATTAGACATTACAGTTTAAATCTTTTTAACATTAGCTCTAATGTTGGAATAACATTTAAGTTAATAAATAACTGTGAATATAACCATATGTTCAGTCTATTCTCCCCAGTTTATCCTAAATGACAATTTTATTGTGATTTGGGTCATAAAAGTGATAAATAATTGTTTATATGTTTTCATAAATTGCATGTTTATTTAATTAATCCTGAAGAAAACCTAGAAATACATTCCAATGGGTTACATAAATTAGATGTATTTTTTAGCTCTTTGATTTTTTTTAACATGAGTGAGTCACACTGTAACTGCTCTTACATTTAGTGTTCATTGCACATGACATTTTTTGAAATGTATTTTCACAGGCTATAGGTAGTCATTTGCAAAAGTGGCCACAATTTTTGATCCTTGAATTAAATGTCTTTCATTTATTTTGGAGAATTATGGGTTTCAAAAGCTACTGACCTTATGGGACAATCTGTAAAGTACTAAACTCACAAAATTTGTGGTAACGAAAGAGAGTTTTGTTACATTATGCTTTCCAAATAGTAACCACATCTTCCAATAATTTTCGTGTTATAAACACATTAGGAAAGACAGAATTACCTTTAGGTATAAAATGTTCTGAATTTGCATATTCCATAGTACTTACAATGAGAAATTATATTGGCTTTTATATTGTTTGATAAGGTTGTCTGTGCCATCTTCAGTTGTCACAAAGGCAATTTCTATGTGAAATGTTCATAACATGTGAGGTTGGTGTCAACATGCTGCAATCGGAGGTCTTCCAGGATTCATCCTACCATTTGAATTTACTGCTCTATTTTGGGATTTTCCTGTTATTATCGAGTTTAAACCAATACACGTGTTGTCTGGTTTCATGGTCTGAGAACAGTATTCTGTGCTCTTTGGAGTCAGATCTCTAATAAATCATATAGCTCAATTTCATCACAGATATTTTCCAAAGATTTCTAATCTTCTTGTAAAATCTTCAATACTGAGCAGCAGCTCTAGCTAGCACCTAGGAGCTGCATTAAGAAAAGGCTTAGATGATAAAAAGATAGTATAAGGGTTTAGGAAAAGCATCAATGGCAGAAATAACGTGTATGAATCTTAAATTTAGGCAACTACTTAGGTCCAGAAAATATTTCCTTCCAGTATAAAAGGTTAAGGCTCTTTGAAGAAAATGTTATCTTCAACAATGGAAACATACATTTGAATTCTGGTCCCCTGAAAGCTTAAAATCGGACTCCTTCCCTTTTGTACACTTTTGACAAACTATGTGTGTTTTCAGTGTAGGGACCACCTTACAATTTTAGGGTAATTGTACTCCTTAGGGAAGAGACAGTTGGCATTGTTTCATGGCTGGGTATAATTCATTTATGTCTTCCCAGTTTTTCCTCTCTGATCTCTTCTCTGTGTATCTGTCAGCAGTGGTCTCCTGGGAGCAGCACTATGCACTTCATTAATAAGAAGGGATTAAAGAAAAAAGCCCCGGTCTTCTAATACACTTGGATAATTTGGTGCCATCCACAAGGCGATAGACCCCTGCTGCATAGATGTCATTAGAAAGGTACAATTTCATTACTTTTTACTGGCAGAGCCTTGAGTGAAATAAAAAATATGTTGTCTCATATGTAGGGGAAAAAAAGTGCTAAAGCTTTCATTCATTTCATGCTCCTAAAAATAGTAGAATGCAAAAAATATATTTTATGGTTTTCACATTTATATTGCCTTCCTTCAGTAGTCCTTGAAATCATGCTTCCTATTAAATATTGAGCAAAATAAAGATTAAAAGAAAATTATTTATATTCTTAAATCTCAAATGAGATTTATATATTTTTATTAATTAACACACTTGTTTCAAATACCTACTATGTGCCAGGCTCTCTGCTAGCTACTAGAAACAAATTACAAAAACATCATTCACTTTTTTAAAACCCTAACTTATTGAATACTATAATTGGAAGTGAGTGTAAAAGTGAGTGTATATGAAATAAACCATATGGCAGAATAAAAATGATTATAAGCCAGTATATTGTAAGTGTATTCAAAAAATCTGTTTGACACTTCCTTGTTAACCGAACTTATTTTTAAATTGACATGTTTGCTGATGGTTGATATTACCTTTTGAACTGAACCACCCTGATTTTAAGCCTCTAAGTGGTATATTGTGCAAACATTTGAAATGACGGTGCAAACCATCTTTGGGAGATTTGCACCCTAGTTTCCATAGGTGCCATCCCTGCTAGGAAGTAACCATATGTCACTGGCACAGTGTGTGGTGTGGCCACGCCCCCTGAGAAAGGGGCCTGGGATTTAGGCACCTGCGGTATGCCAGTGGCACTCCCAGGCATAACACTGGTGTGATGACTCTCTGGGAATCTCACACATCACTCTTTCCTAGTACCGAAGAGAATCAGGTTTAATAGTGGTCCATTATCTCACTGCCACAGACACACAACTGCCATTAATGCTAAAAAGTGACACACAGTTGGAACCATGCTTAAGAGAAGACAGCCCTTGATCATCAGTTACTCACAAGTCACTCCTTGCAGTGATAGGTTTCTGCTTTACTTCTAATAGCTTTTGTTCAGTGAAATTGACATTTGCAGTTCTTTGTCTAAGATAACAGCTAGACGAGACTAGTTAAGATGACAGAAACTGGGGTTTCTGGAGAACATTCTACTGACAAAAGGCAAAGCAGGACAAAAAGCCAAATTATTTTGACAAGTAAATGAGTCAGTAACAAAAATACTTTAAAAATGTGTTGGGTTATGTACAATATATCCAGAAATGAAAGATTGGTCTTCTGGTAAGCTTTGAATACAGAGTGATCTGATGTCCTTACCATTTTATTCTACAACCATGTTGTACCTTGTCTGTCATACATTTTAATTCACTCAAATATGATTACACATGCAGTAAAGATTATAAACAAATGTCATGAGAAGTGAGAGGGCAGAGATTGGGACAGGGCCTTTACACCTTCTAGAGTGAACACAGCTTAATAATCAACAAAAAGCCAGGACTCAACTAGCTAAGTTCTTGTTACCAAAAATATGTCTCAGCTAATGTTTAAATATAGATAACCAAAGTTACAAACAAAATCCCCAGTTTTGCCAATAAATTTTTAAAAAATAAGCAAAGTGGTAAAGGGGTTAAGAGCTTAGATCATTAAACTGGTGTGGCGCATTTGAGGGTGTGCACTGAAAACAGATCAACCATTTGATACCAGAGTACAGATTTCCTTTTTGTTTGTGATTTTCGTATGATGGTAACTTTTCCTCTGCCTCTACAAGATTTTATGAGTCTGCTTGTCTTGCATCTCAATAGGTGCTCTTATGATTTGGGAAGGGTTTCTGAATATTCTTTTCAAATTTCTGGGCTTTAGTCCCACATTACTTTAGGCAGTGAGGAGGAAGAAGAAATACTATGAATTGAAGTTAGAATTGAAACTTGGGTATTTGTGATATAAATGGAAGGAAGTAACTGATTAGCAGTGACACTGGCTAATGCTCTTTTGCTGAGGTACTCTATAAATAAGGGATTGCTCATGAAAGAGCTTGTTATACTTTCTCTCTTTTATGTGCATGACTGTGACATACTGTATTTTGCCATTGTTAAACTTAGTTTAACAGAATAAATATTCAAATAAGAATTGACCATACCAATATCCCAGTAGAGAGGGAATAAGCTGATAGACGTGTCTTTGAGTTCTGTCAGGCAAGACTTAACCAAATCTTGACACACATTTAAAATTGGTTGTTAATGAAAGGTAACTAGATAAAATAGGTATATATTTGCTTAAGCATATTTTAAAAATATTTCTTTTTTTAGATTTGAAATTCACAATAGGTTTCTTCCTTTCCTCCTTGCTAATTTATGAAATATTTATTGTTTAGACTGACTAATATGACATGAAACAAATCTGCACATGTCTAATTTATAATAAATCTGTTTCCTTAATGGGTGGAAGGAAATCTGAGGACAGTTCTAAGGAGTCTTGTCTGCTTTCAGTGCGATCTTCTAGTCATACTGAAGACAATACCTCTCCAGACTGGTCTTTCCCCTTCTTCTCCTCTCCCCGATCAATGTCAATCACGTGCACCACTCCAGGTTTTAGAATCAGGTCATCTGTCTCTACCTGACTCCTGTTGTCCTCCACCTCCATGTAGCTTCCTTTTGTTTGCTGGGCAGCTTTGCTGAAGGCTTCTTTAAAACGACGTTTGAGTTCAACATCTGGACAGAAGACATACTCATAAAGGCCACCAGCAAGGACAGCTCCTATGATGGGCCCAACCCAATATATCTAAGGAAAAGATGGAAGAGGATAGAGTATAAGTAGAGAGAAGCTATTCCATTGAGCAGCTCATGAATATATAATCTAGCTGGGTTAAATTAAGAGTGTATTTGTGTCATGCATCAAAAAGAGGGGAACTGGAGAGGAAATAAGAAAAAACACCAAATCCTCATCAGAGATCCATAAATCATTAAACAGCATTTGAACAGAAAACAAGAAGGAACTGTTTCATCTCCTATTCTCTTTTCATTAATTATGTTCTTTCCATCTTATGATAATCCTTAATGTAAAGATAGCTCCTCTTTAGTGGTATTACAAATTAAGCACCCTAAGAATTCTTTAATATAGAAAAAAAATTTCTGGAGAGTCCTTCTCTTATTTTCTCAATATTGCCATCTTTCACTGGTTTCCTGCGTAATCATGATCATCACACAGGCTTTATCTTTTGGGGATTCCATTATTCAGGTCAGCATGATCAAAACCAACCCAGCTCTACCACTTAGCAGAGCTGTGAGTGCTTGTATCAGTTACTTAACTTTCAAAGCCTTACTTTCCCCATCTGTAAAGTGGGGATTATAATAATACAAACCTCATGGGGTAAAAGGATTAAGTGCAATAATACTTGTAAAGTACTTAATAGTTTTTAGTTCTTAGTACTACCTGCTCCATTCCAGGCTTCCAAAATTTGGTGATTTGATTTAAATGAAAACCTCATGTGTTCATTACTGTGCAGATAGCTTTCATCTATGTGGTTCCTCACGATGGTGGCTTGGTGAAAAAACATGAGTTTATGGCTAGTTGAGAAGTAGCAATTCCATAGGATTTCAATAAATGGAGATGATGATGATGATGATGATGATGATGATGATTATTATTATTATTTTGAGCCGGAGTCTCCCTCTGTCGCCCAGGCTGGAGTGCAGTGGGGCGATCTCTGCTCACTGCAAGCTCCGCCTCCCGGGTTGACGCCATTCTCCTGCCTCAGCCTCCCGAGTAGCTGGGACTACCTGCGTCCGCCACCACGCCCGGCTAAATTTTTGTATTTTTAGTAGAGACAGGGTTTCATCATGTTACCCAGGATGGTCTCAATCTCCTAACCTCGTGTTCTGCCCACCTCAGCCTCCCAAAGTGCTGGGATTACAGGTGTGAGCCACCGTGCCCGGCCGGAAATTATTATTACATATTAGCTATGCACCTAGAATAAAGTTTTGAGTTTGAATGAAGTGCAGACATTTGCTTTAGAGCACATGTGTGCTGTAGGATATTAGACATTTATTCAGCAGACGCACTTTGTCAACAGAAACCCTGCTTGTTGAGCACTGTCCCCGAGCCAGCCGTACTTGGCACTTTTCTTGTACAATCTCATTTAATTCTAACAATAGTCTATGAGATATTATTATTCTTCCCATTTTATGAAAAGAAGAGTGACACTCTGAGAGGGTAAGAAGCTTGCTTAAGATTTTGTGCTTAGCAAATGGTTGAGCTGAGATTTCTGACCTGTCTGACTTCAAACCTCTCATTTGAGGATGGGCACAGTGGCTTACCCCTGTAATCTCAGCAGTTTGGGAGGCCAAGGTGGGTGGATCACTTGAGCCCAGGAGTTCGATTCAGCCTGAGCATCATGGTGAAACCCTGTCTCTACAAAATACAAAAAAATTAGCTGGGCTTGGTGGTGTGCACCTGTAGTCCCAGCTACTTGGGAGGCTGAGATAGGAGGATCACTTGAGCCTAGGGAGGTTGAGGCTGCAGTGAGCCATGATCATGTCATTGTACTCCAGCCTGGGCAGCAGTGTAAGACCCTGTCTCAGACAAACAAACAAACAAACAAAAAACAAAATGAAAACCTCTCTTTTGAAACACTGTTCCAAACACTGTAGTATACTGTTTACCACTGTATTACTCATTTGAAAAAAAACATGATGGATGCTTTTTGTTTAAAACACCCTCTGCAGATTAATCTCAGTTTGCATCCTCATTGTAAGATTTAAATAAAATTCAAAATTTAAGCTGAGGCTGAAGACATAACATTCACGGGGAAACTGTTGTTAGAGTGGCTGGAAGAATCAAGTTCCTCTCTTGAACATGAAAAAACCCATATGAGCCTTTATCTTCTCTATGCTCTTTTAAAGGAGAAATGGGAGCCTTCCTCTAAATGTCTTTGCTCTTTGTTCCTTTAGTAAGGTCTCATTAGACATATACTATTCCACAGGCTACAAATCCCACGAGGGAGACCAGAACAGCAAAATAATTACTACCCTTTCCAAAACATCTGTGAGTGAGATACCTAGATGCATGTTCTCAAAAATAAACAAATCTCAGTGTCAGGTTGCTATTTCAAAATGAAGTCATGTGTACTTTAAAGAATCTTTATTGCTAAAAATCTAGAAAATGTGTAAAAGTGTAAAGAAAACTAAAATAATATCATTATACTATACAAAAAACCCAATTAATGTTTTAATGTTATTCCTAATCTCTCTACCTACAAATATACTTTAGTTCTAAATTTCATATAACCATTGCTATTTTTAGTAGAATTAAGTTTGGTATAATATAACATGGGAAACTTTTGGTTTAATCAATAAGCTAAGAATTTTCCTACTATTTAAATTTTAACTAGCTGACAAGTAATTAATAAAATATATATTTTCATCTACATTTTCAAGTGCTTATAAATTTAACTAAAAGTTGTTAATGACAAAATAGTTTCAATTTAATTTGTTGAACTGAAAGTTGTACTTTCATTATAAGATCAGGGCTGAGCACTGTGGCTCACGCCTGTAATCCCAGCACTTTGGGAGGCTGAGGCAGGTGGATCACCTAAGGTCAGGAGTTTGAGACCAGCCTGGCCAACATAGTGAAACCCTGTCTCTATGAAAAAATACAAAAATTAGCTGGGCATGGTGGCATGCACCTGTAATCCCAGCTACTCGGGAGGCTGAGGTAGGAGAATCTCTTGAACCCAGGAGGAGGAGGTTGCAGCAAGCCGAAATCGTGCCACTGCACTCCAGCCTGGGCAACAGAGCAAGACTCCATCTCAAAAAGAAGAAGAAAAAAAAGATCATATACTACTCACTAGAAATTTCCGTTTCTGTTAATGTGGTAACGTTTTTTGACACAAAAATGGAGGTATCAGTGGCAAAATGACTAATCTCATGGATGGCATTGTTGGCCAAGTCTTGATTTGAACACTGACTCTCATTCTGTTATTTAATGCTGTAGATTACTTTTAAAGATTTGGTATACTTTTCTTAGAAGTGAATGCACAGAGCAGTGGTGCATTTTCTTGTCCTTTGCAGTGTATACCATAGATGAATGGCTGTGACTAGGTCAGTAATCACTGTCTGAATAAACACAAGGGGCATATTCTGTTATATTCATGAATTTTTTAAAGTTGCAAGTGACATTTGCAATATGTAAGCTATAATAAAAGCCAGCCTTCTTTGAAGCTGGCTTACGGGTCTCATATTTTTATTGGCTGTTGTAAGTTAGTATGTTGGTGGCCTTCACAATTGCTGCATTACTTATTTAATTGTAAAGGATTTAAATTTCTTTGCTGTGAGAAACAACGGAAACAAAATTAATTATAATATTTTTAAATGGACACTGCTATTCTCTGGAAGCGCTGCCACTACATTCATAAATATTTATTTATAATAGGTTGGGTTTGAGACTGAAAAGTGAGCCTTTTCTGTGAGTCATTCATTTTTCCAGTTACGGTTATGGTGATGATAGCATAAACCTTTGCATTATTTATTCGACACCATCTGCAGTTCAAATATTTGCAACTTACATACTATTAATTGAGTTTATGCATTTGTAAACAAAAAAGGGTAAATATCTTTGCTATGGGCAGCGCTTTTAAGTATTTCATTCATTTTTTTTTCCAATTTTTTTCTGTTATTGCTGGGAAGACTTTACTTTCAATTATTTAAACACCATATTTGCTACACCATGCTGACTTTAACTTGATCCACATGCGCAACCTCTATATATAGTGTATTCTGCTGCAATCTGTCAGGTACAGTGTCTAAAATAGTGCTTCAAAAAAGGAAAAGACTATTATTGAAGGCCTAGAACAGATATAAGAGATGTTTTACAGCAGTTCTGTGCTAATCTTTCCCCAGTCTTTACAAAAGATGTAAATAAAGTGGGGGTCAAGGTTGGAGAAATGCAAGAGAAACTAGTAAGCAAGATAATGAAAAATAAAAGAGTCCCACAGGTAATTGTCCTCAACTGTAGGAAGATAGGGACTATCAATATGAGGGTTACCCAGTGGTTTTCCCAATTTCCCATGATAACTGCAGGTCCAAAGGATCGGGCGGGATTCATGCTGGCACCAGTATAATTGATCTATAGGAAACAAGAAAACAACTTCAGACATTGCTGAAACAGGGCTACTAGCAAATATCATTCATTGCAATTTGCTGTCATTTGTCACTTAGAGGAACCTCAAGATGTTAGCAGCTAGATCAACATTCTTATTGCGCAGTTGGAAAAATTATAACCTAAAATGGACAGTCATGGCTAGATACTAAAGAGCAACTGCTGTGAAACACAACATCTTCAGGCCAGCTAGAGTGAGGATAAATGAGGTGGGATTGATTATATAAATGGACTTGGAAACTTACTGCAAATAAATGTCCAATTGCAACAGAAAATCCAATTGCTAAAGCTATTGAGCCAGTGACATCAGTCCGTTTGGAATCACAGCTGGCAAAGATAGTAAACACCAACTGAAATGTGATTATCAACTCAACCAGGAGACCATGACCAGCGGTAAGATTTCCATGAACCTAGAGAAAGAAAAATATTCCATCAGAATTGAAGCAAGAGTATTTTCGATGACAATGTATTAGTATCACTGTGAAAGGCACATTTGATCTGTGTAAAAATAAAGGTAAGTCTTCTACCCCACCTTCAACTGAGGCCTTCCTTCTCTCATCCCCCAAAAAGAAGGAATAAATTTACATTCATTTTGGGTCATCACAGATAATTACTCTTACAATGACCAAGCAGGAGTTTGTGCTGAATGTCCTTTTCTACAAAGGAAGCAAAATGTGCCACTGCAGCACTTAACTCGTAAAAGAATTTCTTGAGAGCCTTGTAATTGCATAAGGCAATGATTAAATCCATTAATTAGGTTTAAATTAATTAATATATATTTCAATTAAAATTTAAGCCATGTGCTTTTTTTTTTTTTTTTTTTTTTAATCAGCCCTGGTGCTGAGTTAACAATTGATACTCCTAATCAGCTAAGAACAAAACTAGGATCGGAGGTCTATGTTTTTTAAGCCAAACCCTTTATGTAGATCATTGTACATCTTATGAACATGACAAGAAAAGTTTTTTTCTGCTAGTGAACAAATAATTGTAAGGAAAATGCATTAAGCTAAATATAAAGTCAATATAGTAACTGGAATGGGAGAAGGAGAGGTAAAAACCAACACAATTTTCAGGCCACCTAGATTTTGTTATTTTTAGGGCACTCGAGCAAACAATGATTTCTTACAGATATGCCTAAACACTGCCAGAATCAGTTTTCACACTATTAAGAATCATCCAAAAATTCCTTAGGAGGGAATTAGCTATTTTAGGGATGTGCCTCATGCCACCAAGGCATTATTTAGCGAAGAGTTTGCAAGAAGCTTGGAGTCCTAGTTTGAAAATAGCTAAAGACGCTACCATGGTGACTCCCAGGCCTCCCACCACACTGGGGGGTGTGACCAGATAGAGGATTCCTGCTCCAGTGATGGCCCCCAAGCACTGGGCTGCAATGTAGAAGACAGACTTGGCGATGCTTATCTTCCTGGTGCACACCATGGCCACAGTCACTGCAGGGTTGATGTGGCCACCGCTGATGTGGCCAAAGCACTGCACCATGGTTGCAATGCTGAGTCCAAAGCAAAGGGAGATGAGAACCATGTCGACCGGTAAAGGCTTTTCTGTTCCACCCCAGTTGATGGTGGATCCCAGGCTGAGGAGAACAAAAATAAGCATGGCCAGAAATTCCGCTGTGACTGCTTTCCAGAAAGCTTGAGTCCAGACCCCTCTGAAAGCCACCATGATGTTCTCTCTGGTACACAACGGTCCACACTTACTGAAAAGAGAAACAAGTCATCATCAGAAGCCACTACACCCAGGTTTATGAGTTTGGATGAAGGGAACAAGGCCTGCCGTCTTCGGGTACTGTGGACAGGTGCTGCCAAGAGTGATTAGAACACCAGGAAAGAATGCTTCTGCTAAAGCTCCTTCATGAATAGTCAAGAGACTGTTATTCTAGTCTCCTTTGATTTAATATTCAAAGATCATCCAGTTTCACTGGAAAATTATCCAAACTGTCCCTAGAAAGGAAAATGTCTAAATCAAATTCCTTAAAAGATTAAGAATAAAATATATTTACCTTGTACTTAATTCCCTTAGAGCAAGTTTTTTAAGTTTCAAGTACATTTTACATGCCACTTATATTTTGAACATAAAGTATTAAAACAAGGTATGCGTGGGGAGGGGGGTCGTCTTTTCTAGCTTTGCATTTGATTGCTTTGAAATGGCATTCTGAAAATCTCCCCCTCCCCCAAGACTGGATTAAGGGGGAGACTTCTAGGAAGCCAGGGTGCTGAAGACTGTCTTTTGAGAAAGTGAACTCACTGAGGGGAGAGGAGCTTCTGGTGACTAGCTAGGGCGATGGGAACAGGCGGGGCCTCAGCTGGGACAGCGACACTCCCTCACTCTCCTTTGCGCCAGGAGCGAGCAGGCTGCCAGCGGGAGGAGTCCGGGAGCTGAGCCTGCCCAAGGGACACCGCGCACCGCCCAGATCTGGGCGTGCGGCACAGGGACGTGTCAACCTCCGTCCCCAGGGAGCCTGCAGCGCCTCTCAGAGGGCGGAGCAGCGGCCATTCCCGGCTCGTGCCAGGCTCGGGGCGGTAGCCAGGTGCACACACACAAGCGGCCCCGCGAGCCCGCCGGCCTGCCCGCCGGCCCGGCTGCATCCTGGCCGCTGGAGGTGGGGAGAGATGGGAGTGGGGGATGCTTTTAGGGGAGGAAGAACAGCCTCTCTTCGTGCCCGACCCTCTCTCACCCCTTGATCCTGACCGTACAAATGCAGATAAACCTGCCACAGGGAGCCTGGAGGCTGGGGTGTGCCAGCAATGCCCCTGTACCCTTCTTGCCTTCATGGTGCAGAGCTCGGGAAGTCAGGAAAAGGGGGTGTGGCTAGAGAAACTTTGGGCCCCTGAGCAGAAGGCTCTATGGAAAACGGCTTTTCTCTAAGGTTTTCTTGATGGCTTTCTGTTACATGGGCTTAGAGGACAGTGAGTCTCACCTTGCGGAGTTTCTCGGGGGAGGGTGGTGGGCAGGCAGTCTGGGAGAGGGAGGACGCCTTCTCCTCCCGTCTATATCCCTCTTGCTGTCATTAGATCTTTGGAGCAGAGAAGGGGTGGTTTGACGATATTGATGCCAACTGCTCATTCTGGGAGGAAATGGCTAGGACTGCCCTTTTGTGGGGGCAATTACCCCAGTTACCATGTCATCTAAGACTTTTGCCATTGTCCTTTGCCTGTGATAGTCATGAGAGCCAAGAAGTATGGAGAGCATTTACCAAAGAATCTAATTGCAGAGGACCACGTAAGGGGTTAGGTAAGAAAGTCAAGTACTTTAAGAGATTAATATTATTGTGGCTTTCTCTCTGACAAATTGCGGGGCTCTCATTTCCCCATGTCACTGAATGTTCCCAGGAGCCTGCTTTCTGCATGGGTAGTGAGGAAATGCAGTGCCAAAAAGGGTGAGGGGAATTTCCAGCTCAGCCTAACCCTTAGTTTGCTACGGGGCTTTGCTTTAGAGGTGGAGGGTGAAAAACCCTTTCTTGCCTAAGCCTGGGTGGCAGGATAAAGGAAGAGATGGCTCCACAGCAGGGTGGCCAGCCACATCCCATGCATCCCCTGCCCCAGTGAAGCAAATCTCAGAAGTATGAAAAACTCCAGGTGGGATGACAATGACATCATACTCTCTAGAGGAAGAGAATGTAAAGAAACAAAAACGGTAGTTGGAATGGGGCAGGGAGGACACCCTGGAGGAGACACTAAAAATATTCCCAAAGAGGGCAAACTCAGGAAAGTCACACATTGAAGAAATTAGGAGAGTCACTTCTGAACTCACTGGCAGCCCAGGGCTGTAGCCGGGATGGCAAAGGGGGCAAAATGCGATCACAGGTGCTGTTGTTTGTGGTCAGGGTTAGTGGGGAGAAGGAGGAGGACAAAACAGGAGGCTAAGGAAGCTAGGTGGGCAAAAACGTCCTTCTCAGCCCCGCAGGAGACACCAGGCAAGGTGGGACCCAGAAAAGGCCAGCCGCCTTGCTCACCCGCTTCACCTCTCACTTCTGCCGTTTCCCGAGTTCTCTCCCTGCTTGGTCTCTCATGCACCTGTCTACCTCTCCAGAGACCTAATTTAAGAAACTCAGTTGCTCTTTCAGCTTCAAATTTTCATCAGCCAGAGAAATATAAAAGAGTGCAAAACTTGAAAACAAAACATAAACGTACTCTTTAAGAATGTTTTTTTCTTTTTTTTTTAATCCACAAAAATCTGATTTCCTTCCAAGGCAGATGTACCAGCCTCAGTCGGCTGTGAATCCTGAAGTTTGCTGGCAGCATAGACATCTCTCTGGCCTTATGAGGGCTCACCCCAGCGTCACCCATAGCACCCTGTTTTTATTGTCAGTGTTCCCTTACATGTTCACACTCACTGGAAATGATCAATACAATTAGTTTTGCTTCTTTTGCCCCAGAACAAAGGGGATTTGTTGATGTGACCCGGTTGTACCGAATCGGACACATCATTTTCTAGCTGAACACTCAGCCTCATCCACTCCAGGACAGCTGAGCATCTGGGTGAGTAATTTTTCTAATGAAATGCACTATAGCTAGATTTACCTCCATAAGGTAATTTTCCTGGGCTTTTGCAGATCTCACACATATGGAGGATTTGCCTAAAAAGCATCCCTTTTCTTCTACCTTCTCTATGCCTCTCTTCTGAAAATGCCCAGTACTTAGATCTAAAAGAACCACCCACCTGCCCCATAGCTGCCTTCCAGATTCTGCCTAAGAAGGCACAAACATCTGAAATAAAAGAGACAGTTTCATCTTTTGGCCCTGAGCATTGATCCCTTAAGGCAAAGAAGGACTTACCCCCACCGCCTTGCTGTGGGTCTGTCACTCATGCCTTCCCCAGCCAGAGTGCAGCTCTCATTGCCTGCCCCGCAGCTCCCTGTGTGCTGGGAGTCAGATTACGGCCACTTGTCTGATTGGGTTTTTGGAGTGTTAGGGGTGGAAAGATTCTGCACCATGTGGCAATCGCTAAGTTATATTTGAACTTGAAGTAACTTTTCTGTACCTGATCACTGTAGACACAGGGCATTTCAGGAATGCAAAAACATTTACTTACGTTATGTTTATTTTTTTCAGCCAGTAATGTTTGAAAATGAGGATTTCCTCAAATCTTTATTTGAATTCTTCCTACCACAAAGAATTGTTCAGAATTTGTCTTGTTTGGTTACATGTTGTAGTTTAAATCGGGCAACTATTAGAAAATGAATTTGTATAATCCAGCAGTTGAGATGAATTGAGATAGACACTTGGTGCATTTATTTTTTAGCCAATGAATTCTGTTTGAAGTTTTTGATCTGAGAAGAAGCATTATAAGCACAATATAGAACTGCAGCTCCATTTATAGCACAGGCAGCACTGATTTGGACACTAAAAATAAGGAAACATAGGAAATACAGGAAATAAGATGGCTCTAGGTGCTCACCTGACTGTTATATTAGTAATCCGGGGGGAAGAGGTAGCAAACTTAAAAAATATCAAAGTTGGATGGGGATGAAATTACGGGGAACTGTAGGTAAATTTAACCTCTGGAAACCTAGAGACAGGACTGATTTTATAATTTACTGGTCCCAGTGCAAAATGAATGCAGGACACCTTGGTAAAACATTATTTAAATTTCAAGATTGCGACAGCAGAGCATAAATGAAGGCTGGGTGCTGCTAAAGGCAGGACCTTGTGCAGCTGCACAGGCTACGTGCTTATGAAGACGTCCCTGTCTAAGGAGTTTGGTGAACTCTAGAAGGTTTAGCCATTAGTTACCTGCATCACCATCTCATTATTATTTTTTCTTTAAATAGACCGTAGGTGCATGGGATTGGAATAATCAGAATTCCTGAGTTATAACACTCTGTCATCACTCGTGCATGTATGGCCCTCTTATTTTCTAATAGTTAATTATAATGGCTTTTAAATAATGTAATGAACATCTATGAACCCACTACTCAAGTCAACAACTAGAACAATGATAATAACTCACATTATCTATGGACGCCTCCCTTTTCCCACTTTATATTTCAGATTGGATTTTTTTTTTCCAGAATGAAGTATGACAAGAAAGAAATACATAAGAGAGAAGAAAGACTGTTATACTTTTAAATCCCAGTTACAGTTTTTTGTTTTGTTTTCATTTGTGTACTTGAGACATGGGAATGGGTGAAGAACTCTCATTCGAAAGAGGAATTCAAAATTTGAGTGTGACTTTCAGAGGAGCACTTTATTACTGTTTCAAGCATTTTGAGCTAACCAAGATTGAATTTAGATTCTTAATAATATGGTTGTACACTGATTATTGTACATCAGTGGTTTCTACCTTTAATATGCTCCCTGAAAGTCAGAATAAATTGTGATGAGAGTGAGTGGCAGGGAGAATTGATGTGAATCCACAAAGAACACTTAAAACATTTTATATTGATTATTAAAGCTGTTTACCATTTGGATTTTAGAATGAGATTTTAAAAAGCTGCAAAATGTTTGTTACAAATTGGAAAACTGACTTTCTAGGCAGATGTGCTAAGTGTCATTACTCTGACCCTAAGGCATTTGAGTCAGAGGTATTTTGAGGGCTGTGAAGCTAAGGCACAAGGCAGCCATGTTTAGGGGCTTCCTTGTGAATGAGTCCTGTGGGCAGATCCACAGGAATCTACAGAGTGGCGCTCCTTAGGGGTGCTGTTCTGGTCGGTGGGACATTTTCTAGGTCCATCTTCACAGGTTGTCCTAGGCTTATTAGAATTCTCTGCACAACCTCGGCAGTTGCAGTTACCATTTTACGAAGTGCCAGCAAAACTTGGTTACCACGGTTTCTCAGCCTCTTTCCCTGTTTTCTGGCTGGCTGATGCCTTGGCAGTGCAGTTCCTAAGGGATGACTGTTCCCATCAAGGAAGGGGCCACCCTCATTGGCACCAACCCCTACACTTCTTAGTACTCTCAGCAGAGTAGCTTAAAATTGACTGGGGATTAACTCTTCACCTACCAGAGGTAGTTTTTCTTGTTAAGTATTGCTGATTATTCTTTTTGTACTTGAGCTGCTACTACTGATCGTCCTGTGATACTGTCAGCTGTAGGCAATAATCAGCTAGTTACCTGGCTTTCCTTTGGACTAGGGGCAGAAATTTCCCACAGGATTGTCTGTGGTCTTGTATGCAGAATGCGATAATGAAGGAAAGCAGCTATAATGTGCTTTTGGTGGTGGTGGGTCACCAGGAGGTGGGAAGCTCTGGTAAATATGAGTAATACCTTCTACATTGAAATGTTTTGATGTGGACCTGGATCCAAGTGACAGTTGGAATCTAATCCCCCCACCACCGCCACCTCCCGCCACTGGTATATTTAAAAGCGTGCAATTCATTAAAAAATTGAATAACAGTTTATTAATTAAATCTTATTGACTTTCTCATTGTATAGTGTTATGATCTTTTGGGGGAGGATAGTTACATGGCACATTGATTTAAAATTGGTCTTTGCGCCAGACGACCTTATGAATCTTTAGTTCAATAGCCTTGCAAAGTTGGGGGTCAGTAACACATGAGGAACTAGAGAGAAGCATAAGTGAAAATGACAAGTACTTAGCAAACACTAGCTAATTGACACACTTTGTTTCTGAATTTTTAATCTACTATGCCATATTATTTTCCTTGGGTGCTGTTGTATATCTTTGGGATTTGTGGACTCCTTCTCCCATCCTTGCCCTCAGAACTTTTAATATTTCTTCATGTGTTCAGAGATTGAAAACAGAAACAAAAGCACTAAACATGCCAGCAATGCCTCAGTACCAGACGGGAAGTGTCTCCAGGCTGGTAAGGGCAGATTCAATCGCAACTCATAAATCTTACTTTGCTTTTCGTGAATCTCAGCATCATGAATTCCCCCAGAGCACTTATATATCAGTATGTTCATTAAAAACAAACAAATAAACAGAACAACAACAGCAGCCGCTGCCGCAACCACTACCATCACCATGAAGGGCTTAATGGGGCTTTGTTCCTTTTTCAAGGAAGCTTTACCTTATGGTTATAATTCAGGATGGCTTCCAGAAATAGAGTTCACCACCGAAAGAGTGAAATAGAAATAATGATCAAATACAGCAAGGAATCAGAGTGTTTAACTTAGCTTCCTGTTCTTTAGTGAGGTTAATGGGAGAAAACCTCTCTTTCCAATGGTTGTTGAACCTTCCAGAAACACCATAAATCTCGCTCTGTGCCCCCACGCCCCACAGATCCAGGTTTTCGTGTTTGGTGTAGCAGGCACATTTTTCTTGATTCAGATCCAGGCGGACTCTGCTTTGGCGGGGGAATTGTACTCTGCTGACATTTAAGGCAGGAATTCCCTGGGAAAATAGTCAAGAGATTCTTTTGGAGCTGCTGGAAATGCTCCAAAGGGTTTAGGGTTCCCCTCTCTAGGCAAATAGGGAGAGAGAACGGGAGGGAGGGAAAGAGAAAACAGAAGGACTTTATTGAGTGACTGTATTTCATCTGAAGCTGGTACAAAAAACCAGAAATGTGGTTGGATGACTGGATACTTTTCTTACACCTTATCTCTTCCCCAGCTAATATGACAGCTCAGAGTCTGGTTGGGCATTTGAAAAAACAGCTCAGACATCCATAGTAGACAATCAGTTCTCCGGGAAGCAAAGGACTTTGGGATTTAATGGGTTGGACCAAAATGTTTGAAATGGTTAATAGTCTAAGTGTAGCCTATACTAGTAATTGTTTCAGAATTTAAATTAAATTTGAATATATTAAAAACTAAGCCAACATTTTGGTGACCACTGTCACTCAGTAACCACTGTCATCTACAGTGATCATTACAGAAGGGCTCAGAGTACCCGTATTTTTAACAGACTAACAGAGATGTTTCCAGCTTCAAGGACAGAAAAGGTGTTTAAAATTCTGTACACATGGGGTATGACCAGCAGAGTAAGCCAAGAAACTAGGTGGTTAAAAAAAATGCTTTCAGAATAATGCTAGAAACAGAACACTTTTTAAAGGAGCAGAAGTGGCCATCATCTGTGACCACAAAAAGAAATGACTGATCTCAACAGTCAAGTTATTTAGGAATGGCCTTGGATGACCTTTCTAATAATTCAGATACTTTCTTTTCTTCCTTCCTAAATAATCATACATCCTTCTCTTTAACCTCTGTACTTTTTTTTTTTCTTTTCCGTATTCATACACTCGGGAAAGCACATCTGAAATTCAAAGGGCCTTAGAGGTGTCAAGTCTTGGCATTACTGGTTTTATCTTTCCTGAATGTTCTTCTCTCTTGCTGCACTTTGGCCAGTATTTTTGCTGCAGGGAGTATGCTGCGACCACACCTTGTCAGGTCCCACCTTGGAGCCAATTTAGGTGATTCTTTTATCCTCAATCCCTTTTGCTTCTCTCACTGCCACAGGATTTTCTGATTCTTCTTCAAACACTCCTCAGTATTTATCTCCTTCATGAAATCTGCTCTTCACAAACTTGCTTGGTTCTAGTCACCTAAAAAACCCGTAATAAATGGAAGGCCTATGTGATACTCTGCACTTTCTAATAATTCAGATACTTTCTTTTCTTCCTTCCTAAATGATCATACATCCTTCTCTTTAACCTCTGTACTTTTTTTTTTTTTCCCCCCACATTCATACAATCAGGAAAGCACATCTGAAATTCAAAGGGCCTTAGAGGTATCAAGTCTCGGCATTACTGGTTTTATCTTTCGTGAATGTTCTTATCTCTTGCTGCACTTTGGCCAGTATTTTTGCTGCAGGGAGTATGCTGCGACCACACCTTGTTAGGTCCCACCTTGGAGCCAATTTAGGTGATTCTTTTATCCTTAATCCCTTTCCCTTCTCTCACCACCACAGGATTTTCTGATTCTTCTTCAAACACTCCTCAGTATTCATCTCCTTCGTGAAATCTGCTCTTCACAAACTTGCTTGGTTCTAGTCACCTAAAAAACCCGTAAGAAACGGAAGGCCTATGTGATACTCTGCAGATATAACTAGGTAATGTATTGACTCATTTGCTGGTGTTTTGATGCTACCTTATCTCTCTTTTAAAATATAAACTGTAGTTATGGGAATATATGTCCTATGAAATTTCTTACTGTGTTGATGATGATGATGATGATGATAAAGTGATGGTAATGATGTTGTTGATAATACCATTGTGTAGTGGAAGGAGAAAGGTAAGAGTTGGCAGTCTTGGCTGGATCATTTACCTTTTGTTGGCTGTAGACCCTTGACCTCTCTGAGCTGTTTTCGACATCTGAAATGGAATAGATGATTATCTGTTCTGTGTTTTTGCAAATTTATGGGAAATCTATGATGCCCTCTGTGATGGTTTGGTCTGTTTGACCCTTCTAAATCTCATGTTGAAATTTGATCCCCAGTGTTGGAGGTGGGGCCTGGTGGAAGGTGTTTGGGTCATTGGGGTGGATCCCTAATGAATGGCTTGGTGCCATTCTTGCAGGAGTAACTGAATTCTCACTTAGCTCCCATGAGAACTGGTTGTTGAAAAGAGCCTGGCATCCCTTCCTCCCTCTCTTGCTTCCTCCTCTCACCATGTGGTCTTCCACATGCCAGCTCCGCTTCCCCCTCCGCCATGAGTGGAATCTTCCTGAAGCCCTCACCAGAAGCAGACGCTGGTGCCATGGTCCTTATACAGCCTGCATGGCTGTGAGTCAAATAAACCTCTTTTCTTTTTGAATTGCGCAGCCTCAGTTACTTCTTTATAATAATACAAAAATCGACCAAGGTCTCCTTCTCACCTCATTCTGGTTTGGGTCCAACTTTTGTATGCTTCCCTAATAGTTTGGGCTCCCAAATCCCATTGTAGAACTGTGTCTAGCATGCTGGAATCACTTGTTTTCTTTTACCTCCATCACTGGCCTGTGATGGCAATGGGAGTAGGGAACCCTCTCTTAGTCATCTTACTAATTAATTAGTCACATTGTAAAGATTAAAAAGAATGATGGAGTAAACAAGTGAATATGGCTCAAATAAGGCAGCACCAGCAGGAACGCTTTGTAAACTTCATACATGTTAGTGTTAATAAATGTGAGTAAGGATGATGCTGAGGCTCATGATTTTAAAAAAGGCATTCAAGCCGGGTGTGGCAGTTCATACTTCGAATCCCAGTGCTTTGGGAGGTTGAGGCAGGAGTATCACTTCAGGCCAAGAGTTCAAGGCAGCCTAAGAAACGTAGAGATACCGCTGTCTTTACAAAAAATTTTTTTAAAATTAGGCATGATAGTATGCACCTGTGGTCCCAGCCACTGGGAGGCTGAGGTGGGAGGATCGCTTGAACCCAAGAGTTTGCAGCTGCGGTGAGCTATGATTGCACCACTGCATTCCAATCTGGGTGACAGAGTGAGACACTGCTGCTAAAAAATAAACAAGTAAATAAAAAAGGCATTTGCTTATGAGTTAAGAAACTTAGTCATGTCAAACCTTGGAAAAAATCATGCATTCTCAATCTTATTATCCAAATTACAGAAGGAAATAAAAAAATCTTTTCTAGCATAGGTAAGGATCCAGGTTAATGGAAGCATATTGCTTTTAAAATAAGAAGTTAGGTAACTGTAGAGTATTAATATTAATGATAAAATTTCATAAACTTCATATGGGTATAGATAATTCCATGGCTACATTTTAGAGTTTAAGGCAGAAGTAATACATTTTGAAACTTTACTTTGTCTTATGGATTAATAAAAAATATCTTGCAAATTTTATTTAAAAATTAGCTGATTAGTATGTCATCTCCTCATTGGCTTATTAACTCTTTGTGGTTGATAATAAGTGACATTACTGAGTACTGCTGCGAGTAACACTGTGGAGAATCAATAACTTGCTGAAATTACGGTTTCTAAAGTAAAGGTGCTCCTCAGTGTCACCCTGCAATCCTATATGGGTTCAGAGTCATCTGTCTTTCTCCTTCTCCAGTCAGAACCCTAGCTGAGACAGAAAATGACTCTGGCTTCCCTAAGCAAAGGAAAGTTTATTGAAAGTATATTAAGGCTCACAGAATTGTGGGGAGGATGGAGAACCAGTGTGCAAGTGGCAACACCCCAGGTAGCTCTGGAAGCTGGAGGCCGTCCCTGCACATCAGCTGCTGGGATGGATGGCCTTCCAGCCTTCCTCCTTTTCTGGCATTGCTGCCTTCAGAAGCAAAATCGCAGAAGTGATCATTTGGTACTGGGTCAGGGAGACAGATGACTTCCACAGAGGGAGAGAGTCATCGGGCATTATCCTCCTCCCAAGGCCACACTCAGTGGGTGAGAGGCAATAATGATGGCAGCTCTTCCGTACAATCTCATGTAATCCTTAACACAACCCTTTGAAAGAGATACTATTGCTATCCCTGTTTACAGATAAGGAGACTGAGGGAGAGAGAGATGACAGACTCTGCTTGAAGGTCACACTATCAGTGTACAGTGAGGCTGGATTTGAACCATGGCAATCAGACTCCAGAGTTCTTGTTTTTTATCACTTTAGTATGCTGCCTCTTCAAGAGGACTGTGGGATGCAACTTGGCAGGCGGCTTGATACAGGCAGCTGAAAAACAGCAAATGCCCCTTTACACCATTCTTCCACCTGTCTCCCTTTACCTCAATTCTGCATAGAACACATGCCTCATTCTTCACTGGGAAAGTAGAGGCCTTCCACCCAAGCACTCTGTCCGCTGCTCTCTTTCACCTACACACATGGCCTCTACAATTTCTATAGCCAAAACAAAATTTTGTATTTTTTCCCTTCAAATCAAATGCCGTCTCCATTCATCCAGCTACCCCAAGCCAGAAAGTGGGGAGTCATTCCTAACTTCTCCTCTCAATCCACACTCCCAATCAATCATAGGATTCGGTCACTCTTACCTCATAAATATCTCTTGCATTCATCTCTTCTTTTTTACCCCACTGTCACCTTCTTAGGTCAAAACTTAATGATTTACATTTGGATTATTAGCCTCCTAGAGAGTCTCCCTCCCATAGCCCTGAACCCCTCTAACCAATCATCGCTGCAAGAATAAGCTTTCTTTCTTTCTTTCTTTTTAAAAATATTTTTATTTTGACACGGAGTCTCACTCTGTCACCCAGGCTGGAGTGCAGCAGCGCGGTCTCGGCTCAACGCAACCTCCATTTCCTGGGTTCAAGCAATTCTCCTGCCTCAGCCTCCCGAGTAGCTGGGATTACAGGCATGCGCCACAATGCCCAGCTATTTTTTTGTGTATGTGTATTTTTAGTAGAGATAAGAGTTTCGCCATGTTGGCCAGGCTCATCTTAAACTCCTGGTCTCAAGCGATCCACCTGCCACAGCCTCCCAAACTGCTGGAGAGTAAGCTTTCTAACACACAACCTGAAACTGATTTTGCGACTCTCTGGCTTAAAATCCTTCAAAGGTGCTGCTTGTGTTCCAGATAGATTTCAAACTGCTGACCCTCGTCGTTTGATCATTGGCTGCAGGTTCTCCCCTACTTGGCTCCCACCATCCTGACACTCACTTTTCTTTCTAGTTACATAGGACTGTATTAGTCAGCTCAGGCTGCCATAACAATGTACCATAGCCTGGGTGGCTTGAACAACAGACATTTATTTTCTCACAGGAGACTGGAGATCAAGGGTAATTTGGTGACTTTGGTTTTTCCTGGGGCCTCTCCTTGCTTGCAGAGAGTGCCTTTTTGCCATGCCCTCCCATGTCCTTTTCTCTGTGTGTGCACATCCCTGGTATCTGTTTGTCCTGATGAGTTCTTCTTGACATCTGAACTTGGAGGAGGACATAATTCAGTGCATAGCAGGGACCTGTCCAACAGAAGTCCTAGGGCTTCTTATACTTGCTTTCTTCCCTTCCCTGACTAGGTAAGTTATATTTCATCCTTTAAAATTCAACTTAAATTTCACTTTTTCTGTAAAACCTTCCCTGTTCCTCTAATTTTATTTAGATGTCATTTCTCTTTTCTTCCCCCACAACACCCTTCCAAAATAGCTTCATACCTCCCTATTTCCAAGCATATAAATATCAGATCCCCTTCATGTCGCTCCCGAAAGACATGAGTTGCCCCAGTAAGGAGGTATAAGAATCAAAGGCCTTTTTCACCAGTAATGGACGACTCACTAGGAATTGTACACAGGGATGCTTTAGTTGTAATTACATATAGGGTTGTGTTATAATTACACTGCTCCATAATTCATGGTTGTACTTTGGTCTTCCTTGAAAATAGAATAAGTTTGTAGAAAAATTGGCTAATTTCAGAATCATTTGATAAAATATTTTAACAAACACAGAATCCTATACATGTAACTGGTTAGAGTAAAAAACTAAATTTTTATTTCAAATGGGGGAGACTTCTTGAGAAACAATTTAATAAACCAGTAAAGTACTGACATAATGAGCTATGATTTGTATTGATATCTGAGAGTGAATGGTACAATAGAACATTGTAACTAAGTCTGAATGGTTTCAGAAACATACTCAGTATATACTTTACATTTTTGTTGTAATCATTTTTTTGTGCAGTCTTTGTAACTAACCAAAGGGGTATATGAAAATCACCTTATAAGCTTTGAAGAGCAATGTGATTCTTATTTCTTTTTATTGCTAATAATTTTACTTTAAAGATGAGGAATTGTTGTGTGGAATAAATGAAAGAACTCTATAGTGCCTTGGTAGCACCAACACTATACCCTTTGAAAGCATATTACATTGGAGATCTCACAGAATAAGTATAAAACCTCAAATTACCCTTTCCATACTGCACAACATTTTGAGTAAAGAAAGTGCGGCCCCAAGTGCCTTGTGGCTCGTGAAATGTTAGGGAGGCCAAAAGAAATTGCTAGAACCAGAACTCATGAATGCCTCAAGGCCTCAGCCTCAGCTGAGATCATTAGATTCAACTACAGCTGAATATGGGAATATAGTTCCTCAGACACTCCTAAGTATTATGTCATCCCAGAAACCTTTAATTTTGGTGAAAGAAGAACAAGTGCTTCTATAGTTGAAAAGATTAAAGTTCTAATGGTTAGTTGTCTGTCCAAATTACATAGTAGTAGAAGACATGAACTATTCCCAGAGTTTGGGTTCTGAAGACTTAGCTCTACCTATTGTAATTCGTTCACTCCGACAAGGAAGCTGAACTTTGATTTTTTTGGTTGCATCACATCCTCACTATGTAATACATTGAGTCAACAGGCCATATTGTATCCTTTAAAAGAGAAAGTGAAAACAGATCCATTTAACCATTTTCCCAGTAAAATTGTTTGCTCTCTGAAGCTAAAGATGGCAAGATGGTCATCTTCAGTGAGCACCTCAATCTTGATGGGGGTGTGTGTATTGTGTACAATTCCTAGTGTGTTGTCCATCTAGTAGAGTTAGATTTCAAAATCAACAGCAGTAGCAGAATTGAATAACTGAATATTATAAAATTAGAAGATAAAGAGTGGACTAAGCAACTAATAAAGTATTTTAGGACACTTTAAAACATCTAGAAATAAATTAGTTTAAACATTCAGCCTGTTACCTATGGCAAAACATTAAAATTCTTGAAATGTTGAGAGTGGACAGGCAGGCGTTTGAGATATCATTCTTTCTATTTCTGTATGGTTGAGATATTAAATAAATAAGAAATTAAATACATATCGTAAATGCTGGTTGATATTATTATGCTCAGTGTTCCGCCCAGCTGCTTCAGCAGGGTCATGCCTTCTGAAGATTTGTCCACGAATCAGGAATATTCACCCCAACCTGGGGCTTCGATGCGGCTCTGTCTTCCCTTTGCGTGGCTCTGATAGGTACCCTAGAACAATTCCACTGGCTGCTCAGACTCTTGGTATCCCCTGCACTTTCTTCTTATGTTTAACCCGTGATTTCAACTCCTACATCACAATGAAAAGAAACCTTCAAAGGGAAGTCCTTCAAATTCCTGCCACCAAATCTAAAAATGTCTCCACATTTGTCTCATCCCCTCCTCCTTCTGTTTCTTACTGGAGAAATATCCCTCCCTTGTCTCAGATGAATTTCTCCACTTCTGTTCTGGATCCCACCCTCTCTTACCTCCTCTAGTACCATTATCTAATCCAGCAGTCCTCAAATTGAGCTATATATGTTGACACCGTACTAGGAACTGAAACAGAAAAATTTTAAAAATATGTTATAATTTTCTGAAAATATCAAGAATAAACCCAATATATGTTAACTAAATTGAATTTTTATTTATTTATTTGTTTATGTTTCTGAGACAGGGTCTTGCTCCATCGCCCAGGCTGGAGTACAGGGATGCTATCATTAGCTCACTGCAATCTTGAACTCCTGGACTCAAGTGATCCTCCTACCCCAGCCTCCTGAGTAGCTGGGACTGCAGGCATGCACCACCATGCTAAGCTAATTTGCAAACATTTTTTGTTGAGACAGGGGTCTTGCTTTGTTGCCAGGCTGGTGTTGAACTTCTGGTTTCAAGTGATCCTCTTGCCCCAGCCTCCCAAAGTGCTGGGACTATAGGTGTGAGTCACCTTATTTTATAAGTCACATTTATTTCATAAATAAAAATAAATGTAATTTTCAAAACATAAACAATTAGTGGAAAGAGAGTATTGTTTTATATTTTTTCAAATCAATTTAAGTCTGATTTAGTAGAAATCACCTGGATTTCTGTATACAGCCTATTGTGAAATAATTGAAGTATGAGAAGAGAGTCCTACCTCATACATATATGTAGTTGGAAAAGGGAGGACTCTTTTAACAATCTATTCAGATAATTGTGGATATTTTTCTTTAATACTATACCAAAACTCAACAAGTGGTACTTTCTTAAAGGCTAGTTGCAATGTGGAATCTGAAAACACATTAATGAATTTTTCATACCTTGTTACTGTAAAATCCACTAATCTATTTACACTTGGAACTAATTTTTTACTAAGGCATGATTTTTAACAGTATCCGTGGTCTTTTGAAAAATATTGGTTCACTGAGTTGTGCAGATCATCCAAATGTTGGCATATTTTATTTTATAACATAAAAATACCATATTCATTAATGTTACCAATGACATCAGAGCATTTAAGCATTGAGAGTTGTCAAACTTATGAGGCTGATACAAATTTTCCAAAATTATAATTTTTGCTTAAAAGTTCAAATATTAATATTAGAAACAAATTCCATCAGTTTTTCTTGAGAAGACAGGCTCATTTTGCTTATTTCAAGAAAATGTCTTCCAAACATTCAATTTGAATAGCCATGGTTTGTTAGCCATCCTTTGAAGTAAAAATAGTATTTCATGAAGAAAGGGGTTAGTTCAGCACACAACTCTATAGACCCGAAAAAAGCCATCACACTTGGTCTACAGAAGTGCTTTGTATGCACTTTCTGTTTTGTCACATAGAATGTTAAAAAGATATGGACTGTGAATCAAGATTTAGTAAGATTAAAATTTGTGTGCATCACCGAGAACTTTCTTAAATGAAACTGGTGTTGATCTTACTGTGTGTGGTGGTGAAGAGGATAATGGCAGCCATGATGGTGTGATGGCTCTACCTTGATTCATGCCATGGGGCCAGCAGTTTTATCCATTGCTATGGTTTGATTGTGCCCCCCCAAATTCATGTGCTGGAAACTTAATCCCCAATGCAACCGTGTGGAGAAGTGGAGCCTTTAAGAGGTGATTAGGTCATGAGGGCAGAAAATGAATTAATGACAATATCGAGAGAGTGGGTGAGTTATTGTGGGAGTGGATTCCTGATAAAAGGATGAGTTTGACTCCATTCCTCTTGCTCTCTCTTGTGTTTTCTTACTCTTCAGTCTTCCTCCATGGGATGATGTAACAAAAGGGCCCTTGGCAGATGCAAGCCCCTTGATCTTGGACTTCCCAGCCTCCAGAACTGTAAGAAAAAAAAAAAAACTCTCTTCTTTATAAATTACCCAGTCTCAGATGTTCTATTATAGCAGCACAAAATGGACTAATACACCCACCATTGCTTTTGCACTGATAATACAAAAGCCACATGGTGAAAAAGGCAAATGCCATCTTATTATTATTGTTATGAAAACAGCTTTGATCTCTCAGCCTCCCTGAAAAGGTTTTTGGGATCTCTAGGGGTATGTAGGCCACCCTTTGAGACCCACTGATCTAATTGATTGTCCCTTTTTTTTGTATCTTAATTCTCTAATTCATATTGTGTCTGTATCTTTTAAGCAGCTGATGTGTCTCCCAACTTAGAAAAAAACTTGAAAGGTAACTCCAAGTTACCCACCAAAGGCCGTTAAATCTATTTTCCCTTTACAGCCAAATGTCTTTAAAGAATCATCTCCACTTATTGTCTCTGCTTTTCCCATCTTCTGTGCTTTCACACCCGTTCCAATCTCATTTCTGCCCTTATCTGTTTCTGTAAACTGCTCTTTTTAGGTTCCAAGGGCCTTTCCTGCCATGTGACTCAAGGAGACATGCTCCAGTCCTTGCCTTCCTTGACCCTTCTGCAGCATCTGACCCCTCTGACCACTTTGTTCATCACAATCTGTGCCATGAATTCGGTTAAGTGCTTTAAATGAAATAGCTCATTTAATCCTCACAGTAACTTGGTGATATAGCCAGGATTGTTATTCCATCTCATAATTTAGAAAACTGAGAAAACTGCCCAAGTCATACAGGTCACAAGTCAAAGTATAGAGTCTCAAAGTCAGCTCTCCATGACCCCAAATTCAAAGGCCTTAACCACAATATACCCCTTTTTGGAAACATTCAGTTCCCTTTCCCACAGTTCCACTCTCCAGGTTTATTTTCCTTCCTCTCTAGGTCTTTGTATGTGAAAAAAAAAAAAAAACACTTGTTCCACGTTCTTGCTTTGCTTATAGCAAAAGTCCTGGGAAAGGTTACTAAACTGGCCATGGCGAAGTAATGGGCACACCCAGCCCCTGCCTTTGCCATGCTGGGGAATGGGTGGTTCGTACCCTTTAGCTCTGGAAGGTACCCCTAAGCCTGTACCCAAGGGTCTTGCTCAAGCCAAAGAATAATTGGATGTTACTTCATTCAGAATTGATAAATGGTCACTAGGATTTATTATTTTCTTTCTTCTTTTTTTTTCACTGACTCCTACTCATATTTTAAGACTCGACTTAGATACTGCTCTTTCCCAGAAGCCTTTCCTGACTTCCAAATCCGGATTAGCTGTGCCCCTTGGTGCCCTGAGCTTCCTCCCTTGTGGTATTGTCTTACAGTGCATTGAAGTTGGTGGCTTACATTTCTTCATTGAGTTCTAGCTTTGAGATGGTGAGATTGTGTCTGAGTTTCACCTTACACTCCCAGAATCTGGTACAGGGCCTGGAATATGGTTGCCCCTTAATATTTGATGAATAAATAAATATGCTGGGTGTGAGGAACGAATGGGACCTTTCTGAGATATGTATCTGGAAGTGGTTAATGGGGAAAGGTGCTTTCAAGAGTGGTCTAAAGATTTTAGAATTGTTTTCACAGAAATAGTGTTTGAAGTTATTGGAATGAATTAGACACTATGGGAGAAAGAAGAAAAAAATGTCTCGGGGAATGGGAAAATAAGAGCCTATGAAGGACCCTCAAAAACGCCTGGGTTAGAGTTGAAATTAGTGTGGCTGCAATGCCATGGAAACAAAATGAGGAAAGTTCATAAAATAGGGATACCCTGGGGTCCAATAGTTGCAAACACATTAAAGGGAATAAAATTTTTTTTTTTTTTTTTTTTTTTTTTTTTTTTTTTTTTTTTTTTTTGAGACGGAGTCTCGCTCTGTCGCCGGGGCTGGAGCGCAGTGGCCGGATCTCAGCTCACTGCAAGCTCCGCCTCCCGGGTTTACGCCATTCTCCTGCCTCAGCCTCCTGTGTAGCTGGGACTACAGGCGCCCGCCACCTCGCCCGGCTAGTTTTTTTTTTGTATTTTTTTAGTAGAGACGGGGTTTCACCGTGTTCGCCAGGATGGTCTCGATCTCCTGACCTCGTGATCCGCCTGTCTCGGCCTCCCAAAGTGCTGGGATTACAGGCTTGAGCCACCGCGCCCGGCCATAAAAATTTTTTAAATGCCATGTGATTTTGAAACAATTCTGTGGTTTTAGAAAGAACTGTTGCAGTTGAATAAAAGATAAAAATCAGGGAGTGAGGAGAAAGTGGATAGTGAAGAAATTGAGGTTGAAGGTGAAGCATAATATATAGCTCGGTGGTTCTCAACCAGGTATGCACATCAGTTCACCTGCACAGATGTACAAATCACTAACCCTGGCACCATTTGCAGTTTTCTCATTCAGTAGATCTGGAATGGGGCCTGGGATTCTGTAATTTCGAAAAGTATTATGGATGATTGAACCTCTGGTTGAAAAATCTTTAGTGTACGTCTGTCACTTTATTAGTTTGGCTGGTGCAGTAATGAAGGAAGTAAGGTTAGGGGAAGTGTTATGGGCTGAATTGCATTCCCCTCAAATTTGTATGTTGAAGCCCTAACCCGCAATGTGACTGTATTTACTTTAAATAAATAATGAGGATTAAATGACATCATACAGGTGGGGCCCTAATCCAAAAGGGCTGGTGTCCTTATAAGAATAGGAAGAGACACTGGAGTATTCTCTCTCTCTCTCTCTCTCTCTCTCTCTCTCTCTCTCTCTCTCTCTCTCTCTCTCTCTCTCTCTCTCTCTTTCTTTCTCTTTCTCCACACTGAGAAAGCAGCCATCCACAAGCTAGGAGGAGAGGTCTCACCAGAAATAAATCCTGCCAGTATAAGTAGCTGTTGTTGACACCACCCTGTTTTAGTGAGCTTGACTAAAAATAAGGGAGAGGCCTTTATTTCTAGGATACTGGAATCTAGTATCCTAGTTATTTCTAAGATACTGGAATCAAGTTAGAGGGAGAGAATGAGCCAATAGCAGTGGATAGGAAGAAACCAAAATGATTGAATAGAAAGGTACAGCTGAGAAAGCCAGAATCTAGAAAATGTGAGAACTGGGATTACAGAGAAGTCAGCCTTGGAGAACCACATTATAGCATTTCTGTATATTTTTCATTTGATCCTTCTAATGGCTGTGAGATAAGCAGATGAGGAAAATTGATTTAACAGGGGCCAGATTTGTACAGTTGTGAACTGGAAGACCTAGGATGAGGAACGTGTTCGAATTAACTTTTCCTGATGAGCTTTCCTTCCACAGCATTTCCCAAACTGCTTTCGTTTCTGTGCCACCTTCACCATTTCTGCCATATTGAAGTCAGCTCCTTACTATTATTTTTTTTGTGTGTATGTATATGTACACATGTGTGTGTGTGTGTGTGTATCAATACACATATTCGACTCAGATTTTTACTTAGCATCAGCCTATGCAACAATACCACAGGTTTGACATGCTAGTTGTATTTTTAAAATGCGTATTAAATTCAATATATATACTTTCAGGAAAATCCATTCCATGTACCACCTAAGGGCATCTTGCATACCATCAGTGGCCCATATGCTGCCTCCATGATGAGGAATGACACTGTTTTTGAGAAAGGAGGAAAGAAAACGAGGATT